>NW_021703778.1:44699725-44930536 GCF_005190385.1 Monodon monoceros
ACACACACACACACACACACACACACACACACACACACACACACACACGAGTTTCTCAGTTTGCAGCAGAGGGATCCTGAGAACCTGTGGCCTGTGATCTCTGTGCTGTGAAATTTCCATTTTCCCCTCAGAGCAGCTCAAAATCGCTTGTGATTGGCTGATATATGGATTAGGTGTGGGGACCACATTCTCTTCCCTTTCTTGACTTTATTAGCACCTTTCACTAAGGGAATTGCATGTGTATACTTTTTGGTTTGTTTGTATTTTTATTATTATAATTTCTTATCTGTCTCCTCCTTCAGGATGCACACTTCCTGAGTTCAGGGACTTTGTTTTGTTCATTGTGGCGTTGCCAGCACTTTGATCCATTCTTGGCACAAATTCGTGGCTCAGTAAATGTCGTCAAATGAGTGAATCAACCCGTATATTAAAGTTTAGCAATGGTTAATTCTTCTCAGTTTAAAAATAAAGATAACTATACATAGAAGTTCTGTTACTTAATTCCTGCCCACGCTGAGATACGTACACTCAACTTTGGAGACCACTGCCTGTGGGTGTGTGTAATGTGAGGAGCAGAAGAGGAGGTGAGAGGTAGGAAGGGAAGCAGCACAGGCACGAGGCCAGTAAGAAATATCCTGTATTGAGAGATCAGACTCTCTCTTCTGACATCTGGCATTTGGGTCAGACCCACCTTACCAGTATTAACTTATAAAGGGAAGGAGTAAATGAGCTAAATCAGAAAGTGAAATAGGTAAATGCAATTCCTCATTTAGAACAATGTAAGGCATTCTTGAAGTACAGTGCAAAAGGGGCTGCTGGTGGTGTTTGAGGGATTTGTGAGATTGGAAGAGTGACATTGTGACATATGACTCTCCACAGTGGCGGGACTGGCAAGGACCAGAAAGTACTCGGGTGAATTGCATCATTTCGGTTTGTTTTAAAGAACTGCCTTGTAGTGTGGTTAAAATCCAGTTGGTTCAGTTTTTTTTTTTTTTTTAATGATTAGTTTTATTGAGGTGTAATATACATAGACTAAAATTTGCCCTTTGGAGGTAAACAGTTGTCTGAGTTTGAGAGAAACAGTTGTGCAACCACCACCACAAACATGGTATAGACTGTTTCTTATCACCCCTAAAGTTCCCTTGTCCTCTTGTAGTTAATCCCCTCCTTTTCCCCAGCCACCACTGATCTTGTTTCTGTCCACATAGGTTTCCCTTTTCCAGAAGGTCATAAAAGATGGTATCATACAGTATATAGCCTTTTGTGTTTGGCTTCTTTCACTTAACATAATGCTTTTATGTTGATATCTGTGTTGTTTTGTATATTAAAAGTTCCTTCCTGAGCTTCCCTAGTGACGCAGTGGTTGAGAGTCCGCCTGCCGATGCAGGGGACACGGGTTCGTGCCCCGGTCTGGGAAGATCCCACATGCCGCGGAGCGGCTGGGCCCGTGAGCCATGGCCGCTGTGCCTGCGCGTCCGGAGCCTGTGCTCCGCAACAGGAGAGGCCACAACAGTTAGAGGCCCGCGTACCACAAAAACAAACAAACAAACAAACAGAAAGTTCCTTCCTTTTTATTGCTGAGTAGTGTTCCATTGTATGGATGTACCGTATCTTTAAAATGCATTCACTAGTTTATGGAGAGTTGGGTTGTGTTAAGTTTTTGATAATTCTGAAAACAATTTCCATAAACTCATGTACAGGTCATTGTATGGACATCTGTTTCAATTTCTGTTGAGTGAATACCTATAAGTGGGATTGTTGGGCCATGTGGTAAGTGTATGTTTAATTGTATAGGAAACTATCAAACTGTTTTCCTTAGTGTTTGTACCAGTTTGCATTCCTATCAGCAACACGGGAAAGCTCCAGTTGCTCAGCATCCTCGCCAGCACTTTGTGTTGTCCATTTTTTGCATTTGCTTGTTTGTTTGTTTGTTTTGGGTTGTTCTAGAAGATAGTTGGTTTAGTTTTGAGTGTGATGGTATGGGCATGGTCTTACGTTCATTTTTCTCTTTTTAATTCTTTAATTTGTTGTTAGCACTTCTCTTTTTCTTGAGGGAGTCTTCCACCTTGCTTTTCCCCTTCACTGCCTTCGTTTGTATAGACTGTAGGATTAACACCTCATTAAATACTGTCCCAGTTCTATTTCTGCATATTTGTAGTATGCATTACACACTACTTTGCTCCCTGCTGAACTCTTACTGTTAGATCATGAACTTCTTGTGGGCAGGTTTCTTGCCACTCGGATAAGAACCAGCAGGCACTCAGGTAACATTCTGTGTTGATTGAGTTGTAGGGGATAAGAAAGAGTAGAGTCAGTCTTGAAAAAATTATTATTTTAAAAAGACTCTAATTTATAATCTTTTGGTATGTAAGGTATTCTGGGTAGTTTTTTTAGGACTTAAGAAAAGCATATTTGCCAGCTTTTCAGTTCTGAATTGGGGATCAATTGGCAGAACCCTGTTATTGATATTATTGTTTAAGCTATTAGTATAAGGACTTTTTAATTGCTTATTAAATTAGTTACATCACTATGCCTCCTTCTTTTAGTTCGTCACTTCTGAAGTGCCCACTGAAATGCCTCCTGTCGAAGCAGTTAGGCTTGGTTGGGCTTGGTTTCAAATTCTGCCAATTTTCAAACTCTCTTCAAATTCAGTTGTAAGCATAATTAATGTTTTAGACAGATAATAATATAGATTTATCCCTACAACTTTGGTTGTCTTGGGTCATATCATTTCAGTGATCTCATTATAAAGATTTGGGCTTGGTTTCAAGTTCTGCCAATTTTCAAGCTCTCATCAAATTCCAATGGAAGCATAATTAATATCTCAGACAGGTAATAATACAGATTTATCCCTATAACTTTGAGTGTCTTGGGTCAAATCTTTTCAGTGACTGCTTTATAAAGAGTTATTGAAAACTGATGTCTCAGTATTGATTTTTGGTGTTTCTTATATAAGTACTCTCAAGTGGATATAGCAACTTTGATAAGGATTGAATTTATCAGGCTCATATGTGTATGATCATGCATTCTGCGGACAATTTCCTAGTATTTCGTGTTAGTTATTTCTCTAAGCACATTTTCATATATATATAGTTCCAAAGAAAATCTCACCTGAGTGTTTTCCAAAGAGCCCATTTTACTCCCAAGCCCACAGGCACATTTTTATTATTCCAAGGACTTGAAGGCTCAGCTCTCAATATTCTGAAGAATATTATGTTATTCTCTGTCCCAGACATTTGTATTCCAACTCTGATATTTAACAGTGCTGTTTCAGAGTTTTAAATAAGAGGGGGGGGAATGCCCAAAACAAATGGTTTCAACAGAGAAGATGGTTCAACTTTAAAGTGTTTTACTCATGTATCCCTTTTTCTTACAGATTTTGTTCCAATCACCCGCTTTCTGCTAGCAGGGTAAAACAAGGGAGGGTGGGCAGGGACTGTACTAGTGGTTCCAGCTAGTGGGGGTAGTGTGCCTGCTGAGGGCTTTTGAAAATATGTATGATGTTTCTGATTGTCAGGAGGATGAAGGGACATTGCATTGCTGGCATTTGAAGGTGAGGTATGGCATTGATAACTGCTATCCTACAATATGTAGAACAGTCCCATACAATGAAGAATTGTCCTGCTCCAAATGCTAGTAATATCCCCCCTGCCACTGAGCAGTGCTGAACTAGATGACCCTGTGTTTCAGTTCCCAGCACTGTGGACCTGAACAAGTTGCATTTTCCTCACCTGTAAAGTTGGAGTAAAAGTGCATATTGTATAAGATCATTGTGAACATCGCTGATGATGGAAGTAAAGCAGTGAACACGGGACCAGATACATAGTAGGAAGTAGCAAGGCATCATTAGCACGAGTGGCTTTCCAGCCTACTCAGTGTAAAACCCAGGATCCTGACAGTGACCTACAAGGACTTGGCCTGGTCTGACCTACTCCCCTCTGAACTCATCTCCTGCAGTTCTCCTTCCTGCCTCTGCTCCAGTCACACTCTGGCCTTCTGTCTGTTTCTCCATCTCCCCGAGAGATCAGCCTGTCTCTGGACCTTCTGCACTTGTTCTTTCTTCTGTGTGGAAGGCTCTTCCTCTGCGTGCATCCACTTGGCACTCCTCCCTCACTTCCTTCCTTTTGTTCTCTGCTCACTTTATCTGAAGGAGGCTTTCCTGATATAAGATATAAAAAATGGCAGCCTGGCTCTCAGCAGCCACCCCTTCCCTTCAGCTTTTGTTCTTTCCCTTACCATCACCCAACATACCAACTATTTTTTTGCTCATTGTCTATCTCTTTCAAGTAGAACATTTTTTTTCAAGATTTTCTTGATGTGGACCATTTTTTATAAAGTCTTTACTGAATTTGTTACAGTATCGCTTCTGTTTTATGTTTTGTTTTTTTGGCTGCGAGGCATGTGGGATCTTAGCTCCCTGACCAGGGATCGAACCCGCACCCCCTGCATTGGAAGGTGAAGTCTTAACCCCTGGACCACCAGGGAAGTACCTAGAGCATACATTTCATGAAAGCAAGGACTCTTGCTTTGTTCACTGATGAATCCCCAATTTACTATCACCTAGTACATAGATGCCAATAAATGTTTATTGAATGAATGATTTATTAAAAATAACAAAGGAGAAGTTATGATTGGCTTGTGTACATATGCTGTGTGTGTGAGAGAGTGACTCTGTGTGTGTGTGTGTGTGTGTGTGTGTGTGTAATAAAGTTATACTTTCTAGTAAATAGTTTCTAATCCAGATGATGGAAGTAATCATTTATGGGAATCTCTCCATCTAAACAATTTTGAGAAACATTGAAAGAGATAACAGACACCAGGTTTTCTAAAATCGAATTTCTCTACTCTCTACTCATTCAACTCTGTGATTCTTCCTTCACCTTTAATCGAGGAAAGCATGATCCTTTTATTTTTATAAGAGACTGCTTTAAGGGTATAATGATGTGATTATCTTGGAGTATGTGTTTTGAAATTGGTTGCAAAATTTCTAGAGGTCATCAATAATATTATCCATAGCATATTAGAATGATTGAGTTTTCTTATCTGCTTGGAGGAGGTATAATTGTTCTCTGGCTAGATGATAGATATTTGCTGCTTCTGTTGATATAGACATGGACTTGGGAAATGCTTTTAAGGGTTACGTTATTAAAAAAACAAACAAACACTGGCTTTATGTTTTGGGATTAGGGGAATGATAAACTGTGCAAGATGCTTATTTAAAAGATAGGTATTTGCATGTAAAATTTCCTTCTTGCCGTTGATAGGTCCAAATATTTCTCTGATAGGTTTTGTGAAAATATGAATTACCTTCTCTTATACCCAGTGTGTATTGTTAAAACTCATGAAATTATTTGTTGGATAGTGCTTGATTTTCAAAACTGGGGTCTATAGCTGCATGACAGATAATAAATATTCTGATAAGGGAATCAAGGAAGAGTGAGTGTGTGTGTGTGTGTGTGTGTGTGTGTGTATGTGTGTGTTTTGGCAAGTGATGGGGAGCAATTCAGTCAGCAAGTAAATATTCATGGAGTGCCGTAGCCAGAGAAACATGTACCTTTAGCATGAGTATTACATTGATTTACCTCTAGGTATGATCACGTCTCTCAACTTGACCTATACCCCTCTTCTCCTTCAGCCCAATTTTTTGAAAATCAGTTAATCTGTTGCCTCCTTTTCTTCCTTTCCCACTTCCTTCTGAACTTTCCCCCTCCTGCCACCAACACATGTCATACCAAGATTACCAGTAATCTCTCTTGCGCCACATGGATGCTTTTAGGACTGATGTTAACTTGCCTGCAAGCAGCACTTGATGCTCTTAACCACTTCCTCTATAACACATTCTTCCTTTGTCTTCTCTGTTGCGGGTTCTATTTGTCATAAGGTAACGCCACACTATTTGTTTCCTCTCTGGCTATGTCATTTTAGTCTCCTTTGCAAACTTATCCTGCTCTAACAGATTAAGTGCTGGAGTTGCTTAAGGCTCGTTCCATTTTTCCATTTTGTACTCTTCTTGTCAATCTTATCCACTGCTATGCTCCCAGTTATCAGAACGTCAATCTGCAAAGTCTGTCTCTAGACCTGGCCTCTCTCTTAGCTCCACAATCCTGTGCCCAGATGACAACTTGGCTTCTCCAGCTGAACTTCTCAAACACAAAGAAGCCAAGACTGAGCTCCGGATTTCCCTTCAAAATCTGGACTTTTGAGCGAATGGCTCTAGTACACTTTAATTGGGCTGGACTCAATCCCGACATCTCCTCTTTCTTATCCCCTTTATTGAGTCCTGTCAACTCAACATCATTACGGTTTCTCAATACCTGCCCGCTTCTCTCTATTAATAGAACAAGAAGGCAAATGACATTATACATTTGTCCAAGCTCATAGAACTATACAACACAAAAGTGAATGCTAAGGTAAATTATGGACTTTAGCTAATAATAATGTGTCAGTAATGGTCTGTCCATTGTAACCACATTAATGGTACATCTTAACAATTGGGGATACTGTGTATAGGGAGGAAGAGGAGATAGGAGGGAACTCTGTACTTTTGCAGTTACTCTGTATACTAAAATTTCTCTAAAGATTAAAGTCTATTACAAAAAAAAAGATATATAGAAAGTAACCATATTCATGGCTAGGAAGAGAATGATATCATGAAGCTGTTCTTAGATTAATTTGTAAAAAAAAATTGCCAATCAAAATCTCCACTGCTTTTATTTGGGGGTGGGGATATTAGACAAATGGATTCTAAAATTTACATGGAAGAACAAAGAAGAAAAGAAATTGATCTGAAGGACTACAACAAGTTGGGGGGCTTACCCAAATAGATATCAAGACTTACTACAAACCTATAGGAATTAATTATTATGAGATATTGGCACAGACATAGATAAACAGGTAGAGACCTTATTTATGGAAATTATATACCTGATAGAGATGGACTTGTAGGTCACTGGGCGTTAGGATAGGTCTTTTCAATAAAAGATGCTTTGAAGTTTGATTATCCATATGGATAAAAAATAAAATATCATCCCCACCTTAAACCATAAGCAAACAATTCAGGATAAAGATTGTGAAAAGCAAAACTTTAGAGCTTTTCCCAGAAGTTATATGAGAATGTATGTGTGACCTTGAGGGTTTTAAAACCATACCCCGTAGATATATGCCACACACAAAAACACAACCTGCAAAGAAAAGTATTTATAAATTCAGCTCACCAGGTTTTTTTATACATGTGAATCTTGGTACTGTAATAATAAAGTTATTTTTCTTTTAAAAAAGGCTAGATATTGGGTGAAAAGTTTTGTAACAAAAGATACTAAGAAAGCATTATTATTAGAATGTTTAAAGTACCATTTCAAATAAATAAGAAAAACTCCAAAGCTATCATCCTAAGAGAATAATGGATCCCCTTTCACAATTTCAGATTGGCAAATGGTAAAAAATCTTGCAATACTAGGTGCAGGCAAAGATGTTGCACAGTAGGAAATTATTGGCTGACGTTGGGTGTATTAATTAATATACCTACTTTGAAGAGCAGTTTGGCAACACCTCATGAGTCAACTTTAGGATACATACAACCTGCAAACCAACAATTCAACTCTGAGATACAGTGTTTCTTATTGGGACCTTACTGGTAATTTGGGCAGAGTAAACCTCTCTTCTGGGCTATCATTCATATCCCACTGTGTGAGAGTCATGCCCCCTATATCATGGTCATTCAAACATCCAAACATTCTTCAAACATTTCTAATCACTTCTAGTGGGGCAGTCCATGGCTGATTGAAAACTCTGGGAGAAATTGACTTATGCATCAGAAGACACATCTAAGAATCTTCTTTAGAGCTTTGTGTAACTCTGTAGTTGTAAAATATAGTAAGCATCTTAAGTATCCATCTGCAGGGAAATTAAGTACAATGTAGCATCTTCTGACAATGGAAATAGGATATGACTGTTAAAATGAGGTTAATAAAGCTACATTTATCATTGTGGATAAAATTCTTGAAGGAGATGTTGATTTAAAAGCTTGGACTTCCCTGGTGGTACAGTGGTTAAGAATCCGCCTACCAATGTAGGTTCGAGCCCTGGTCCGGGAAAATCCCACATGCCGCAGAGCAACTAAGCCTGTGCGCCACAACTACTGAGCCTGCACTCTAGAGCCCGTGAGCCACAACTGCTGAGCCCGTGTGCTGCAGCTACTGAAGCCCGCGCACCTAGAGCCTGTGCTCTGCAACAAAGAGAAGCCACCACAATGAGAAGCCTGCGCGCTGCAACGAAGAGTAGCCCCTGCTCACCACAACTAGAGAAAGCCTGCTTGCAGCAGTGAAGGCTCAATGCAGCCAACAAATAAATAAATAAATAAATTTATAAAAAAGTAATAAAAGCATAGCTCAAGGATGTATTATACAACATGGAGAATATAGCCAATATTTTGTAATAACTGTAAATGGAAAGTAACCTTCAAAAATTGTATGAAATATTTTAAAAATTTAAAAAAAGGATAGAGGAAGATTATTGTTTCCCTCAGGTACCTCTGAGTTGACATGATAAAATAATTATGCATTACTGTAAAACAAAAATAAGAGCATGGGGTAATATATCACTTATATACATCTCACGATAAATAAAGTTTATAATTATGAAAAATAGTACGGTATTATATATCCCTGAATGACATCTTACAAAATAACTGCATGTGATAAATATAATTTTAGAATAGTGGTTACTTCTGTCAGGGCATGATGGGAAAGTCAGAAAGAAGCACACAGGAAATGTAATTGCCGTTAAGTTTTTATTATATCAGTACCTGTGTGTTATAAAATTTTCTATATATATTCATAGGGCTAATTTTTTAAAGAAAGTAACCAAAGAAAACTAAGTGTAATAAAATAACAAGAGTGGAAGTAGGAATACATAACCAAGGTTGAGAAACTTTGAGTGGAGTTACTAGGTCCAGAGATCTCAAAATGATTATGAACTAAGGTATATAAGCAATGTCAGGGTGAAATCAATAAAACAGTAAATAAACAGACCAGTCAATGAAATAAACTCTTTAGATCAAGAAAAGTCAGGAAAGTTTAGAGAAGACCTCAGTGTAGGAGTTATAATGTTAAAACCCACTTATTTAGTGTTTATTTAACATTTGCAGAGCAGTTTGATGGATATGATCTCACTGGATCCTAACAAAGAATATGACAATAAAACAAGAGACATCAAATGAGGAGGGACTGGTACTTGACATGGTGGTGAGCTACTTCTTAGCTTATTAAATTGACTTAACTTCTCTAAGTGCAATTAAAGTGAAAAAGAGTGCTGAAGAAATTTACATTTATGAAATCTGAGAGTCAGTGTTCACACTGACTATAGAGAATTCTGTAGCTTCCAGAAATGATGAGTACCTAGTAATCATTGTATCCTTCTCTCCACTCTTTCTCCCACTTCTCATAGGATAAAGGTAAATCCCCAAATTACAGAATGTTACTTAGGCCATCCATCCCTGCCAGAACTCTAGACAGAGATACTTTGATTAAAGACAGATGGTAGAAACCCTTGGAAGGACCAAGGCCTGCATGGTCTCTGTGTTCCCTGTTAACACTGAGTTGTCTTTCAGGATGTTCAACACCAAACTGGCCTAGCTTTTTCTGCCAGAGCACCACCTGCCCCCTGAAGTTGAGTTATTCCTTCTTAGCTGTTGTGTTTCTGGTTCCACTTGAATGTTTCTGGATGGGCAGACACCACCTACAGTTAAGCCTGGCCCATAGAATACCACTGATTTAATTGACCATTTCTCATCTCGTTTCCTTCCTACCCTCCTTGCAGACCCATCTGTTTATTGTTAAGTTGAGCTGCCTGTCTTTTTATATTAAAAAAATTTTAATGCTATAATGAGATTTCACTTATTCTTTCTTCTTAGTCTTTTTTTTTTTTTTTTTTAAATCTGGTTTGTTTTCTTTCAGTTACTCTTACTAAGGAATGAATCAGAATCATTTAGAATATTTTGTTTCTTCCAAATCTGTCCATTTCGGCAACTTATGTTAAAGCATTGAGTTCTTTATTAACATTTCTGTGTCAAGGATTCCTAAGACTGCCCTCAGTTCAGGTGATTCTCTAGAAGGACTCAGCATTTTGTCATACTCTTAGCTATGATTTCCTGTAGGAAAGGATACACAGCAAAATCAATGAAGAGAAAAGTGCATAGGAGGGTCTGGAGGAAACCAGATGTTACCTTCCAAGAGTCCTCTCCCAGTGGAGTCACTTAGGACAGGCTTGATTCCTCTAGTGGGGAGGTGTGACAGCACCTGTGAAATGTTGTCTACCAGGGAAGCTCATTAGAGAGATTTTTGAAGTAGATTTGTGCTGGGAACTGGTCACATAGGCCCCCTCTGCCTAGTGTGTATTTCATTTCCAGACTCTTAGAAAGGAAGTGGGTGTTTAGCATAAGACAAATTGTTTGCATACATGGCTTAGGAACAGTGAGCTGCTGTTGTCACTTAGTTTGGTGGGGGAAACCTTCCAACTCCAAGTTCCTTCCAGATGCCAACCAAGGAATAACCTTGCACACAGGCCTTTTAAAAGCTAGCTACTTATGCTTTTCTGTGCAATTTCTTTATTCTTTTGGAATGGAATGTTAACTCAGGGCTCATTTAAGAATCATGTATACCTTTTATTAAACTCATTCTGGTCATTTCAGGGCAAGATGGTAACTGTGGATATGCTGTCAGAGATGGAATTAAAGTGAAAGTACACGTATTTGATGCTTCAGAAACCCCAGCCCTTTCCTCTCCTTTCCTCTAATCCTCTCCAAGCACAGCCTATGAATTAGGAGTGATTGATAAAGAGGTAAGAAATTCTGAGGTTTCTTTTTTTCTGTAGATGAGATTTTTTAAGAGACCAGTAGTGTGGCCAGGTATGGCATTAACCAGAGGAGACAGAATCTATTTCTCTATTAATACATTTTGTTTCTTTCCAAGAACATATGTAGTGGGACTGAAAAATGCATCTAGTCCTTTTTGTTGATCCTAATTTTGGAGGGATTTCTGTCTCCATGATATATTTTTTTAATAGATGTCTGGTATATGGAATGATCTCCCTTCTCTCAGTTGGCTCACAAATTTAGTAACAAGTTGGATGATAGATTGGGAGGCTGTATTTTAGAAGAAAAAAACCAAATTGACTATAAAAGCAGAGAATCATCTGTCCTTTATATGGAACTGATCTCGAGAGACCTTTCCCTAATGATAGTCTCCTTTAGATAAGCGTTGGGGGGGATTATTTCTGCTACAAGCACAATTAAATATACCTAGGTGTACAGACTCTTACTCTGTTCTATCAGAATACTGAATAATCCTTCTTTAGAATTTTATTTGCCTTTGCCTTTTCCCATAAGATAAGCTTACACCATCAGATTTTCACTTTCATTGAATTTAGTTTAGATATTTTCCCCCCTATTTTAAGAGAATGTGGTAGGAAATTTTCTTTCTACTGGTAAGAAAAAAGATATTGTGGTTAACTAAAAAGATGTCTCAGTAATGACACATTCTGACTCATAATAACTACCTGCTGCTTTGTCATTGGAATTGATAGTTAGATTGTGGAAACAAACCCTTTTCATCACATTTACACTAAAGGAGAGCTTTGGGAAGCACAATTTGAGTTAATGTTACTGAATAGCCCTGATACACGTAATGATAACTTATGCTGTTGTCATTCTCAGAACCTCTTTCCTTTCTTGAGTTTCTCATTCAGGTAGGGGTTGTGGTCCAGGTTCAATCAGAAATTTCTGAGCTGAAATTTAAAAGGTTTGTTCTTTTTCCATTTGGCCAGTTGCTACCAGCCAGCTGGGGAGGATGTCTGGGTTAAAACCATAATAAATGAAGCTTCCATTAGTCTCCTTGGCTTGGGGCTGTTTCCTGTAAAGACCTTGTCCTGCTTTTTGTAGTTTGAAGAAACCGAATACTTATTTTTGTTCAATAAATGAAAGCTGAAATTTAACCGGTAGGGTAGCATAGGTATGTTGTTTTACGAAGAGGTTCTGCTTCTAGTGCTGATGGTTTGCAGAGCGTGGGTTATATTTTAACTTGTGGCCCTTTGGGTGTTTATGACAATAACCTATGAACTTTTGTCATTGTAGAAAATGGAACAGATATGTTTGTTTGTTTTTAAGTATCCTTTGAGATGAAGAAAACTCAGTATATTTTAATACTTAGTTGGATTTACCTCACTGTCATTTTCTTCAAACCTTAGATTTGTAAGTTTCCTTTATTCTGAAGAATGCATTGTGAATTGGAGGGATGACGTTTTCAAGCATCAAAGAGACCACAATCTAACAGTGTATTAGCTTTATGTACACCCTTAAGATTACGTTTTTTCTCCTGGGCACATGTCTTTTGTGTTTATATGTTTGTAGTTCTGTACACTTGGCATTGCACACTTGGAGAAATTGGTTAAAATGCTTTTGCAAAACTTACTAAAAGAATTCTGGTTCCAGGTAAAATTGAATAAAACCACTCCAACCTTTTTTCCCCAATGAATACAAACATGAAACTGGATAAAATGCCAGTTGAAGCTAGTTGAGTTCTTTGAAAAGTAAATATCAGCATGTAGAATAAGGAAGAATACTAGAATGAAATACCACTGAACTAGACATGGGCTTACAGTTTTTTTCTCTGCTAATCCCACAGCTTGAATTCAGTGCAGTCCAAAATCCTGAAGTCAGTATTGGAACACAGATGGAAATCCAGGAGACACTTCTAGTTCTGGCTCAACGAGTAGAAAAGGGAAGCCCTAAAGCTCTGAGAGAAGGGAGAATACTCCCATCCTTTTTGTCTCCTGTTTCTTGGTTTTGTCATGCCCCAGTTCCCTGGCAATCTTGTGGCAAGAGGCAGTAGCAGCAGAAACAGCTGGCAGTGGGAAACTGCAGGAGCCAATGAGTTAAGGGAACATCCTGTCTATCTGGTAAAGCTATAGTTATGAAAGGCAGGGCTAAACCATTGCTTGTTTCCCCCCACCCCCTCTCGATCCTCCTGCTACTCTGGTGCAGTCATAGAAGTGGGTTGTTGCTGATTGGAGGAGTGACAAGGGATGTTCCAGGGTACCAGAAAGTATCAGCGGAGACAGGTGAGAAGGAGGGGCTTTGGAAATAAACCCATGAACCTGTGAACTCCTAGACTCACTATAATCTGCAAATGCTTGGATCTCATCCTTATTAGCATACCAAGGGCTTTGAGGATGGAATTAATGAATAGAATGTCACCCGAGTCCCAGACTGATCTCTACGTGGTGCACACCCAGTGTAAATCTGAATGGCCCTACATAGCTTTTGAAAATGGAACTGATATTGCAACTACAGCCCTTAGAGGTGGGTTGGAATTAGTGGCCAGAAGCTAACCAAATCAAGTGCCTGATAAAAAAATATCAACATTCACCATAGCTTTAAACAAGGCGCGTTCCATATGGGCATATGAAGTACTACAAAAATCTCAGATCACATGGGAAAAGACAACAGATGACAAAGAAAAGATAACTTTAAAGCAACTATTGTAAAAGTGCTCGAATGAATAATCTTAAATCCTGAAATAAAAGTTAAAATAGGAAGTAATCAGTAAAGAAATAGGAAATATGAAGTAAACCAAATGGAAATTTTAGAATTAAAAAATACAGTAGCCTCTCTACCCTGCACCCCCCACACCAAAAAGGAAAAAAACCCTCGCTGTATGGATTCAGGAATAGAATGGAGGTGACAGAGGAAAGAATCAGCAAACTTGAAAATAAGTCCGTAGAAATTATCCATTGTTAATAAAGGAGAGGAAAAATATTGAAGAGACCCTTGAACTATTGGAGGATAACAAAAAGGCATAATGTTTGTATGATTGGAGGCTCAGAAGGAAAGAAGAGTGTGTTGCTAAAAAACAATCCAAGAAATAATAATAGCTGAAAACGTTCCAAGGTTGGCAAAAGAGATGAACCTATAAATTCCAGAAGCTAAGCTAATCCCAGACAACATAAATCCAAAGAAATGTACACTCAGGAAATGGTAAATATAACAAAATCTTCTCTTCTTGAATTATTAAAAAAGTGGTTCATCATTTTAATCAAAGTAAAACATTGTCTGATGGGAATTTTCAATGTATTTAGATGTAATATGTAAGAACTTTATAAAAGGGAGATGACGAGGAAACCTATATGGTGGTATAGAAGGCAGAATAATCTCCCTCCATCCCCACCCCCCGCCCAGTATCTACATTCTAATCCCCAAGTCCTGTGAATGAATATGTTACAATAAATGGCAAAAAGAACAATGTGGGGGGAGACCTTCAAGATGGCGGAGGAGTAAGACGTGGAGATCACCTTCCTCCCTACAAATACACCAGAAATACATCTGCATGTGGGACAACTCCTACAGAACACCTACTGAACGCTGGCAGAAGACCGCAGAGCTCCCAAAAGACAAGAAACTCCCCACATACCTGGGTAGGGCAAAAGAAAAAGAAAAAACAGAGACAAAAGAATAGGGATGGGACCTGCACCTCTAGGTGGGAGCTGTGAAGGAGGAAAAGTTTCCACATGCTAGGAAGCCCCTTCACTGGCAGAGACGGGGTGGACAGGGAAGATGCATCGGAGCCACAGAGGAAAGCACAAGCAACGGGTACAGAGGGCAAAGTGGAGAGATTCCCGCACAGAGGATCGGTGCCGACCAGCACTCACCAGCCTGAGAGGCTTGTCTGCTCAACCGCTGGGGTGGGTGGGGGCTGGAAGCTGAGGCTCGGGCTTCAGAGGTCAGACCCCAGGGAGAGGACTGGGGTTGACTGGGTGAACACAGCCTGAACAGAGCTAGTGCACCACAGCTAGCCCGGAGGGAGTCCAGGAGAAAGTCTGCACCTGCCTAAGAGTCAAGAGACCGTTGTTTTGGGGTGAGCGAGGAGAGGGAATTCAGAGCACCGCCTAAACGAGCACTAGAGATAGGCACGAGCCGAGGCTATCAGCGTGGACACCAGAGTCGGGCATGAAACACTAAGGCTGCTACTGCAGCCACCAAGAATCCTCTGTGCAAGCACAGGTCACTATCCACACTTCCGCTACTGGGAACCTGTGCAGCCCGCTACTGCCACAGTCCCATGATCCAGCGACAACTTCCCCAGGAGAACACACAGTGTGCCTCAGGCTGGTGCAATGTCATGCTGGCCTCTGCTGCCACAGGCTTGCCCTGCATTCTGTACCCCTCCCTCCGCCCGGCCTGAGTGAGCCAGAGCCCCCAAATCAGCTGCTTCTTTAACCCCGTCCTGTCTGGGCTGGAACAGACGTCCTCAGGCGACCTACGCACAGAGGCAGGGCCAAATCCAGAGTTAAACCCCAGGAGCTGTGCGAACAAATAAGAGAAAGGGAAATCGCTCCCAGCAGCCTCAGGAGCAGTAGATTAAATCTCCACAATCAACTTGATGTACGCTGCATCTGTGGAATACCTGAATAGACAACGAGTCATCCCAAAATTGAGGTGGACTTTGGGAGCAACTGTAGGCTTGGGGTTTGCTTTCTGCATCTAATTTGTTGTTTCTGGTTTTTGTTTATCTTAGTTTAGTATATAGAGCTTATTATCATTGGTAGATTTGGTTGCTCGCTTCCTTTTTTTTTTATATGTATAGATAAGTATATTTTTTCCTTTTTTTCTTTTTGTGAGTGTGTATGTCTATGTGTATGCTTCTTTGTGTGATTTTGTCTGTATAGCTTTGCTTTTACCATTTGTCCTAGGGTTCTATCTGTCTGTTTTTTGTTTTTGTTTTTGTTTTTGTATAGTTTTTAGCATTTGTTATCATTGGTGGATTTGTTTATTGGTTTGGTTGCTCTCTTCGTTCCTTCTTTTTTAAAATTTTTAATAATGTGTTTTTTAATTTTTTATTTTAATAACTTTATTTTATTTATTTTCTTTCCTTCTTTCTCTTTTTTTTCTCCCTTATCTTCTGAGCCGTGTGGCTGACAGGGTCTTGGTGCTCCGGCCAAGTGTCAGGCCTAAGCCTCTTAGGTGGGAGAGCTGAGTTCAGGTCATTGGTCCACCAGAGACCTCCCGGCCTCACGTAATACCAAATAGCAAATGCTCTCCCAGAGATCTCCATCTCAAAGCTAAGACCCAGCTCCATTCAAAGACCAGGAAGCTACAGTGCTGGACACCCTATGCCAAACAACGAGCAAAACAGGAACACAACCCCACCCATTAGCAGAGGCTGCCTAAAATCATAATAAGGTCACAGACACCCCAAAACACACCACTGGACGTGGTCCTGCCCACCAGAAAGACAAGATCCAGTCTCATCCCCCAGAACGCAGGCACTAGTGCCTTCCAACAGGAAGCCTACACAACCCACTGAAACAACCTTAGCCATTGGGGGCAGACACCAAAAACAGTGTGAACTACGAACCTGCAGGCTGCAAATAGGAGACCCCAAACACAGTAAGATAAGCAAAATGAGAAGACAGAGAAACACACAGCAGATGAAGGAGCAAAGTAAAAACCCACCAGACCAAACAACTGAAGAGGAAATAGGCAATCTACCTGAAAAAGAATTCAGAGTAATGATAGTAAAGATGATCCAAAATCTTGGAAATAGAATGGAGAAAATAGAAGAAATGTTTAACAAGGACCTAGAAGAACTAAAGAGCAAACAAAGAATAATGAACAACGTAATAAATGAAATTAAAAATTCTCTAGAAGGAATCAGTGGCAGAATAACTGAGGCAGAGGAATGGATAAGTGACCTGGAAGATAAAATAGTGGAAATAACTACCACAGAGAAGAATAAAGAAAAAACAATGATAAGAATTGAAGACAGTCTCAGAGACCTCTGGGACAACATTAAATGCACCATAATTCGAATTTTAGGGGTCCCAGAAGAAGAAGAGAAAAAGAAAGGGACTGAGAAAATATTTCAAGAGATTATAGTGGAAAATGTCCCTAATATGGGAAAGGAAATAGTTAATCAAGTCTAGGAAGCACAGAGAGTCCCATACAGGATAAATCCAAGGAGAAACATGCCAAGACACATATTAATCAAACAATCAAAAATTAAATACAAAGAAATAATATTAAAAGCAGAAGGGAAAAACAACAAATAACATACAAGGGATTCCCCATAAGGTTAACAGCTGATCTTTCAGCAGAAACTCTGCAAGCCGGAACGGAGTGGTAGGACATATTTAAAGTGATGAAAGGGAAAAACCTACATCCAAGATTACTCTACCCAGCACATATGTCATTCAGATTCAACGGAGAAATTAAAACCTTTACAGACAACCAAAAGCTAAGAAAATTCAGCACCACCAAACCAGCTTTACAAAAAATGCTAAAGGAACTTCTCTAGGCAGCAAACACAAGAGAAGGAAAAGGCCTACAGTAACAAACCAAAATCAAGTAAGAAAATGGTAATAGGGAAATAAATATCAATAATTACCTTAAATGTAAATGGATTAAATGCTCCAACCAAAAGACATAGACTGGCTGAATGGATACAAAAACTAGACCTATATATATACTCTCTATAAGAGACCCACTTCAGACCTAGGGACACATACAGACTGAAAGTGAAGGGATTGAAAAAGATATTCTATGCACATAGAAATCAAAAGAAAGCTGGAGGGCTTCCCTGGTGGCGCAGTGGTTGGGAGTCCGCCTGCCGATGCAGGGGGCACGGGTTTGTGCCCCGGTCTGGGAAGATCCCACGTGCCGCGGAGTGGCTGGGCCCGTGAGCCATGGCTGCTGAGCCTGCATGTCCGGAGCCTGTGCTCCACAACGGGAGAGACCACAGCAGTGAGAGGCCTGTGTACCACACCCCGCCCCCCCCAAAAAAAAAGAAAGCTGGAGTAGCAATTCTCATATCAGACAAAATAAACTTTAAAATAAAGACGATTACAACAGACAAAGGAAGACACTACATAATGATCACGGGATCAATCAAAGAAGAAGATATAACAACTGTAAATATTTATGCACCCAACATAGGAGCTCCTCAATACATAAGGCAAATGCTAGCAGCCGTAAAAGGGGAAATCGAGAGTAACACAATTATAGTAGGGGACTTTAACACCCCACTTTCACCAAGGAGCAGATCATCCAAAATGAAAATAAATAAGGAAACACAAGCTTTAAATGATACATTAAACAAGATGGACTTAATTGATATTTATAGGACATTCCATCCCAAAACAACAGAATATACTCTCTTCTCAAGTGCTCATGGAACATTTTGCAGGCTAGCTCATATCTTGGGTCACAAATCAAACCTTGGTAAATTTAAGAAAATTGAAATTGTATCAAGTATCTTTTCTAACCCCAGCACTGTAAGAATAGATAAGAGTCACAGGAAAAAATCTGTAAAAAATAGAAAAACATGAAGGCTAAACAATACACTACTAAATAACCAAGAGATCACTGAAGAAATCAAGGAGGAAATCAGAAAATGCCTAGAAACAAATGACAGTGAAAACACGATGACCCAAATCCTATGGGATGCAGTAAAAGCACTTCAAAGAGGGAATTTTATAGCAATACAGTCCTACCTCAAGAAACAAGAACTTGGCTTCCCTGGTGGCGCAGTGATCGAGAGTCCACCTGCCAATGCAGGGGACACGGGTTCCTGCCCTGGTCCGGGAAGATCCCACATGCCACGGAGCCGCTAGGCCCGTGAGCCATGGCTGCTGAGCCTGCGCTTCCAGAGCCTGTGCTCTGCAACAGGAGAGGCCACAACAGTGAGAGGCCTGCGTATCGCAAAAAAAAAAATAAAAAAAAAAAAAATAAAAAGAACCATCTCAAATAAACAACCTAACCTTACACCTAAAACAATTAGAAAAAGAAGATTAAAAAAACCCCAAAGTTTGTAGAATGAAAGAAATTATAAAGGTCAGATCAGTAATAAACGAAAAAGAAATGAAGGAAACAATAGCAAAGATCAATAAAACTAAAAGCTGGTTCTTTGAGAAGATAAACAAAACTGATAATGCATTAGCCAGACCTATCAAGAAAAAAAGGGAAAATACTCAAATCAATAGAATTAGAAAAGAAAAAGGAGAAGTAACAACTGACACTGTAGAAATACAAAAGATCATGAGAGATTAATACAAGCAACTATATGCCAATAAAATGCACAAACTGGAAGAAATGCACAAATTCTTAGAAAACCACAGCCTTCCAAGACTGATCCAGGAAGAAATAGAAAATATAAGCAGACCAATCACAATAATTGAAATTGAAACTGTGATTAAAAATCTTCCAACAAACAAAAGCCCAGGACCAGATGGCTTCACAGGCGAATTCTGTCAAACATTTATAAAAGAGCTAACATCTATCCTTTTTAAACTTTTACAAAATATAGCAGAGGGAGGAAAACACCCAAACTCATTCTATGAGGCCACCATCACCCTGATACCAAAACCAGACAAAGATGTCACAAAAAAAGAAAACTACTGGCCAATATCCCTGATGAACATAGATGCAAAAATCCTTAACAAAATACTAGCAAGCAGAATCCAACTGGACATTAAAAGGATCATACACCATGATCAAGTGAGGTTTATCCCAAGAATGCAAGGATTCTTCAATATACACAAATCAATGTGATACACTATATTAACAAATTGAAGAAAAACCATATGATCATCTCAATAGATGCAGAAAAGTGTTTGACAAAATTCAACACCCACTTATGAAAAAAAAAACCCTCCAGAAAGTAGGCATAGAGGCAACTTACCTCAACATAATAAAGGCCATATATGACAAACCCACAGCCAGCACCATTCTCAATGGTGAAAAACTGAAACCATTTCCTCTACGATCAGGAAGAAGACAAGGTTGCCCACTCTCACCACTATTATTCAACATAGTTTTGGAAGTTTTAGCCACAGCAATCAGAGAGGAAATAGAATTAAAAGGAGTCCACATCAGAAAAGAAGAAGTAAAGCTGTCAATGTTTGCAGATGACATGCTACTCTACACAGGGAATCCTAAAGATGCTACCAGACAACTACTAGAGCTAATCAATGAATTTGGTAAAGTAGCAGGATAAAAAATTAATGCACAGAAGTCTCTTGCATTCCTATACACTAGTGATGAAAAATCTGAAAACGATATTAAGGAAACAGTCCCATTTACAGTTGCAAGAAAAATAATAAAATACATAGGAATAAACCTACCTAAGGAGACAAAAGACCTGTATGCAGAAAACTATAAGAAACTCATGAAAGAAATTAACAAGCAGATGGGGAGATATACTCTGCTCTTGGAGTGGAAGAATCAACATTGTGAAAATGACTATACTACCCAAAGCAATCTACAGATTCAATGCAATCCCTATCAAACTACCAATGGCATTTTTTACAGAACTAGAACAAAAAATTTCACAATTTGTATGGAAACACAAAAGACCCCGAATAGCCAAAATAATCTTGAGAAAGGAAAATGGAGTTGGAGGAATCAGGCTCCCAGACTTCAGACTATACTACAAAGCTACCGTAGTCAATACAGTTTGGTGCTGGCACAAAAACAGAAATATAGATCAATGGAACAGGATAGAAAGCCCAGAGATAAACCCACGCACATATGGTCACCTTATCTTTGATAAAGGAGACAAGAACATACAATGGAGAAAGGACAGCCACTTCAGTAAGTGGTGCTGGGAAAACTGGACAGCTACATGTAAAAGAATGAAATTAGAACACTTCCTAATGCTATACACAAAAATAAACTTAAAATGGATTAAAGACCTAAAAGTAAGGCCATATACTATAAAACTCTTAGAGGAAAACATAGGCAGAACACTCTATGACATAAATCACAGCAAGATCCTTTTTGACCCACCTCCTAGAGAAATGGAAATAAAAACAAAAATAAACAAATGGGACCTAATGAAACTTAAAAGCTTTTGCAAAGCAAAGGAAAGTTTAAATAAGATGAAAAGACAACCTTCAGAATGGGAGAAGATATTTGCAAATGAAGCAACTGACAAAGGATCAATTCCAAAAATTTACAAGCAGCTCAATATCAGAAAAACAAAGAACCCAATCCAAAAATGGGCAGAAGTCCTAAATAGACATTTCTCCATAGAAGATATACAGATTGACAACAAACACATGAAAGGATGCTCAACATCTCTAATCGTTAGAGAAATGCAAATCAGAAGTACAATGAGGTATCACATCACACCGGTCAGAATTGCGAACATCAAAAAATCTACAAACAGTAAATGCAGGAGAGGGTGTATAGAAAAGGGAACTTTCTTGCACTGTTGGTGGGAATGTAAATTGAAAAAGCCACTATGGAGAATACTGTGGAGTTTCCTTAAAATAAAAATAGAACTACCATATGACCCAGCAATCCCACTGCTCGACATATACCCTGAGAAAACCATAATTTATAAAGGGTCATGTACCACAATGTTGATTGCAGCTCTATTTACTATAGCCAGGACATGGAAGCAACCTAAGTGTCCATTGACAGATGAATGGATAAAGAAGATGTGGCACATATATACAATGGAATATTACTCAGCCATAAAAAGAAACTAAATTGGGTGATTTACAGTGAGGTGGATGGACCTAGAGACTGTCATACAGAGTGAAGTAAGTCAGAAAGAGAAAAACAAATACTGTATGCTAACACATATATATGGAATCTAAAAAAAAAAAGATTGTTATGAAGAACGTAGGGGCAGGAGAGGAATAAAGTCGCAGACATAGAGTATGGACTTGAGAACACAGGAAGGGGGAAGGATAAGCTGGGATGAAGTTAGAGAGTTGCAGGGACATATATACACTACCAAATGTAAAACAGATAGCTAGTGGGAAGCAACCGCATAGCACAGGGAGATCAGCTCGGTGCTTTGTGTCCTCGTAGAGGGGTGGGATACGGAGGGTGGGAGGGAGATGAAAGAGGTAGGAGATATGGGGATATATGTATATGTACACCTGATTCACTTTGTTATAAAGCAGAAACTAACACACCATTGTAAAGCAATTATACTCCAATAAAGATGTTAAACGACTCTACAAAGCTCTTTTTTTTTTCTTTTTATGGCTGCAAATCTTGTGATGGGAAGAATATACTATCCTGGTTCACCCAGTCATGTCACATGAGTCCTTAAAAATGGAAGAGGAAGGCAGAAGACTGCATCAGAGAGCTGCAGTGTTAAGAAGGACTTTCATGGCAGTTTCTGTCTTTAAAGGTGAAGAAGAGAGCCAAGGCACTTAGGCAGCCTTTAGAAGTTGCAATAGGCCT
Organism: Monodon monoceros; assembly: GCF_005190385.1. Taxonomy (NCBI): domain Eukaryota; kingdom Metazoa; phylum Chordata; class Mammalia; order Artiodactyla; family Monodontidae; genus Monodon; species Monodon monoceros. The sequence continues at coordinate 44,721,975 of NW_021703778.1, forward strand.
TCAGCAGATAGCCAGCAAGAAAATGAGGACTTTTTTGTGTGGAATGACCAAGACACAGATTTTTCTCCAGAGCTTCCAGGAAATTATGCAGCTTTGTCAACATCTTGATTTTAGCTTGATGAGATGTGTATTGGACCTCTGACATCCAGAATTGAAAAGTAATAAATTTATCTCAATAAACCACTAAGTTTGTGGGTTTTTTAAAAAATTATAGCAGCAGTAGCAAACAAATGCTTGTGGTTTGGTTTTTCTAATCCAATTGGAGTGCTGAATTATTGATTCCAAGTAAAGGATAAAAGGTTAACTCTGCATGTTGTAACCCCTAGATCAACCACCAAAAATTTACATGAGGAGATATAGTCAAAAATCACAATTGATAAATTAAAATGTCACACTAAGAAAATGTTTAAATCTAAACAGTGCGGGAAAGAGGAAACAGAACAAGTAGCAGAGGAAACAAACAGGAAACAATAAAATCCTAGACCTAAGTACAAACATATCAATTATTACATTAAATGTAAATGGTCTAAACAAACCAACTACAAAGTAGAGATTGTCAGAATGGATTTAAACAGCAAGAAGAGAACTGTTTTAACTGTGACATGTATACAAAAAACAATAGTTCAGTACTGGCACAAAAACAGAAATAAATATCAATGGAACAGGATAGAAAGCCCAGAAATAAACCCATGCACCTATGGCCAATTAATTTATGACAAAGATGGGAAGACTGTAAAATGGAGGTAAGACAGTCTTTCAATAAATGGTGCTGGGTAAAAGGGACAGCTACACATAAAAAAATGAAATTAGAACATTCTTTAACACCATACACAAAAATACACTCAAAGTGGACTAAAGACCTAGATGTATGACCAGATACTATAAAATTCTAAGAGGAAAACATAGGTAGAACACTCTTTGACATAAATCACGGCAATATCTTTTTCTGTCTCCCAGAGTAATGGAAAAAAAACAAAAAAGAAATGAGACCTAATTAAACTCAAAAGCTTTTGCACAACAAAGGAAATCATAAAGAAAACAAAAAGACAATCCACAGAATGGGAGAAAATATTTGCAAACAATGCAACTGACAAGGAATTAGTCTCCAAAATTTACAAACAGCTCATGCAGCTCAATATCAAAACAACAAACAACCCAATCAAAAAATGGGCAGAAAACCTAAAGAGACATTTCTCCAAATAAGACATACAGATGGCCAAGAGGCACATGAAAAGGTGCTCAACATCACTAATTATTAGAGAAATGCAAATCAAAACTACAGTGAGATATCACCTCACACCAGTCAGAATGGCCATCATCAAAAAATCTGCAAACAATAAATGCTGGAGAGGGTGTGGAGAAAAGGGAACCCTCTTGCACTGTTGGTGGCAATGTAAATTGGTACAGCCACTATGGAGAACAGTATGGAGGTTCCTTAAAAAACTAAAAATAGAGCTACCATATGATTCAGCAATCCCACTTTTGCATATATATCCGGAGAAAAACATGGTTTGAAAGGAGACATGCACCGCAGTGTTCAGTGCAGCACTGTTTACAGTAGCCAAGACGTGGAAGCAACCTAAATATCCATCGACAGATGAATGGATAAAGAAGATGTGATACATATATACAATGGAATATTACTCAGCCATTAAAAAGAATGAAATAATGCCATTTGCAGCAACATGGATGGACCTGGAGATTATCATACTAAGTGAAGTAGGTCAGACAGAGAAAGACAAATAGCATAAGATACTGCTTATATGCAGAATCTAAAAAATATGATACAAATGAACTTATTTACAAAACAGAAACAGACTCACAGACTTAGAGACACGAACTTATGAACTTACGGTTACCGGGGTGGGGGGGTGGGGGGAAGGGTTGTGGAGAGGGATAGATTGGGAGTTTGGGATCAACATGTACACACTGCCATATTTAAAATAAAATGCCTTTCCATGAATAAAAATAAAAGAAAAACAACAGACCTTCAAAATACAGAAGCAAAGACTGACATAACTGAAAGGAGAAATAGACAAATTCACAGTTATAGCTAAAATACGAACACCTGTTCAATAATAACAAGTAGTAGAGTATAAAAGAACTAAACTGTCAACCAACTAGATCTAACAGATATCTATGTAACACTCCATTAAATGCAGATTGACTAAAAATATTTCTAGATGAACAGAGAAACAATCGTTTTGAGCATATTTGCAAGTTAAACTATAAGATGTGAATTAAATAATGTACTTGTGTCTTGCTAATGTGAAATACAAATTTATGTTTAGAGTAGCAGTTTTAAAAGCAGCATAGAGTTGTAAAATACTTAAAAATTTTAAAGCAGGAATGACCCAGGATGAAATGAATTTAAAAGCTGGGTAACATTGTAATATTAAATATTTACTCTATGTGAAGCATTATTCTAAGTACTTTTTATGGACTAACTCATTCAGTCCTCACAAGATCCCTATGAGGTAGTTATATTTAAACTTATGTATAAAAATGGAAATAATAATGAGACAGCTCTTAAGTAACTTGAGTTAAGATATCAAAATATGACATTATGATAGTATTATCAGTAGTAATAAAAAGTAGCTTTTCCTGACTGAACACTTTCTCTGTATCAGATACTCAGACACTGGGACTTAACACTTTATCTCATTTTGTCTATAAACTAGGTGATACAATCCCCAGTGGATAGGTGAAAAAAGTGAGACTTAGTGTGATAGTACCCCAAAGTAGAACATAAAAAAGTAAAATTCCAACCTGTGGAGTCTGTCTCTAGAATCCATTCATCTCCGCATTGCCTACTGAAGATAACAAGTTCATCCTGGGATGCTAATGGTCAACAGGCAAGAGCTGTAGAGTCATATTGTCCTGATCTTCAGAAGGCAGTGACTTCCCAATGACTAAATATCCTGGGCTGGGTACAAATGCATGAAGTCCTTGATTTTTGAAAATGCTTTTTGCCATGGCTCTTGGTCTTTGTTGTCCTCAGCCAAATGTGGCAATATGAGTACAGGCCAAATTAGAGTGACTTGACCACACTGTACTTTTTCATATTGGAAAGATTTATTCTGAGGCACTTGACACAGAGAATAAGGGTTATTGCTCCAAATTTGATTTTAATCTGATTCCTAATGCGTCCGCCTTGTTATATCTTAAATTACTTCCTTTCTTGCATGGCATTCACCATAATGTATCATATTTGTCTGTGAAGCATTCCTATCACTCACACCCAACTGTTTGTGGGAAACATTTTCTCTAAATCTTTCATTCTCAAGCTGCAGCTCTGAAGGTGGCTTTTCTTAAGATTTCCATTATAGAGGTTTTGCCAGTTCTTCTGATCTGGTACACTGGAATAAGGGCAGACCTCTCACTCTTATTTTAATATAAATTTTAAAGATACTAGATGGAATCCTAGTTGATATGAGCAGTTGTTTGTCCTTCAAAGTGCACACTTAACTCTAGAAGGGAAGATGATAAGCTTAAAGCAGGATTGACAAACTACAGTCTGCTGCCTGTTTTTATAAAAAAAGTTTTATTGGAACACAGGCACACTCTTTCATTTTGGTATTATCTATGTTTCCTTTGGTGTCACAACAACAGAGTTGAGTAGTTTGACCACCATCTCACCCTCAAAGTCTACAATATTTACTAACTGGCCTTGTACTGAAATTGTTTGCTGACTCTGGGTTTAGAGACATAGAAAGGGACTCCCTTGAACATACTGGTTAAAAGATGCTGTTATTTTTCTAGTAAATGTCTTTTGCTCTGCTTTCTCTTGAGAGGAGAGAAGAAAGAAGCCTTCTTATTTACTTTTTATTTTTATTCCTGTTTTTTTTCAAGGTTTAATAAGGTATAATTGACAAATAAAAATTGCATATATTTAAGGTATACAGTGGTCAATTTAATATACATTACAAAATGAGTACCACAATCAAGTTAATTAATATCTCCATCACCTCATATACTTACCATTTTTATGTGTGTGTGTGTGTGTGTGCTGAGAACACCTAAGATCTACTCTCTTAGCAAATTTCAAAAATACATGGTGATTATAAAAATAAAAAAGACAAAGAGATGAGTGTTGGCGAGGGTGTGGCGAATAGGGAACATTTATGCACTGTTGGTGGAAATATACATTGGTCTAGTTATTATGGAAAACAATATGGAAGTTCCTTAAACAACGAAAAACTAGAATTAAACCAGCTATCCCATTTCTGGGTATATATTCAAAGGAAATGAAATCGGTATCTCCAAGAGATATCTGCATCCCTTTTCACTGCAGCATTATTCACAGTAGCCAAAATTTGGAAAGAAAACCTAGATGGCCATTGAAGCATGAATAGATAAAGAAAATGTGGTATATACAGTGGGATATTAGTTAGTCATAAAAAGAAGGAAATTCTGTCATTTGCAGCAACAAAGATGAACCTGGAGTGCAATGAGTGAAATAAGCCAAACTCAGAAAACAGTCTTTTAATGTCACATTTTTTGTGTCAACCTTATAGTTTCATGCATTCATTGCTTTAACTTTTCTGTAACTACTCTGATAAAAAGATCTTAAAAATTCAGTTCCATAAGAATGCTTTTCCTGATATTTGTAGATGTTACCAGTCAAATGTTTCGATCTTGATCACTTAATGGAAGGGTAAGATTCTTGAGTCATGTTTTCCATTTTGATGTGCCCTGACAGCAGCTTCATGTTCTTTCTTTTTGTCTTCTGTTTCCTAGGAAGGGCCTGTAGAGACGCACTCTTTCCCAGAGTGAACTTCCTGGGTCTTCATGCAGCCATGGATCTGGATAAACCTTCTGTCTGGGACTCTTTAAAACAGCGGACCAGGCCTTTGTTAATCAACCTGAGCAAGAGGAAGGTAAAAAAGAACTCAGACAAACCCCTGGACTTACGGGCCAGGCATTGTCTGGACCGTCACCTCAGCTTCTCCGTCCCTGACCTCCTGGAGGCTGAGACCTTGGCCCCCGAGGGGCGGCCTTACTCCCGGCCCCAGTCGCCCTACACCTCGGTGCCTAGCAGCCTGTCGACGGCAGGGATCGTTCCCAAAAGTAGCAGTAGCTCTTTGAAACAGTCTGAAGAAGAATTGGATTGGAGCCAGGAAGAAGCAGGCCACTTCCATGTAGTGGAAACAGACTCCCAGGAGACCTATGCCTCTCCTGCCGAGGACAGGAGGGCTTCCAGCAATGGCATCTTTGATGTGCTCCAGAAAACTCCCCTTGGAGAGGATGCGCCAGAAGGGCCAGAGGTGAGACCAGGGCTGGGCATTTTCCTGTTTGTCTGTCTTTTTTCTTTTTTTAAAAGTGTATTCAGTGCCCTTGAAAAATTTGGTTAGGATTTATTTTTGTGGTTAGCTTGCATGGAGAGGATGTCATTTATAAGAATTTAAACGAAGGTAATATTGATTGCACCAAGTGTTCCCATTTGTTTGGGGGTTGACCTCTATGTCTTTTAAAAGTATTACAAATAACCTTCCTAGAGTACTTCAAGGCATTAAAAGGCCTGTTGGATGAGTTTTCCTTTTTCCATCTCCTGGCAAAGAAATCAAGAGCATAGCTTTAACTTTTTGCTGAAATGTGTGTCTGTTTCTATCTCTCTATCTCCACTACCCACAGACAAAAATGCATATTCACATTCCTAAGAAACGTAAGAATATGTGTCTCCTTTTGACTGCCAGAGAGTTGGAACTCTCTTCTCCTTCACAAGTACGTACCTGCGTGAGTGTCTGCTCCTGTGCACACTTACCTGTGGGCAACTTCACTTCCCTCGTCTAAAAATGAAAAGAAAGCCAAATATTAAAGGAAGCAAATTCTTATCAATTCAGTGATTTTTGTAAAGCTTTAGTATTTCTATAAGGTAGAAATAACCAAATATAATTATGCAGCAAATATTATATTTCTAGGATGAATTTAATTTAAATGTAGTCAGCAGATGACCAACTATAACTATACGGATAATCAGTTCAATCAGTTTTTTTAAAAACTCTTACATTTATGGCACTGGAAGTAGGTTTCAGTGTTGAAGCAATGGCTTAATTTTTTTATATTCTAGGTTAGTGTTATAATTATGGACAAAACTGGTCATTCCACTAGGATTTTTGATTTTATTTTTAGAACCAAAGCCTCTTAATTATGCCATACATTTAGATTTCACTGGGGAGTGGGACTGTGGATATTTGAAGACCATATTCTTTCGGAAGCATTATTATGTTAAGACACCATTAACCATTAAGTGACTTAACTGTTTGTTTCATAACCATTAACATTTATGAAATCGTTTTTGTAACATTTTTTTATGATGTTTACTGTTATTTGTAAATTTGAAATATCTTTTGCCACTAATCAAAATATAAATTAAGTGAATTTTTAAACATAGTTCCTAATTCATAGTTTAGTATGAAGGAGGTAAGATGTTAAATTGTATACTAATGTTAATCTTTATCTTCTTGTTACTTATTAACTGACCAGAAAAAAAATAGGAGGGCTTCTTGGCCTTGATAGGCTAACAAACTCAAGTTAGAGTAAGTTGTTTTAAAAGTTAGTGCTGTTAAACTGTTTCGCTGACTATAAATATTTAATGCCTACTCTAACTCGGGCATCATAAAGATTCTTTTGGAAATAAGAGATGGATAAGAATGTGACCCTGCCTTCAAGTTGTGATCTATTAGGACATAGCATTAATTGTAGCATAAGAGGCAAAGAGAAATTGGGGCTGGCTGTCTGTGCAAAACATTCAAGCCTTTCTCCTGGCAGCTCAGAGGTTGGAGGAGATCATATGTGGGGATCCAAGGGCTTGTCATGTGTGAGGCAGTGTTCAAGTTGGCACAGAGGATAAGTAGGATTTGATAGGTGAGGAAATATGACAAGCACAGGCCTGAAGTGTGGATGGGTGGTGGTCAAGGGTGGTGAGCATTCTGCTCTGCCTTGAATGAAGAAGGCTGGAGGGCTTTCTGACATGACGTGTATCTGCAGTGACTGTGGGCTGTGCTGAGGGCTGTCAGTGATGTGATGGCGGAGGATGGATGGTTTGCAGATGGGTGGTAGTGGTTATTTTCTCTTCTCCAGCTAAATGCAGAAGAGCTTGGAATGTGCAGTCCTTTAGGTTATTCTGGGTAGTTTGATTTAACTCAGCCATTAAACAAACAAACAAACAACAACAACAACTAAAAACTTCTTTCTTGAAAAAGAATCTTCTGCTTCTCTTCTCCTGCCCTAAAAATAATTGACATAGACTGAGACTGAGTCTGCCTTCCGTGGCCCCTCATTGCCATTTATCTGCTTGGTGAGCTGTTTGCAGAGGATGGAGAGACAGGGCTGTAGCTCATCAGGCCTGTAGGATCACTTGTGGTCAGGTGCACTATCTCACCTACCCACTGCTCCTCCCCTGTTCCTCTCCCTCCCCCTGTATTGGGTGGGCTGCTCCCACTACCTGAGGATCCAGTTCATCACTTGGCACAGAAGTTAGCCCCTCCCTTGCTTCTCTTTTGCACTAGGCTATGTTAATTTTCGGGTGGTGTGACTGGGGAAGTCTTGTCTAACTTGTGTTTGCTCAGGGCCCAGCTCCATGCCTGGCCCATGGTATGTGCTCCATCAATGTTTTTTTAATAGAGAAATCAATGATGGCAGTGTGTGCATTCATAGGGCTTTTCTTAGTGTCTTCTCTTTGACTTCTCTTCAGTTTATGATTTAAAGTCAGCATTTTTTTGTATTGTTGGAAAAAACTCATCATACCATCAAGGAACTCTTTTTATATAGTATTGACTGAAGATATAGAGAGATTTAGACAGGTGTAGAGCCCAAGTTGAATACTCATTTAAAATCTGAATTTATTATCTATGAATTAAAATTTTTTTTATTGAAGTATAGTTGATTTTCAGTGTTGCGTTAATTTCTGCTGTGCAGCAAAGTGATTCAGTTATACATATATATGTACATATATACACATTCTTTTCTAAAATATTCTTTTCAGTTATAGTTTAGTTTCAGTTATAGTATAGTATAGTATAGTTTCAGTTATAGGATATTGAATATAGTTCTCTGTACTATACAGTAGGACCTTGTTTTTTATCCATTCTCTATATAAAAGCTTACATCTGCTAACCCCAACCTCCCACCTCTTCCCTCCCCCAAACCCCTCCCCCTTGGCAACCACAAGTCTGTTCTTTATGTATTTTTAAAATGAATGGAAATCCTTCCATGTCTCTGCAAATGGCACAATTTTGTTCCTTTTTATGGCTGAGTCATATTCCATTGTACATATGTACCACATCTTCTCTATCCATTCCTCTGTTTATGGACATTTAGATTGCTTCCATGACCTGGCTATTGTAAATAGTGCTGCAGTGAACATTGGGGTGCATGTATCTTTTTGAATTTTGGTTTTCTCTGGGTACATACCCAGGAGTGGGATTGCTGGGTCACATGGTAGTTTTTGTGCCATTTGCAGAGAAATGGATGGACCTAGAGATTGTCATACAGAGTGAAGTAAGTCAGAAAGTAAAAAACAAATATCATATAATATCACATATGTGGAATCTAGAAAAATGGTACAGATGAACTTATTTGCAAAGCAGAAATAGAGACATAGATGTAGAGAACAAACATATGGATACCAAGGGGGGAAGGGGGGTGGGATGAATTGGGAGATTGGGACTGACATATATACACTACTATGTATAAAATATACACAGGGAACTCTATTCAGTGCTCTGTGGTGACCTAAATGAGAAGGAAATCCAAAAAAAGAGGGATATATATATATATATATATATATATATATATATATATATACATATAGCTGATATACTTTGCGGTATAGGAGAAACTAACACAACATTGTAAAGCAACTATACTCCAATAAAAATTATTAAAAAAAATAAAATGAATGGAAGTCCTGCTGAATTCCTGTCATCTGTGAGTTCTGGAGTTGGCTAGTCCTTGTCTCAGATCTGGTTTATCTGTTTCTTCCTAATGAAGAGCAAACAGAGTTCTACGGCTTTCATGAAATGGGGGAGGAAATGAGGAAGAAGGTAGGGATTGGCATGTGACAAGCCCAGGGGACAACGAGGTTAATAAGATGTTTGCCAGTATCCTTGGTGTAACTTATTTCGTGTGGAGCTTTCCAGAGGGGGCTGAGAGATGGAACATCTGTGGTCTCAGGCACCCATGGGGGTTTGTCTCACGTTTTAGTGCCCGATGCCGTCTTGGTGCCAGGTTGAGCTTCAGCAGTATTGCCTGAATGTCCTGCGGTCACTTTCTAGTCCTGCCAGGGTCAGCAAAGGAAATGAAGTGTTGGCTGACAGTTACGGGGGAAAGAATTTGAGGCAAAGAAGAAATTTAAGTGTGAGGGGAGAGGAATAATGGATGTGAGAATGTAGAGGCCAGTTGGAGACTGGAATAGTCAGTGCAGGTGCTCCAACCAGCCATAAAACCAAAACGGGAGGAGGTAGGTTTAGAATAAACGACACACCGGTAGAAGGGGTTCTCTAGACTCTCTCTCTCTTTTTTTTTTTAATTAATTTTTATTGGAGTATAGTTGCTTTACAATGTTGTGTTAGTTTCTACTGTATAGCAAAATGAATCAGCTGTATGTATACATATAGCACCTCTTTTTTGGATTTCCTTCCCATTTAGGTCACCACAGAGCATTAAGTAGAGTTCCCTGTACTATACAGTAGGTTCTCATTAGTTGCCTATTTTATACATAGTAGTGTGTATATGTCAGTCCCAATCTCCCAATTTATCCCACCACCACTTCCCCCTTGGTATCCATACATTTGATCTCTGTGTCTGTGTCTCTATCTCTGCTTTGCAAGTAAGGTTATCTATAACATTTTTATAGATTCCACATATATGAGTTAATATACAATATTTGCTTTCCTCTTTCTGGCTTACTTCACTCTGTATGACACTCTACGTCCATCCACGTCTTTACAAATGACCCAATTTCATTCCTTTTTATGGCTGAGTAATATTCCATTGTATATATGTACCAACTCTTCTTTATCCATTCATCTGTCGATGGACATTTAGGTTGCTTCCATGTCTCCAGACTCTTTCTTGAGCCCTGGATTCATATTGTACTTGATACCCCACAGAACCCTTGTCTCATGACAGAATTCACTGTCTACCTGGAGTTCCCCCCAAATACAGACCATCGTTTCTTGGCAACATCGCCATTATTCACCTATTTGCTCAAGAGGAAAAAAAACTGTGAGTCATTCTGGACTGTTTTACTTCCTTTACTTCTAATGTTCTATGAAATTTTCATTTATCCATGTTACATCTTCTCCTCCCTTTTTTTCTTCCTTCCTCTCATCTTTCAAGGCCCAGCTGAAATCTTCCTTCTCTGTGGTGCTTTTCCCAACTCTACAGTCAATATGACCCTCCTGGCTTCATTTGCAAGCATCGCTACCTTTACTGTTGCTGAGCGCTGACCTCATCCTGCTTTCTGTAGAAGTCTGTAGAGAGAAAGGGATTAGAACAGGTAGAGGAGGTCGAGATGTGAAGGCATATTGGTGCTGGGCAAGAGTGTCATTGGATAAGACCCTAAGAAGGTCGCAAGTTCCAAGACCTGTATTAACTGTCCAGTGGCCCCCTGGCTCTGAGGACCGACTCATGATAAACAAATGATCATGGGACTAAGCTGCAAATGACAACCACAACTAATTTTTAGTGAGAATTAAGTACTATATAAACCCTAATGCTCATTTTGACATTAATAGCTCATTGTTTCAATGCTGTCAAGTTACTTTGGAAGCCAGATCATAATCAACACCTACTTCATTAACTTGCTGGGAAAAAGAATTATTTCAGGGCCTGGAAATACTTGAAAAATCCATGTTAGGTGTGTTAACTCCCTGAAGTCAGCCTACATGAGAAGTCACATAGAGTCAGGAGATTGCTCTATGAATCGCTGAACGGACAACGGGTAGGTTCTACACTGGTGTGCTGTCCATTTCACAGGAGGGATTGAGCTGTAGATGAGAACTTGACACACAGTTTGTTTGCTAGGACCCATTGCATCCATCTCCACATGCCAACCTGCTTTGCCAATGAAGCCGAGATTCCTAAAGTCCTGTGGGATAGGCTTCCTCTTCCCTCCATAGGGTTCAAATGGGCAGGTCCAAACTTTTACCTAGGCTTCCTTGCAGGACCTCTCCCTTTTTGTGGTTGACACGTCATTTTATTAACAACTATTACCATAGTTGTATGTTGTCACTTTTACTCAGGCTGATAGCCTATCATGGTTGCCTGACAACCAGATTGTCTCCAGTAGGTGGCTGTGTATGTCCCACCTCTGGTGGGCAAAAGGTAGTCTTACCGTTTCACTTCCATTGGTCTCATCACCAAGACTTGGGGCTTAGGAGGCAGTTAGGGCATCTCACCCTACTGCCAAACACCACCACCACCTTGTATTCGGTTAGTTGTGTAGAAGTCAGCCTCTCTTGTCAGATTGGAAGCTATCTTCTTCTTCTCCCAGCCTTTCTGCAAACCTTGCTTATGTAAAATATTTTGATTCACTTTGTGTCTGAAGTTGACTGCTAGGTGCTGTGGGGCCATAGGAAATTCAGTTTGGTTGGGGAAGGTGGTGATACATGGAGGCCCTGAGTGGGTAGATGAGTTCTGAAGGAGTTCTCAAATGTCAGATTCAATATGAAGAAACTAAAATGAAGGAGACTCAGAGGGAGAGTAGCTTATTTTTCCTTCTTTTCTTCTTATCTTGCTATTTTTTTCTTACTTCCTTCTCCTGTCAGCATTCCCCCCCAGTAGTTGTTTTGCAAGATACTTTCTCATGCCTTGGAAAATCAGTTAAGTGTTTAGAGAATACAGAGAGTCCCCTCTGGTTCTCATCTCCAGTGTTGATGATGGAATTGAGATTAGATGAGGTACTGGAAACAGTGACCAACACGACGAGGCAGTCTCTAGAGAGTGCTAGATAACCAACCAGTTGAGGTGAGAGGGGAGTGGTTGCTCTGAGTATGTGGTCGGAAAGGCCTGAAGAGGATGTGTTTTGAGGTTAAGACCCAAGTGGTTGGGGAGTAAATCCGAGTAGTTACGGTTGCAGTTCGTGATGCTAGCAAAATAGAATGCTCTTAGCCCAGTACATGGCAGTCACAAGTGCCTAACAAGGACTCACTGCTATGATTATGGTTGTATTTATTACCGTTATTATTTTTATCATTACCTTTTCAGCATGAAATTGAGGGCCAAGGAGGTTGAATGACTTGCCTAATATTATCCAGTTAGTGAGTGTCAGAGCCAGGATCTAAATACAGTACAGTTTGAATCCAAAGCCTGTGCATAAAACTGTGTATATTAGGGCTTTAGAGAAATGCACATATGCATGTTGGGAGAACTCAGAGCTGGTAATCTAAAAAATGTTGATCATCAGGGAAGATGTATGTTTTTCTTTGTCCACTGTGCCCTTTTAAATGCAGGGATAATTATGGTGATGGAATGGCTTATTATCATCGTCTATAGCCAGTAATCCTGAATGGAAGGATTATTACCATCCCCGCCCCACCATCCATGTAATCCCACAATGGGGTACATCCTTCCCTAACACTTTATTTGACAGTTGGAGTTTTAAACAACTCGCTTTGGTGCAAGTTTAAGTGGATGAGTTGAGTGGTTTAGAGAAGTACCCTGTTGGGATAGTTCCAGAAACTGCTTGGCAACCACAGAGCTTCAGTTTAGTGACCACAGAGAAGCAAAATGACAAACCAGACAGGAGCGGAAACAACCTACGGCTTTCAGAATTAAACAAGTGCATCAATTTCTCTACACTTCAATTACGTGTTCTTTACTATTTTTATTTTGTCTCAGAAATCATTGCTCAACATAAATGGGGTCAGTGAGACAAATTTGTAAACCATGTCCCAGGGTGCATCATGGGATTGACCCCTTTTTTCTTTTTCCACCCCTCCTTCCCATACCTACTACGTGCTGATCCTGTCCTGAGGCACTGGGAACACAGCAGTCAACAAAAGAGACAACAGGATATTTCCTCATGGAGATCCTGTTCTAGATGGCAGCGGGCTACAGATATATTCAGAAAGTGATAGATTTAATGGAGAAAAATAAAGCAGAGGAGTGCTCAGGTGGAGGTGTGACCATTTTGAACACAGTGGTCAGGAAATATCTCTTCTGAGAAGATAACATTTACACAAAGTCCTAGAGGAGGCAAGGAAGCAAGTCATGTGCGTATCTGGAGACAAAGCATTTCTAAAGGAGAGAACAGCCAGTGTGCAGGTTCCAGGAAGGCAGGAGTGTGCCTGGTATTTGTCAGGAAGAGCAGGAAAGCAGTGTGACTGGAGAGGATGGTAGGAGGTGTCAGTTACTTCTGAGGATGTATCACATGGGCTTTCCCATCCTGCCAGGAAACTCTGCTACCATAACAACTACCCAGGGTGCTGGATGAGCAGTTTCAAAGGAACCCTATGGTCTTGGTGCTGTGTTGCTCACAGGCGGGGCGGGAAGAATCAATAGCATATAGTGGTGCTTGCTGTACCTGCTGTGAACACCAGGAATAGCAATAAGTGGGTTTGCCTCGGATCGGAACTGTGGAGGAAGTGGGCACAGGTTGATAAGCTGTGTGGAGAGGGGAAGACAGCACTGTCCTGAGATATGTTATACCTTGATTGTCTATCTGTCATCATAACAGTGTCAGTGAGGAAGGGATGGTCAGAATGAAGGGAGGGACTTGGGTTGCTGACCACCTTCACTGAGTTGTTTTCTCCAGTCTTCCCAAACTCATCCACTGTCCTCATAATAATAAAAATAATAGTGGCAACACCAATCCAGTAGCACTCTGAGAGGTTATGTGTAAGAAACTCTGCAAAGTGCAATGTAAATGTCATCTCACTGGACCACATCTATTGGGCTCACTCTTTATACAAAGAGCCTTGTGCAGTGTCCGACCCAAAGAAGGTACGCAGTAGATATCTTTGAATGAATGAATTTTTCTCCTAATAACTTACAAGGATATTTTTTTGCCCCTTTTAGAGATGTTCCCATGGTCGTGAACTTTAAGTAAGTAAACTTTTCAAGGACACAGAGCCAAGAAGTAGCAGAAGTGGAATTCAAATCCAGGTCTTTGTGACTCCAGCGTTTTGTCTACTACTGTGCAGAGCTGCCTGCCTGTATGTCAGATGAGGTGTCCTGCTTTTGCATTCTTCTGGTTTTGGGCACAGTTGTGGTTCAGTGAAGAGTGGATACCCAGGACTCAGATGAAGGGCTAACTCTCTTGCTTCTCTTTGGCAACCATCTAGCCTCTTAGCTCTGGCTCCCAATTTGTACATTGTAAATTACTAATGACAGCCCATAGACTCCTTATAAGAAGTTAATAGGAGTGTGTGTTTGTCAGTTATGAACTACTAAGCAAAGTAAAGGGGGTGCTGTTAATCTTTTAAAGTATCTACTGCTAATGGTAATGAAAACAATTATGGAAGGTCAGTAAGGAAATATTACTGAATATGGTAAGAAAAGTTCATTATACCAAGGTTGCAAACATTTTCTGTAAAGGACCTGGTAATGAATAGGTCCAGCTTTGTGAGCCATAGATCTCTCTCTGTGGTAACTACTCAACTCTGGTGTTGTAGCATGAAATTAGCCGTAGAAATATATATAGATATGTACATAGGCAATGTATAAATGAATAGGTGGGGCTGGGTTTGAAAGTTCAAACTTTATAAAAACAAGTGTTGGGCTTTACTTTGCTGGTGGATAGGTAGTAAATATGTGTATACACACACATGCACATACACACACCTGACTTATATTTTGTGTATTAGATAATATTCCAGGGTAATCAGTTTAAGTGAACAATCTTGGGGGTGGGGAAAAAGAAATGTGTATACCTTGATTGTATGATCAATAACCTCCTAAAACGTTGTATAAAAATTGAATATGGAGGGTGGAGTCAACATGGCAGCGTGGGAAGACGCGGAGTTCACGTCTCCCCACAACTAGGGTGCCTGCCGGATGTTGGTGGGGGACCTTGATGCCCATGGAGACGGGAGGAATCCCCAAGGGAACCGGTTGGACATGGGGGGACTGAGGGGGGAGGAGAAGGGGAGGATGAACAGTTCTGGCACCCTTGAGGGGTGGCTGAGAGGGGGGGAGGGGTTACCATGCTTGGATGGACCCTTGGGGGCTCAGATCAGGGGGGAGTGCACTGATCATTTCTCTTGCCTAATAGGCCCGGAAAGTCTACCTGGCTCTTGGGGCAAGTCCTATGCCCTCAGAGGCCCCCTCCAGGCCGTGTTGGTCCTGGGGACACAGGAGGGAGGCCGGGGGAGAACAGGAGAGGCAGGCGGGAGGGGCCTTCCAGGACCAGAGGAGCGGGAGAGGAGTGGAGAGTGTTTGCCCTACCCACTCAGGCCCCGGAAGCCTGCTGGGCTCCCAGGCGGGGTCCCCCACCCTATGAGACCAGAGGCCGGGGCCCCTTCTGTTCCGTTGAGCCTAAGCCCCAGCCCCCACACCCCCCACAGCCTTTTCCAGCCCTGTGGGTCCTAAGCATAGGCCCTGCTGGCTGCCCAAACCCTGCCTCTGCCTAGGCCCTACCCTCCACAGCCAAGGACTTTTCCACCTTTTTTTCCCCTTTTTTTTTTCTTCTCCTCTATTTTACTATTGTGGTTCTGTTTTCCCTTCCAGTTGTTGTTTCACCTATATTTTTATTTTTATACTCTTTCTAACATACCTGTTAGTTTCCTAGTCTGATTGTAGTTTTTACTCTTTGTTATTGTTCTCCTTTTTTTCCTCTCTTTTTTTTTTTGCCACCCTGCACAGCTTACAGAATCTTGGTTCATGAGGCAGGCACGGGTTGGGCCAAAGCTTGTGTGGTGGGAGCTCCAAATCTGAACCACTGGTCTAACAGAGAACCTCAGACTCCAGGGAATATTCATCAGAGTGAGGTCTCCCAGAGGTCATCATCTTGGCACCAAGAACCAGCTCTACCCAACAACTTATAAGCTCCAGTGTTGGAAGCCTTAGGCCAAACACCCAGTAAGACAGGAAAACAGTCCCACCCATCAAAAAACAAAAAAAAAATAAGACAGCAAAAAAATATGTCACAAATGAAGGAGCAAGGTAAAAACCTACACGACCAAATAAATGAAGAGGAAATAAGCAATCTACCTGAAAAATAATTCAGAGTAATGATAGTAAAGATGATCCAGAATCTTAGAATGGAGGCAACAATTGAGAAAATACAAGAAATGTTTAATAAAGATCTAGAAGAACTAGAGAACAAACAGAGATGAACAACACAATAACTGAAATGAAAAATACACTAGAAGGAGTCAATAACAGAATAACTGAGGCAGAAGAACGAATAAGTGAGCTGCAAGACAAAATGGTAGAAATAACTGCCAAGGAGCAGAATAAAGAAAAAAGAAGGAAAATAATTGAAGACAATCTCAGAGACCTCTGGGACAACACTAAACACACCAACATTCAAATTATAGAGTCCCAGAAGAAGAAGAGAAAAAGAAAGGTTCTGAGAAAATATTTAAAGAGATTATAGTGTAAAACTTCCCTAACATGGGAAAGGAAATTGTCACCCAAGTCCAGGAAGCACAGAGAGTCACGTACAGGATAAACCCTAGGAGAAACACACCAAGACATATATTAATCAAACTAACAAAAATTAAATTCAAAGAAAAAATATTAAAAGCAGCAGGAGAAAAACAAAAAATAACGTACAAAGTTATCCCCATAAGGTTATCAGCTGAGTTTTCAGCAGAAACTCTGCAGGTCAGAAGGGAGTCGCAGGATATACTTAAACTGAGGAAACAGAAAAACCTACAACCAAGATTACTCTACCCAGCAAGGATCTCATTCAGATTCGATGGAGAAATCAAAAGCTTTTCAGGTAAGCAAAAGCTAAGAGAATTCAGCACCACCAAACCAGCTTTACAACAAATGCTAAAGAAACTTCTCTAGGCAGGAAACACAAGAGAAGAAAACAACCCACAAAAACAAACCCAAAACAATTAAGAAAATGGTAATAGGAACATACATATCAATAATAACCTTGAATGTAAATGGATTAAACGCCCCAACCAAAAGACACAGGTTGGCTGAATGGTTACAAAAACAAGACCCGTGTATATGCTGTCTACAAGAGACCCACTTCAGACCTAGTGACACATACAGACTGAAAGTGAAGGGATGGGGAAAGATATACCATGTGAATGAAGATCAAAAGAAATCTGGAGTAGCAATACTTGTATCAGATAAAATAGACTTTAAAATAAAGACTGTTACAAGAGATAAGGAAGGACACTACATAATGATCAAGGGATCAATCGAAGAAGAAGATATAACAATTATATATGTTTATGCACCCAACATAGGAGCACCTCAACACATAAGGCAAATGCTAACAACCATGAAAGGGGAAAACGACAGTAACACAATAATAGTAGGGGACTTTAACACTCCACTTACACAAATGGACAGATCATGCAAACAGAAAATAAATGAGAAAACACAAGCTTTAAATGACACAATAGACCTGATAGATTTAATTGATAATTTATAAAACATTCCACCCGAAAGGGGCAGAATACACTTTCTCCTCAAGTGCACATGGAACATTCTCTAGGATAGGTCACATCTTGGGTCACAACTCAAGCCTCGGAAAATTTAAGAAAATTGAAATCATATCAAGCATCTTTTTGGACCACAGTGGAAATCAATTACAGGAAAGAAAAACTGTAAAAAAGAAATACATGGAGGCTAAAGAGTATGCTACTAAATAACCAAGAGATCACTGAAGAAATCAAAGAAGAAATTAATAAATAAATAGAAACAAATGACAATGAAAACATGACAACCCAAAACCTATGGAATGCAGCAAAAGCAGTTCTAAAAGGGAAGTTTATAGGAATTCAATCTCACATCAAGAAACAAGAAAAATCTCAAATAAACAATCTAACACTACACCTAAAGCAACTAGAGAAAGAAGAACAAAAAAAATTCCAAGTCAGTAGAAGGAAAGAAATCATAAAGATCAGATCAGAAATAAATGAAAAAAAATGTAGGAAACAATAGCAAAGATCAATAAAACTAAAAGCTGGTTCTTTGAGAAGATAAACAAAATTGATAAACCCTTAGCCAGACCCATCAAGGAAAAAAAGGGAGAGGACACAAATCAATAAAATTAGAAATGAAAAAGGAGAAAACACAACTGGCACACAGAAATACAAAGGATTATAAGAGACTACTACAAACAACTATATGCCAATAAAATGGAAAACCACGAAGAAATGGACAAATTCTTAGAAAGTTACAATTTTCCAAGATGGAGCCAGGAAGAGTTAGAAAATATAAACAGACCAATCACAAGTAATGAAATTGAAACTGTAATTAAAAATCTTCTGGCAAAGAAAAGTCCAGGACCAGATGGCTTCACAGGTGAATTCTATCAAATATTTAGAGAAGAGCTAACACCAATCCTTCTCAAACTCTTCCAAAAAAATTCAGAGGGAGAAACATCCCCAAATTCATTATATGAAGCCACCATCACCCTGATACTAAAACCAGGAAAAGGTGTCACAAAAAAAGAAAATTATAGACCAATATCACTGATGAGCATAGATGTAGAAATCCTCAACAAAATACTAGCAAACAGAATCCAACAACATATTAAAATGATCATACACAATGATCTAGTGGGATTTATCCCAGGGGTGCCAGGATTCTTCAGTATATGCAGAGCAATCCATGTGATATACCATATTAACAAATTAAGTAATAAAACCATATGATCATCTCAATACGTGCAGAAATAGCTTTTGACAAAATTCAACACCCATTTATGATAAAAACTGTCCAGAAAATGGGCATAGAGGGAACCTACTTTGACATAATAAAGGCCATATATGACAAACCCACAGCAAACATTGTACTCAATGGTGAAAAACTGAAAGCATTTCCGCTAATATCAGGAACAAGACAAGGATGTCCACTCTCGCCACTCTTATTCAACATAGTTTTGGAAGTCCTAGGCAAGGCAGTCAGAGAAGAAAAAGAAATAAAAGGAATACAGATCAGAAAAGGAGAAGTAAAACTGTCAGTGTTTGCAGATGACATGTTACCATACATAGAAAATCCTAAAGATGCCATCAGAAAACTGCTAGAACTAATCAATGAATTTGGTAAAGTTGCAGGTTACAAAATTAATGCACAGAAATCTCTTGCATTCTTATACACTAACAATGAAAAATCAGAAGGAGAAATTAAGGAAACAATCCCATTTACCATTGCAACAAAAGGAATAAAATATCTAGGAATAAACCTACCTAAGGAGGCAAAAGACTTGTACTCAGAAAACTGTAAAACACAGATGAAAGAAATCAAAGGTGACAAACAGATGGAGAAATATACCATGCTGTTGGATTGGAAGAATCAATATTCTGAAAATGACTATACTACCCAAAGCAATCTACGGATTCAGTGCAATCCCTATCAAACTACCAATGGCATTCTTCACAGTATTAAAACAAAAAATTTTACAATTCGTATGGAAACAAAAAAGACCCCGACAGGAATAAAGACACAGACCTACTAGAGAATGGACTTGAGGATATGGGGAGGGGGAAGGGTAAGCTGTGATAAAGCGAGAGAGTGGCATGGACATGTATACACTACCAAATGTAAAATAGATAGCTAGTGGGAAGCAGCCGCATAGCACAGGGAGATCAGTTCGGTGCTTTGTGACCACCTAGAGGGGTGGGATAGGGAGGATGGGAGGGAGGGAGACGCAAGAGGGAAGAGATATGGGAACATATGTATAACTGATTCACTTTGTTATAAAGCAGAAACTAACACGCCATTGTAAAGCAATTATACTCCAATAAAGATGTAAAAAAATAAATAAATAAAAATTAAAATAAAAGATCCCAAATAGCCAAAGCAATCTTGAGAAAGAGAAATGGAGCTAGAGGAATCAGGCTCCCTGACTTCAAACTATACTACAAAGGTACAGTAATCAATACAGTATGGTACTGGCACAAAAACAGAAATATAGATAAATGAGATAGGATAGAATGCCCAGAGATAAACCCACACACATATGGACACCTAATTTACAACAAAGAAGGCAAGAATGTACAATGGAGAAAAGACAGCATCTGCAATAAGTGGTGCTGGGAAAACTGGACAGCTACATGTAAAAGAATGAAATTAGTACACTGCCTAACACCATACACAAAAATAAACTCAAAATGGATTAAAGACATAAAAGTAAGTCCAGACACAATAAAACTCTTAGAGGAAAACAGGAAAAACACTGTTTGACATAAACCACAGCAAGATTTTTTTTGACCCACCTCCTAGAGTAATGAAACTAAGAACAAAAATAAACAAATGTGACCTAATTGAACTTAAAAGCTTTTGCACAGCCAAGGAAACCATAAACAAGACAAAAGGACAACCCTCAGAATGGGAGCAAATATTTGCAAATGAAACAACTGACAAAGGATTAATCTCCAAAATATACAAACAGCTCATGGAGCTCAATATCAAAAAAAACAAACAACCCAATTAAAAAATGGTCAGAAGACCTAAATAGACATTTCACCAAAGAAGACATACAGGTTGTGAAGAGGCACATGAGAAGATGCTCAACATCACTAATTATTATAGAAATACAAATCAAAACTATGAGGTATCACCTCACACTGGTCAGAATGACCATTATCAGAAAATCTAGCAACAATAATTGCTGGAAAGGGTGTGGTGAAAAGGGAACCCTCTTGCACTGTTGTGGGAATGTAAATTGATACAGCCACTATGGAGAACAGTATGGAGGTTCCTTAAGGAACTAAAAATAGAACTACCATGTGACCCAGCAATCCCACTACTGGGCATATACCCTACCATAATTCAAAAAGAGACATGTGTCACAATGTTCATTGCAGCACTATTTACAATAGCCAGGACATGGAAGCAACCTAAGTGTCTATTGACAGATGAATGGGTAAGAAGATGTGGCACATATATACAATGGAATATTACTCAGCCATAAAAAGAAACAAAATTGAGTTATTTGTAGTGAGGTGGATGGACCTAGAGACTGTCATACAGAGTGAAGTAAGTGAGAGAGAGAATACCAAATACCATATGCTAACACATATATGTGGAATGTAAAAAAAAGAAATGGTTCTGATGAACCTAGGGGCAGGACAGGAATAAAGACGCAGACGTAGAGAATGGACTTGAGGACACGGTGGGGGAGGTGGAAGCTGCAACAAAGTGAGAGTAGCACAGACATATATACACTCTCAAATGTAAAATAGGTAGCTGGTGGGAAGCAGCTGCGTAGCACAGGGAGATCAGCTTGGTGCTTTGTGACCACCTAGAGGGATGGGATAGGGAGGGTGGGAGGGAGGCTCAAGAGGGAGGGGATAGGGCTTCCCTGGTGGTGCAGTGGTTGAGAGTCCGCCTGCCGATGCAGGCGACACGGGTTCATGCCCCGGTCCGGGAAGATCCCACATGCCGCGGAGCAGCTGGGCCCATGAGCCGTGGCCTCTGGGCCTGTGCATCCAGAGCCTGTGCTCCGCAACGGGAGAGGCCACAACAGAGAGAGGCCCGCGTACCGCAAAAAAAAAAAAAAAAAAGAGGGAGGGGATATGGGGATATATGTATACATATGCCTGATTCACATTGTTGTATAACAGAAACTAACACAGCATTGTGAAACAATTATACTCCAATAAAGATGTATTGAAAAAAATTTGAATATGAGTAAACTCAGCCATTTGGTAGACCTGACTTTTTCTGAACGGGCGTTCTAATTTTGACCTCTGATTGTCATGTGAGTTGTTTTACTTCTATCACTGTATCCAAGCATCGCTTAATGGTCTGTCTAGCCATCTGATCCCCTTTGCTCCTTTTGCTGCTTCCTTTCCCCTGTAGGTATTTGTGTCTGTGAGTATGCTCTTCCTGAGTATTCACATTCTTAGAAATAGATGTGGGTTAAGTAATTAACTAAATATGTATCATCAATATATATCATTTGCTATACTCATGTACTTGAATAGAGTATTTCCCAAAGAAAATCTTAAGTGATCTTCTCAGCCAACGTGTTACTCTTATCTAGCTTTCCTGCATGTGGGTTTATGTCTTCTTCCAGTAAAGTTTAAACAGCCAGTGATTGTTTACGTCACTTATTATTTAACTTCCTGTGAATTCTTCGTGCTAAGATCCTTCAGACGGCCACGTGGGAGGTGATATTTGTACAAGATCACATTTAGTGTACACAAAAGAAAATGTTTTTTCACATCAGTGTCTTGTTCTTAAGATCCTTGGTGGCTAGAGATTTTCTTTTTGTTTTAAATAATTGACCCATCCATTCTGGTATCTCCTCATGTTAATACATTTGCAGTCTTGTATGTATTACCTTGTATGTATTTACATACCTTCCCATGAATTTCACCTTAGCAAGATAAAATGGAAATAGCAATATAAATTTGCTGTCATTAAATACACACAGACACACACACACACACACACACACACAAATCCCACTTATCTAAAAGGTAACCGTGAGAGTTGTGTGAGAGATGACTAGCCTCATGCCAACATGTTAATGCTGAGTTTCTGGATGTTTATGTATAATTAGAGAGTTTTGTCATATTAAGACTTCTCAGCATTGATGATATTCAAGATTATTTGTCTTTTCCTGAGTACGTCCTTGGAAACATTTGTTTAAAATGGTTAAAACCAGTGCTTAACAGATAAACAAACTATGGTACACTCATAATGATGGGATACTATTCAGTAGTTAAAAAAAAGAACTATTTATACAGTTGCCAACTTGAATGGATTTCAAAGGCATTGGGCCAAGTGAAAGATGTCAGCCAGTGTCAAGTCTGCATGTATTCCATTTATATGACATTATGGAAAAAGATGAAGCTACAGGATGAGGACAGGTCAATGACTGCCATGGATTAGGGGTGAGGGAACAATATGATAACAGTAGGATTGCATGCAGGAGTTTTTTGGGGGAACTGTTTTATGTCCCAATAGTGGTGGTAGTTACACAAATGTATACATGTGTAAAAAAGTCATCGCGTTGTACACACATGTAAAAAGTCAATTTCACTGTGTATTAATTTTTTAAAGTAAAATTTAAAAAGAAAAATTAGAGTGCTTGATTTTGCTCATTGAGAACATCAAAAAAAAATCTTCTCATGATGACAGATACCAGGGATTCCTGTAAGAAAAATACTAATTGTACTTTTTTAATGAAAAATTCAGTGATGTAGTTACTAGGTTTACAAAGAAGCTGAAAATAATGTAACTTCCACTCAGTGAATAATACCTTCAGTTCCATGCAGAGTGTCGGGAATACTCAAAGTTATGTGTCCCCCAGCAGCTGTAACCCGGTACTCCTGTACTGCTGTAGCCTTTCCTGGCTTCTTTATGGTGATCACTTTCCTTCCTCGGTGTGTATACACGGCGTGTGACAGTTACGGCGGCTGTGGGAATCATAACTTTAAGCTCTGTGACTTCTGTGAGTAAAACGAGCCATAATGTTGAATTAATGTCATTCTTCACATTTAATGTCCACGTTGTTCTAAGTGGAAGACTTATTGAGTATTTGAATAAAAGCTCCGTGTTCATTTTTGATAGTGTGTAAATGATGGTGGTGATGTGGGCTTATTTTGTCACTGAATGAACGTGATCATTAAGTACAGGGAGGCTCCCTTGGGAGAGTGTGTATGGTGTGTGGTCTGAGGAGTGATGGTTTTTAAGAAACATTCACTCTTCTGTTTGACAGCAGAAGGTGACAGTAGAAGATATGGGACCATGCACTTTAAACAGGAATTCTGATCCCAACACTGGCAGTTTTACAGAACTGCCTTCAAACAGGATTGGTTAAGTGGAACGTTGATTCGTTTCATAAAACTGCAGACACTAACGGGGTGATCAGGCTGCAGAAGATCAGACAGCTGATGTTACTTATTGGTTCTGCACATGAAGACCTGATCGGAGTATTTTGGGTTTTGCAAATCAGGCAGAAGAGGAATCGCTGAGCTTCCAGGAGATAATCATGAGGAGAGTAATAGTGTAAAAGGCATGAGGAGAAATCTTTTGAAATTGGGAGAGTTGAGTAAGATTTGATTGTCATCATAGAGCGGTCTTCAGGCCGTCCTGTCCCACTCCCCCGGGTGTCATTTTACACATAACACAAGTAGGAGGTACCGACCGGGAAATGGACGGGAAGGTGATCAACAGAGGCCCAGCTGCCTCCTTCCTTGTCTGCTGTCAGGTCGAGCCCACATTGAGAGTGAGGGCTCTTTGCCCAGCTGGGCAGTGGTGATCCTTCCAGAGCCAGGGGGCACCAGTGACTGAAGTGCTGGGGTCCTTAGAGAAAGGTCCAAGTGTCTGAAATCACCCTGGGTCCTGTGTGAATTTGAATTGAATGAAATGTATTCATAGTAAAGGGACATTCGAGCTGGGACTGGGAGAAAGGGGCAGATGTGATGGGAGAAGCGCAGATACAAACAGCCATAGGGCTTCTCTGCTCCCCGGTGAGGGCTTGGGAGGCTCCACGCCGACTTGTGATCAGGGCTCGTTTCTGCCTCGCTGCAGCATTTCTTGGTGTCACTGCATGCAGAGGGGGTAGACCAAAGAGCCCTGCTTGTTTGCAGCCCTTTGTCAGCCCTCTTAGGGCCTGAAGAAATGCCCTATTGTTGTAGAATCCAGGTTCTGTTGCTGCCTGAACTCCACTTGATAGAGAGACAGGGAGAGAGAGAGAGAGACAGAGAGAGAATGTCTTGGAAGGCAACCTGCCTTCCATCCAGGCAGGATCTCTGAATTGTGCCAGAATCTCCCTGATCTTTGCTGTGGGTGGGAAGGACCAATGACCACAGTGCATCTGGTCCCCATCTTCGCCCCCTCAAAGCTTCATGGTCATCTAAGCAATCTCTGCAAGCCTGCTGCCTGTATCTAAATTTCATAACTTCAGAGTTACTCAGCCTTGTTTGGAGGGAGAAATCTCATGTTTTCCCACAGGAAAGCAGCCCTGGCTAATGTGTCCGACAAATGGGAACATCCCTAAAATGCTGGGAGACCTTTTAATCCCTTCCCTTCCACTCTGCCTTTCCATGCAGGTAGCTATCCTCACATCTAACCCAGAACCTTCATAAAATCCCAGAGCTCCTCTGGACCCCACATTGGTACATATAAAACCTGACAGAATGCAAATGTTTACTGCGTCCCATACTAACTGCCGAACTGCGCTCACTTCAGTGCCTGGTGGCATCATTTCCTAGGTTGTCAGAGGCATATTTAAGTAGGAAACATAGACACCCCCCAGTCTGAGATCATTTGTTGAGAATTTGTGTTTCCTTACTCTTTGGTTGGCTCTTGTACAGTTGCTAGACCCATGAGGTTATGGTTGGAGGAAGGTCTTTGTGGTCACATTTGAAATGTGTCCTACCAGACTGATAAACTCTGGCCTCTGGTACCTGATAGCCCTTTTCTCTTTGATGGCTGGGGGACCAGGCAGGTCCTCGATGGAGGGACCTGGCAGGATGGCCCTGCTGCTCACACTGCCTCCCCTGGGACAAAGTTGCTGGCACGCTAATGACTTGGATGAACTACGGATGCCTCAGCGGCCCTTCAGGAGAGCAGAATCGGCCTTATCCACATGCTGATCAATGACTAAGAGGGCAGAGGCTGCAGCCAGATGGACTCCAGTGAGTCAAGCTTTTACTGCCAAGACTTGCCACACACTCCGGAAGGCAGCCTGCATTTGACTATGCAAATGGCAGCTTCAAAGGGAAACACCCGATAAAGGATATCCTTGTAGGTTGATATTCTTTTGGTTTTTTAAAAGCAGGGTTATTATTATTTTTTCTTCTTGTTTACAGAAGCTCTGTGGAAGTGGTGATCTGAATGCTTCTCTGACATCCCAACGTTTCAAAGAGCTATCTGTAAGTGACATTCCTTAAAAACAAACAAACACTAAAGTAAATGCTATAAATATTTCTTATCAAATGTTTGGATCTTTGCCTCTTTTATTTCTAAAGGATCCTGAACTGTTACCACCCACAAAGACAGGCCTTGCAAATTGTGTCTGGAAAAGATGAATTCAGTGTCTATTGATTTGTCAGAGTGGGATAGATTCTTCTAAAAATACAGAGCCATGAAATTGAGTGAGATGGTACAGGAGACAAAGCCATTTTGCTGTGCTTTGAAATGTGGACGAGGAACTTTCAAAAGAACGCTGTGGAGAGTGACTTAGCCACAGATCGATTCATTGAAATTCAAGTAAATGAACAATAAATCATTTTATTTGTACTTTTTCTCTCAAAAGACACAAATTTGCTCTTTTCAAAACTTGAATTGGATTCGTTTAAGAAATATTCAGAAACCGAATTTGATGTTGTGGCTTGTAGGAGTTGATGCATTCCTGGAGAGGAAAAGTGAACTTGGTGGGAGGTGAGACTGTGTGGGTAAGTGTAGGAAACACTATAATGGGGACCAGGGAGTGAAAGAAAAATATGTCACAGGCAGGAGAGCAGAGAGGAAGCGTCTCCCATATGGACCCAGGTGTGGGGCACATGTTGGCTGGACATGGATTAGTAGGTGATCAGCTGAGTAGTTGTGAATGGGAGTGTTTTTGTTACATGTGCAGGATGTGTAACTGAACTGATGGGGGTTGGTGGGCTGAGGGGAGAAGAGGAGGGAGACATCGCACATCCGAGCTGAGAGGTGTGGACCAGGGTCGTGGGACCCCGCCCCATAGCTGGACTTCTGCATTGTATATCCTCTCTGGGTCCTCCACTGGGAGCTGTAGGATAAGGATCCTGCAGGGCATGGGTGAGTTTAGGGGGATGTCAGATGTCGGCATGCAACTTACCTGCTTCTTCTTGGGAAGTTAATACTGTGAAGCTATTGTCATGAATTCTCATAGAATCCCACTGGGGAGAAGGATAAAGAACAGTGTAACCATGTCATCGACATGGGTGGGTGGGAGTGGAGGATGACGCTCACAGATTCGCCATTACAGTGATCATCTTTTTTCCTTAAATGAAGAAGTGTTTCTGACATTCTGTTTCTTGGGCCTAAGACAACTGACTTCAATGGCTTCTCCATCTGTGCAGACTCTCGGGGAAGCCGGCGACGGCTTGAGTAACCTGCCAAACCCTTTCGCCTACCTCCTCACCATCCACCTGAAAGAAGGCCGGAACCTGGTGGTCCGGGATCGCTGTGGTAAGGCCTGGCTCTGGGCGCCCTTGGTAGCCTGCAGACCTCTTCCTCTCAACTCTCCTGTCAACCTTGCTAGTCACCTTTTTCCATCTCAGCATGGCTGGTGCTAGACTGGAGCTCAAATCTGAGCTTCTCCAGGTATCAAGGTATTTGCATTGAGTTATTGAAACACATGGAATCTTATGTCCTTTTTTTATGATTAATAATAATCAAATATTGATGATCACATATAGTTATTGTAGAATGAAATAAGATCGCTGTAAGTGCTTTATGGCTGGTATATAACAACTGCTAAAGAAAATGTTTCCTTGATCCTAGTTTAATTATCCATGAGAAATATGTAAATACATTCTTGATCTAAGTTAGCAAACATGCGCATAGATGGAAATGCCCTTTGAACCACCCTTCTTCCTGCCCTGAAATCCCACTGGACTCCCCTCCCTCTGGATAACATCTGTTATGATGTTACAATGTATGTGATTGATCTGTTCACCTTTGCTACCTCTTTCTGTGCATTTACACACACTTATATTTCTTAATTAAAGTGATATTTTAATATCGTTATTCTGCGGTATTATCCTGCATATTCCATATTCTGCACTAAGCTTTTTTAAACGTTACAATATGAATTAAAGGTTTTCCATGCTTTTCCACATAACTATATCTCCCTCCTTTTGAATACTAATAGTATTCCATAGTATGCTGTGTTAAATATCTGTTTCTCTGCTGAAGTTAGTTGCTTTCTCTTACTTTATCAGCCATGTAAATGATGCTGTAATAGACATACTGTGTATGGCTCCATACACAGATAAGAATATATCTTAGATTAAAAATAGTGTATGTTTAAGAGCAGACAGTGGAGCCAGACTGCCCGGGCTCAGTTTTTTTCCATTTATTGCCATTTGATTTAAGAAATGCTCCTGGATCCCCCTGTGACTGAGGTTCCCCATCTGTAAAACAAGAACATTAGTAATGACCTACCTTATAGGCTTTTAGGAGGATTGAAGGTAGTGACTTAAAACTTTGTTGGGTTTCTAGCACTTAATAAAAGTTAACTGTTGTGAGCAGCTCAGGACAGAACCTAGAAATGCAATTACAGGATCCTGAAGATGCACATTTTCAGATGTAAGAGATACTGGTACATGGCCCCCTAAAAGGTACAGAGTATGTCCTCTCCTACACTATGGTTATGTGTTCCCTACCTTGTCACCACTGAATATTTCCTTTTATCACTCTGCTTAGTTTTTGGCAATCTTCTAGGTCAAGTGTCCACTTGTTTTAAGTTGTGCTTCGAGGATTATGATGGTGATGAACATGGCCCTTTGTAGTTCCTCTCCTGTGAATGGCTCTCTGTATCCTTTGCCCAGTTTTCCATTGAGCTTTTCCTTCTAAATTTTTGTGAGTCTTTCAAATTTTCACCATTCATTTGTTTGTTGCAATTTTTCTTTGCCAGTCTGCTGTTTACCCCTCATTTTTATGGCCTCTTTTGTCCTTCAGAGGTTTTACGTCTCATTACAGGTAAATATGTCTGTTTTTCCTTTGTTGTCTCTTTTCATTTATTTCTTTTAGTAGGTGGGACCTTTTTATTCTAAAGAATTTTGTGTCTTTCTCCAGGTCTTTGCCAGTCTGTCCTGCTAGTTCCTCTCTACTTTGTTTTGGAAAAACTGTGAAACGGAGGATGGGTCTCCCTTCCATTTGTCTTCTGTGTCTCTTACTTTTTCTTCCTCATTCTTGCCATTACTTTTTTTTTTTTCAGGAAGAATTCCTCAGCCGGGCCTTCCAGCTCACTGTTTTCTCGTCAGTTGTTATGACCATTGTGATATTCTGTTCATCTTTTGAGTTGGCTTTTTTCATTTTTAGAACAGGTTATTTCATGCATGAGAGGTTGCCGTCAGCTTTGAGAGCATTAAGTATACGTTGAAAATCTCCTGTTTGGTGCTTTCTCCCTCGGATATCCTTGGGTTGTGTTTTCCACTCCTCTTTCTATTTGTGTGTCCCTGTTGCCATGTATGGATGCTGTTTTTACTTAC
Organism: Monodon monoceros; assembly: GCF_005190385.1. Lineage (NCBI taxonomy): Eukaryota > Metazoa > Chordata > Mammalia > Artiodactyla > Monodontidae > Monodon > Monodon monoceros. The sequence continues at coordinate 44,751,257 of NW_021703778.1, forward strand.
TGTGTCCTGACTTCACTGAGCATAAGCAGGGTTGGGACATGCAGCCAGACAGGGAGAGCCAGTCGTTCAGGCTGGCTCCTGGTGATGCCCCGTCATGGAAAACCTTCCTCAATGGCTTCCTGCCCACACTCACGTCTCCTGCTTGCAAGTGCCTTTGCTGGTCACTGCTCGGCACCAAAGGGACAGGGCAGTGCTGGGCCATCCAGCTGCTCTATGTGTGCTGTGCCAAGCAGTCACCGTGGTACTTGCTCAGGCCATCTTCTGCTTCCTGTATCCACTGCCTCCAAGCTGGAGCATCCCTGGATCACCTGCCATCCTATCCTCTTGGCCCACCTCTGCCCCTGAAACTTTTTCTGCTGTGACTTTCTACTGCTCTGTTTTGGACTGTGGGTTCTTCCATCAATCTGATCTCACCAACTTCCATCTTTTAGATCTGCATATACCCACTTTTTAAAAACGAAATTACCATCTTTCTCTTTTCTGTCTCTTTCTCTCTCTCTCTGTCTTTTTGTAATTTCTCAGGATTTCAAAATGGTGAACAAATTCCACTTTCTGTTTGTTGGTAAATAGTGTTTTCTGTCAAAGTTATAATTTCTTATCCATCAGTTGTGCCACTTCTTGTGTGCTGTCATTGTGTACTGTTATTATAAATGTCTGCATCTTAATAGATGGCTCTCTTAAGGTTATTTTGAATGATTTGGGGCAGATAGCATTTTGTACCTGAAATCACATCTGAGGGACACGATCATAAACTAGAGTGAGGTGCCTGCCCACAAATATCCTGACTTTTGCTCAGAACCTGCAGTGTCCAGCGGATGCTTCTGTCAAATGATGATCATTATGGAGCTCGATTTGGGACAGTTTATCTGGAGACTGGAAGTGTGTTCCACAGAGAGCGCATTTAGCTTTACTGGAAAGAAAGTGCTCTACACCTTTAAAATACATGTCCTGTTGTAAATTTTTGGAAAGCTCCAACATAGTATGTAACTTCAGGGCTGTGCCCAGGCCTTGGACCTCTTCCAGGGCCAGCTGCCCCTTTTCCAGTTTTGCCATCTGTTCTGATTATTTATCCCTAATTGATGTGAGTGATCTGGCCACACCACCCTTGATATATCACACCAGTACCCTTACAACAGATACTCAGGAGACAGTCAGTAAACTTGGCAGATGACGGGGGAGCCATTGCCTACATCAGAAAATGACCGAAACAATAGGGTTTTTGTGTGCTACTCCACACCTCGCTGCTTCAGGGCCAAAGGAGAGACTGTAATCTGTGCTCTAATCCCGTCAATACCATCTCTATCTCTGTAGTTTCATCAGAGTTAAGCATCATATGACATTTGGCTTTATCTTGTGTCAACCTAATATAATCCAAGGATAAATACCTAGTAAGGCATCTAGATCATAACCTGTTTTAGCACCTATATCTTTTATAACCAGTAACATTGTTCCTGTCTCTTATTTATTGGGAAGATTAATCATTATCTATTAAGAAAACATCCCCCTCTCAGCAAGTGCTTCTTCTAGATTTTGCAGTGTGGTGTGCCTTCCTTACTGTGACTGTGTTCGTGAGTGCTCGATTTTCGCAAGTATTAAGGTAGTGATCAGGGCATGTTTGGTGCCCACTGTTGATTTGTGCAGGGATCATAGTCACTGGCACCTGTGCTTGCCTCCTTTGCCCCGGACTGACATGGCTTATCGCTATGCCAATATTTTCTATGGAGCCCAGCCCACCCTCAGAATTTTATCCAGCACAGTCCTTTCGGCCAGTAGTTCTCAAATTTGAGTGAGTATCAGAACAACCTAGAGGGCTTATGAAAATACACATTGCCCACCCCCAGAGGTTCTGATTCAGTAGGTCTGGGGTGTGGCCTGAGAACTTACATTTCTGACAAGTTCCCAAGTGATCACGATGCAGCTGGTCCAGGAACCACCTTGTGAGGACCACTGCTCTAGACACTGGGTGGTAGCACTTGAGCAGAAACACGTGCTTCTCCTGGTAGGGAGAGTTTCAATTCCCGATTAGACACAGCGTTTTCTTTTCTTGGGGCCGGACCTCATTATGCATTTGCACTCTTACTCAAGTTGTATTCTCTGAACATAATTTAACGTGGTATCCACCTCATTAACATAATTAGGTACAGAGAATGGTGTGATGTGCCAAAGTACCAAATATAAAAGGACTTGTGAATTATCTATGAATTTACACTATGCTGTATCACATGTTCTCCGATTCTCTGGATATGGGATCGATAGCCAATAGTTTCAGTACTAAATATCCTTCAAGATCTATTCACATGGCATTTCTATCTAGTCTTTTATGTTTTTCACAGACATAAGCTCCCTGTCATCTCGGTCCTATGAAAATTTTACCTCTATAAACCATACACCTTTACCCTCAATTGGATAAATGCCTGGTCATCCCTGTTACTATTAGTGCTGTATTAGCTGGGTAACCGTTTTATTCATCTTCGTATGCCCTACTGTGCCATACTGGAGGTTTATACATAGAATGCTTTTCATACATTTTCGTTCTTCATTAGGGAAATCCAACTTAAGTGCCGGACTTAAAGACAAGGAGTATTAAAGACTATCGTGAAAGGGAAAACATCTTCCCAGGAGGGAACAGAGTTCCTTCACTCACACCTTGACTCAGCAAGCATTTATTCAGTCCCTTCAGTGAGATGAGCATCACACTGGTACTCGACTGGGACCTAGTGATAGAGTCCAGAAAAAAAAGACTTACATACAAGCAACCCATTTAACAGAAGTCCTAATTCAGGTGATTGAAGTACAGAGACTAAGTGACTTGACCAGGGACTTGCAGGGAGGCAGTGGCTGAGGCAGGACTCACCAGAATGGGTGTTTCCGGGGGACAAGAGGAGGAAGGAGACATTACAATCTACTTCTTGGCTTGTGATTTCCCATGGCGACTCACTCACTCTCAAGTGGAATTTACCCATCTGCAAAATGGGCATGATGTAGCTTGCCTTATAATGTAGTTGTAAGAACTGAAAAAAGGAAAGTGTATATAACATAGTGCCGTACATAGAGAAAATAGTCAATAAATGATAGTGTGTGTGTTATGGTAATTAATGAATAACGATAATGAACTTGGCCCATGATCCTGACTCCCACTGCAGAGCTGGTTCCTGTGATCCGTGTCAGCTTTCCCATCAGTGACCTTGGACACTTGGCTCTTAGTTTGGGTTAATTTGTCAGTACCCTTGTGCTCTCTGTGTATGCCCTGTCTTCAGCATAGGAGTTGATTTATGTTTTATTTTACATATATTCAATCATGTATTTTATATTTGTCTAAAATATAATCAATTTGATCAAATATTGATTTCACTTATGACAGGGATGCCTTCAAAGTGTTGTTGAAATGTGTTGCACCGTTGACTACAGAGGACCTGCTCCAGGATATTTAACCCAATTGTGCCATCACTCTTCGTGAATTTTTAGGGAGAAAAAAAAAATTTTTGATGAATCATTCCCTGCTGAGGGAAGAGGTCAACATTTTCTTTGGATTATTACATAATCATTGCTGTGTAGGTAACATTCCATCTAGAACATGGGTTGGCAAACCTTTTCTGTACAGGGACAGAAATGAATATTTTAGAGTTTATGGGGCATAGGTCCATAAACTTAGTGACAGTTACTCTGCTGGTCTAGTGACCAAACAGCCATAGATAATATGTAAACCAGTGGACGTGACCATGCTCCAGTACAACTTTATTTACAAAAACAGGCACGAGGCTGGATTTTACCCATGTCCAAAATTTGCTGACCTCAGTCTAGAATATCATGACCTGATTTAGGATTTTCTCTTGGAGAAGCTGCTTTTTAGAGTAGCCAAGTACTTCTTTATTTAAAATAAGGAGGTATAAGCTAATGAGAAAGTGATCAAGTTGTGAAGCTCATGTTTTCAAATAAAGTATCTGGAAAACATCTCAGTAATGTGACATAAAATAATGCAGAAAAATCTAGAGATGTTGGGCAGTAAAAAGTCATTTTTTCCCCACTATATTTTCACTGGGCAGTAAAGTAAAAAGTCATCATATCTCTCTCAGGAAAAGATGTTTCTGACATACCTAAAGAAAGGATGTTCAAAGGCCCTTATAGGGTTTGTGATTGAGGACTGGAAACTTTGTCACTTGGCCCATCCAGAAAGAAGGAGGAGAGCCTCTCAGAAACAGGGATCCCCCCAACTTCTCACAGGGTTATGAATCCATCAGCTAGGGGCTGGACGATGGCCTTCCCTGGTGTAAAGAGTGCTGTGAACATTTTATCTAAACCTCTCACTTCTCTGGCTTCAAACACAGGGCTGGTTGGTTAAGTAGACTATCAAGTTGTGATTTTGAGATTTTCTGGGAGATTTGGTGAAGTTTGTTATACTAGGAAGTTGCTAATTCTAAACAATGTACAGGTTTAGTGATGGTGTCAGGAACGTACTGTTATGTAGTCGCCACCCAGAGCATCCCAGGGTCTTTAGCTGTCAACTCCTCTATCCCTTGTACAGAATAGATAGATAGGGGCATATGTGTGTGTGTGTGTGTGTGTGTGTGTGTGTGTGTGTGTGCGCACTGAGTAAACCCAGCAAAACCCACAGCTCATGAAAAAGAACTGGAGTTAGTGAGTGACTAAGCGGTAACTCACCTCGCTGTCAGGAACATGCCTGTCCATCTATGAGTCACTGTGGATGTAAGACCAGTATCATGGAGCACTGAGAGGTTTTGATGAGGTCCCTCTGGAAGTGTGGCCACGTTGAGAAGATTGCCTCTTACAGGTCATTTTCCAGTTCCTCAGGAATTTCTCTTCAATTCCCTGGTGTGTAGTCCTTCAGCTTTGACTAGACTTGACCCACTGTTGGAGAGTTCTGTGCTGAACAGCCTCTTTTTTTTTTTTTTTCCTTTGCTGGGCCACTTGGGTTGCTACAGGGGTCTTTCTAGGAATGAGCCTTACTTGGATGCTGTAAAATGCCCAGGCATTTCCTGAAGCCCATCTTCCCAAGCCATCTCTAGGAGAAAACCCGAGCCCTCCCTGTCTCTCTGCTCTGTCCTGGTTATTCCCTGTTGCCTGTCTGCTGGTCACACATTCCCTCCTTTTCTGTCAACTAATTTTCCTTTGCTCTATCTTTCCACTCCTCTCCCTCATCCCAGCTTCTTCCTTTTACTCCTTTATATTTCCCGTTTCCTTCCCACTCTTTTTCTGGGAGGTTCTACAGACTGTATTGTTTTTGACCAAACCAGACACCTGTATTAAGTTCTCCGTCTGAGCCATTGTCTGGTTAACTCTTGGGGGTCCATAATTTCGAGATTGGTAAAGCAGAAGGAATGTGGTAGGACCAATTCATTTTATTTATTTATTTATTTATTTACACCTTTATTGGAGTATAATTGCTTTACAATAGTGTGTTAGTTTCTGCTTTATAACAAAGTGAATCAGTTATACATATACATATGTTCCCATATCTCTTCCCTCTTGCGTCTCCCTCCCTCCCACCCTCCCTATCCCACCCCTCTAGGTGGTCACAAAGCATGGAGCTGATCTCCCTGTGCCATGCGGCTGCTTCCCACTAGCTATCTACCTTACGTTTGGTAGTGTATATATGTCCATGCCACTCTCTCACTTTGTCACAGCTTACCCCTCCCCCTCCCCATGTCCTCAAGTCCATTCTCTAGTAGATCTATGTCTTTATTCCCGTCTTACCCTTAGGTTCTTCATGACATTTTTTTTTTCTTAGATTCCATATATATATGTGTTAGCATACGGTATTTGTCTTTCTCTTTCTGACTTACTTCACTCTGTATGACAGACTCTAGGTCCATCCACCTCACTACAAATAACTCAATTTCGTTTCTTTTTATGGCTGAGTAATATTCCATTGTATATATAAGCCACATCTTCTTTATCCATTCATCCGATGATGGACACTTAGATTGCTTCCATCTCCTGGTTATTGTAAATAGAGCTGCAATGAACATTTTGGTACATGACTCTTTTTGAATTAAATGGGAGAAAATATTTGCAAATGAAGCAACTGACAAAGGATTAATCTCCAAAATTTACAAGCAGCTCATACAGCTCAATAACAAAAAAAGGACCAATTCATTTTAAGTCTAACTGCTTCACAGTTTGGTTGACATATAGAGAGTGTTGAACCCTGGCTCAGTGTCCCATGAAAGGGAATGTGGCCAAGAAAGTATTTTGGTGTCCTCGAACTGGTATTGCTAATGCCAGCAGCCCTGTTTTCTAGGCCTGGCATGAGCACCATGTGACATGGCCAGGCCTCTTGTCTTGGAAAAAATGCTCCACTCAAAGCTTAAATCCCAGAGCATTAATTCCTGGAAAACAACAGCCCTTTCATTGAAACCCTGTGTTTTCCGTTGATGTGAAGGGTGGTTGCATAGTGTCCTGCTGTGCGCTAGCATACTAGGTTGCTGATGCCCTCTGGTGGCCACATTTCAATACTGCAAAAGGGAAAGAAAAGTCCATTGCGGGAGTTCACTGCAACATCACTAGGGCGTACACATCACTTCAGCTGTAGGCCGGAGGGCTGAGGGTTCATGGTCGTCTTCTTGATGTGAGTTTTAGGCAATGACAATTCGTGACCCATTCATCCAGCAAACGGTTCTCTAATCCCAGCCCAGGTAGACTGGGACAGCTGTTTTTAGAGCAGGGACAGGTACTTTTGCAGATTATAGGAAGAATGCATTGGATAAGTCATTTTCCTATTTGAAAGGAATGGTTTAGACAAAAAATTTTAAAGATCTCCCACTAGTGTGAAAAGTTGGCCATGCAATAGGGGTTTAATAAATTACGAAACTGCTACCAAAATGTTCAAATGTCAGGCACCTCTGATTTGGGTCCTGTTTGCCTCTTGTGATTTACTAGGCTGATTTTAAAGATTGTACCATTTCTATGATTATATATTTCTTCTTTAAAAAGGAAAGAATGCTCTTGTATTAGACCTACAGAGGAACATTCTCCTCATTGCAGCTGTGATTGGGGGACAGGCTGGATGTTTCTAGAACTCTGTGTTATATGCTGAGGATCAGCCGTGTAGCTTCCCAGCAGGTGTGCTGTGAATGGGATGCACTGAGGGTTCACCTCTCTGCCTCCGGGCAGCTCTGTGGGCTTGGACCAGCCCCTCAGCAGTCTCTTCGGTATACTCTTTGCTGCCCAACACAGATGACCTTGTTTGTGCTAGGATGGGAAGTGTTGGGGGCACTGGGCAGTGGGTCAGAGTCACAGACTCGGGGCACAGACCATCTGAGTTTGAATACCAGCTCAGACATCATCCAGCAGTGATTACGGGGTTTAACCTGTGCTTATGGGGATGTGTGTGTGGGAGGGGTGACATAGCCATGTACAGTGGCCACGAGCTATTATTATTGCTGTGTCTGGTTCTAGTTATTCTCCTTTCGGTTTTATTTCTGTGTTTTCCCTCCGGGAAAGGCAATGACTTGTGGCATTTCCGCCAATTTTATTAGGGCCCTTCTTCCCAGTTTCTTGATAATTTGTCCCACTGTTTGCATACCTCTTCTTTTTCTCTTTAGATTTTTTTTTTTTCTTTTTTTTTTGCTGTACGTGGGCCTCTCACTGTTGTGGCTTCTCCCGTTGCGGAGCACAGGCTCCGGACGCGCAGGCTCAGCGGCCATGGCTCACGGGCGCAGCCGCTCCGCAGCATGTGGGATCTTCCCGGACCGGGGCACGAACCCGTGTCCCCTGCATCGGCAGACGGACTCTCAACCACTGCGCCACCAGGGAAGCCCTCTCTTTAGATTTTGTACTCCTCACCCCCTGCCCACTGCCAGCAAGGCAAAGGGTTGGTTAAGGTTGTTTTCTGAGACCAGTTCCTGATTTCTTGTCAGTGCAACAGCAGAAATGAAAGAGACACTAGTTTTTAAGGGTGCATTATTTGAATAAGAACCCCATTGTGAATTGATGGTTTTATTTTCTTCATCTTAAATTTGACTCAGAAGATGCCCCTCAAGTTTCATAGCGACCAACATGGGAAAGCTTGGTGTGGATGAAGTCATCCCAGTAGGTTATTACTTATTGGAATTTTTTACTGAATGTACTACACAGATCTGATTTTTTAAAAAATACTGAGTTCTAAAGTAAAATAGGATCTGACTTCAAATTACTTGATGATTTGCTATTTTTGCTTCACATATATATATTTTTCTGTATTTTAAAAGTTCTATTTTGAGAAGAAATTAAAAGCAGTAGTACACCTTTCTTTGTTTATTTAATGTGCCGGTTTAGGTTATCATTCCAGATTTTAATTACTAGTAATAATGCTACAGAACACATTCTTGTGCCTACATCTGTGTGTCAAACTTTATTTCTTTGCAAGTCATTTATTGCAGTGAATTGGATGTTTTCTGTCACATGATCTGACATTTCAAGATTCTACTTAACAGAATTGCCAGTTCACTCTTGAGAAACACCTCTATTGTGCTCACCCACCAGGAGCATATGAGTGTTCCACTTCCCGTTTCTCAACTCCACTGTGTGTAGATTATCTATGTCAATTTTGATAAAGAAGAAGTATCGTCTTGGTTTTGTTTTAATTTGTGCAGAGAAATTTGGACTCTGAGATATATTTGGTTAAGAGATATTTGCTTCTCTTTTGTACACAGCCAACTCCATCCATCTCTGTGGCTTATTCTCCTGGTTCCTGGATATGTTCATGTATATTTTTCTACGTTGTCATTTGCCTTTTAATTTTGTTTATAAAGTTTTTGTTGCAAACCTCTTTTCCAGTCTTACAATTTTATTCTGGAGAGTTTCCTTTCTTCCTTGCGTCCTATGCTTTTGTACCTTGAAAGGCCTTTTCTCTCTTGAGAGAGATGCATTAACCTATATTCTTTTCTGTCTGGTTTTACATTTTTTCATTAATCTCTTTGATCTGTATCAAGTTTATTTTGATTTCTTGGCCCAGAGTCGGAACTTAGTTTTACTTTTTGCCAAATGGGTATTTAATTAACTAGCACTAAATTTTCCTTTCCCTAATGATTTGATGGCCACTTTTTAATTGGGTATTAAAATGCAGTCCATATGAGGGTCTGCGTTTTGGATTTCTCTTTGATTCCTATGGATGTGTTGTTTTGTTCCAGTGCCAGCACCACATCACAGTTGTACTGTACTGAAGGGTCACAGTCAATACTTTTTATTTTGCAAAAATTGGGGCTTTGCTTCACATTGGAGTACCTACTCTGAGCACCAGATGGCGCTCGATCATTGGTGTGCTTGCGTGGGAGCAACGAAGACACATCTGGTCAGCTTATTCAGAAAGATGCTCATTCATTAGCAAACTTGAAACTTTAAAGATGCAAACACCCATCCTGAAACTCAGGTAGCAGTTGGATTTCCTCCACTTGGTGGGTTTTGGTAGCCTGCCAAGGTCCCGCAACAGGGATGGGGAGCCGAGTTTACACCCCTGTGTACTTCTGATCACCTCATCAAGAATAGGGGTGCAGGCATCTCTTCTTAGTGACCACTTCAACAAAAGCCAGTTTGTTCAATTACTCACCAAATGGCCCATTTACTGAATCCATCATTATATTGACAATGTTTTTCATTCATCTATTTAGAAAATTAAGTGTATAACATTGGATGAGGACTTTTAAAAGCAACTTTGGGGCTTCCCTGGTGGCGCAGTGGTTGGGAGTCCGCCTGCCGATGCAGGGGACGTGGGTTTGTGCCCCGGTCCGGGAAGATCCCACATGCCGCGGAGCGGCTGGGCCCGTGAGCCATGGCCGCTGAGCCTGCGCGTCCGGAGCCTGTGCTCCGCAATGGGAAAGGCCACGACAGTGAGAGGCCCACGTACCCCCAAAACAAACAAACAAAACAAACAAACAAACAAAAAAACAACTTTGGAAGGTCTCTGGGTCATATTAGTTAATCGGCTCTGAAGACAAAGCCAGAACAGCATCTTAAATAATATTTAATTTGTCTCAGGCCAAAGAAAATGATAGAAAGGAATGGACATGGCCTGGCCTAAGCTGAAGATCCCACAAAGGGGATGACTAAAGACAGAAAAAGAATATAAGGGGGAACAGAGGTGGCGAGCAGGCAGAGAGTAGGGCAGGTAGGGAAGTCTTGGGGTGGGGTGGGTGGGGTGAAGGAAGTTTTGTGGGGAGCATGGTACAGGGGGAGAATCTGAAGGCCCCATGAGGACCTCACTCTCCACAGCTCTCTTAATTCCCCTTGTTTATTCTATACAAACTTTAAAAATAGTCAAAATAAACAGTTTTGGTAAAACTTTATAAATAGTTAAAATAAGCAAGTTTTGGTAAAATTGGTAAATTCAGATCCTCAATCTCACTGTAAGTTGGCCACTGGATGATCTTTCAAAAAAATGGACTTTGGGCTTCCCTGGTGGCGCAGTGGTTGAGAGTCCGCCTGCCAATGCAGGGGACACGGGTTCGTGCCCCGGTCCGGGAGGATCCCACATGCCGTGGAGCGGCTGGGCCCGTGAGCCACGGCCTCTGAGCCTGTGTGTCCGGAGCCTGTGCTCCGCAACGGGAGAGGCCACAACAGTGAGAGGCCCGCGTACCGCAAAAAAAAAGAAAAGAAAAAAAAAAAAGAAAAAAAAAAAAAAGGATTTTGGTGAATTTGGTACACTACATCACAGGGTCCAGCCATGGGCAAGCCTTGTCCAAGGTGCCGCTGAACTGTTGTCCATGGTGGGCTCCCCAAGAGGAGGGGAGTCAATCTCACTGGGAGAAAAGTTCAGGAGTGGTTCAACCAGGATGTGCTAAGTGACAGAAGGTGGCCAGCAAGGCCTTTAGATGGTCTGGGAGGAAACTGTTCTTCTGAGGCTGGTACCAAAAAAACCGAAGCATGTAGCCACCATGTGCAGGAGAAGGGGAATGTGCATGCTCCCTTCATTTAATTGTAGTGGATAAAGCCTGGCTTGGAATTCTGCTAGACTTGAATCTCCTGCTCTCTTAAGTAAAGTAGACTGTGCTCTATAAAGGGAAAGTTGTTTCTCCTGTCCCATGGGACTGAGGAAAGATGCCCTTGAGTTTCCAGAAGGCCCATTATGATTTCTGAAGGGGTCTGTTAAGAAAGCTGCCATTGGACGTGGCTTGCTCTGGAAATCTCAGTGTAACTGCTAGAGGGCAGCAGCAGCGTTGAAAAATCGTCACTGGCTTGTTTTCTGAAATCACGTCTGGCTCTTACTTAGCCGCCCTTGGAGAAAGTCAGAACTTATGGATCCCATATGAAAACAACTCAGATTTACTTCTTTTTCTGGCAAGAAGAAACATTCCAAATAGGTATATATATTGCAAAGAGTCTAAAGATATGTGTATAAATATAATGAATCTTATTACTCTTAAGCCAGAGGATAGGAAAAAAGTCAAATTTATGCTTTTCATATGTGTTCAAATACTTTTTATGCAGAATGAATTCATCTATGTGTATCTCAGTTTCCCTAAAGACTTAGTAAATAATTATTGACTTGAAACTGAACTCTTAATATCCCCTGAGAAAAGTTCTCAGGTATTATAAAATGTGAACTTGGTGTAAAATTATGGAGATCATTTCCTTTCATAAACAAACAACAACTCTGAGAAATGCATTTAATTAGGAAACTTTTCTAGCTTAAGACCACGTTTCTTTTGGAGACACTATATGGCTGAAGTTTTTAACTTGGCAAATGAACTTTGCTGGTGACAAATAACTAGGTTTTGTCTACAAATACAGCTTTCGCATTCAATGCATTGGATTTTTAGTTTAAATTAGGAATGCTAGTTTTAAAAACCTATATGATATAGTACATAAACTATATGATATAGTGTATATATATATATATATATACACACACACACACAAATAGATACATAAATGACCATTAAACTGATTTATAGAAATATACTTACGGGCATGGAAGGGGACAGATGTGTTATTGACTGAAGAAGGCAGGTAAAAGAATACAATATGAAGGCTGATTCCTTTTTGTGGAAAGTGTGTGTGTGTAAAGTCACGGTGCATACCAAGATAGTAAGCTTTTCTAGATGGTGGCAATTTTCTTTCTTTCTTTCTTTCTTTCTTTCCTTCTTTCTTTCTTTCTTTCTTTCTTTTTTTTAAATTAATCTTGACTTTCTGCTTTTTCTACTACCATGGCCATGAGCTGTTATACTAGAAAAAGCAGAGAGAAGGTGTTGGTAATTGGAGTTTCATTACAGATGTATCTTATTTGCATATTGGGCTAGTTCTTGAGCCAGTCCGTGTGATTTTGTCTGTTCTGTTCAACCACTTCACCTGTTGATACTGCCCATCTTTTCCATAACGCACTCAATCTGGTAATAGCCCCTTGGGATGATAAATCGAATGCCAAGAGAACAGAACCTTCAAATATGATGGTTCTTGATGACTCTCTCCTGATGATAAACTTGAGTCCTTCTTATTGAGCTGCCTGTTATTTTCGTAAGATTATACCTGCAAAGTTCTCTGAAATCCTAATGAATCCCCTTAGGACTGTAGGTGGGGCAGTAGCTAGTACTCATGAATACTTAGTGACTTTCAGATTTTAAACGGCCCATTCCTTCCAAGACAGCTCAGATTGTTTCATGAAATTTTCCCAAACCACGTGGGATCCCTGTGAGAAGTATATAACATAAGGAATTTTCTGTTCAACTTTTGAAGACAGAAGGGGTTATAAACATCACACCTTTAGAAGGGACATATAGAGACAAATTATCAGTGCAAGTTACTTGGACAGCTAAAATAAAGTAAATGAATATTTAATTAGTACTGCATACATTGTTACACACTCTCCCCTTTTAAATTAATTGAGTAGTAATACTATAAATAGAAGCACATACTATGTAAATGTTTGGAGCCTCTTGTTACCGAAGTATAGTGGTTCATTCAGTTCTCAAGATAATTCTACAAAGCTGGCATTTTTCCATCTGCAGGTGAAGATGGTAAGGCTTGAGGAAATTATGATGCTTAAGGTTATACAGTTACTGAAAGGAAGGTCTGGGAGTTTAATCCACCATGCCCATCTTACTTCAAAGTTTATTCATTTATCATATTTTCATATAATTCACCTACCATGCATATTAGGCAACTCTGGGCATGCATCTCACCTTCCAGAGCTTTGATTTGGAGGAGTTTAATATTACGTTCATAGGTGGCCCAAGTAAAATGTTTTCTATATTTAAATAATTTTATGAAATACAGAGTAGAAAAGTTTTAAGCTGTTTTTATTATTGCTTGTTTGTCATTAATACAGTTCTTAGCAGTGTTTAATATTTTACTCTACATAGGGAGGTTCCAAGTAAGGAAAGAGTAAACAGCTTTTCCCAGTGGTTTTGATGACATAACCCTTTCAGTCCGTGGAGCAACTTGAGGTATGAGTGTTCCATGGATCATGCTTTGTGAAACCCTGGATCGGTGCTTCTTATAGTTTCGGTATAGCTGTCTCCTCAACTCCCCGGTGCTGTGTTATCTCAACTACCAGGTTTCTTCGCTTTAGCCTTTTTCTTCTTCCTTCTAAATTATAAGCTGCTGCCAGATTTATATTTCTGAAGCGTGGCTCTGATCATTTTACTCTCCTACTCATAAGTAAACCTGAATTTCCTTCCCTCTCACACTAGAATAATTCCAGATGGACCAAAGACTTAAGTGTAAAAAACGAAAAGCTGCAAAATCAGTGGAAAGAAACGTGGCTGAACTAACTGAAAATCCTTTAGTGAGAACAATTCTTCTAAGTAGAATGTTAAGCGACAGTGCCATAAATAAAACTGGTTAATTTGCCTAAATAAAAATGGAAATAACTTATTGCAAGAAGTAAGGTAAGTCTAAACAAAGTATGACAAGATTTACAGCCAATGGCTGCTTTCCATAATTAAGGGCTCATTCAAATCCATAAGCAAAAGACAAAACCTTGAGCCCATAGAAAAATGGGTAAATGATATCAGTGAGAATTTCCCTGACAAAGAAAGACAAATGTAGGTCACTAAAATATGAAAGATCCTAAGCTTTACTCTAAATGTTAATGATAGAGAAAAATGGAGATACTATTTTTTTTACCTGCCAGTTTTTCAAAGTAAAGATTTATGACATCAAATATTGGTGAGCATGTAAAGAAAAAAAATACAAAACGTATACTCTTGGTGGAAGTGTAAATTTTGACAGACTTTGGAAGAACGATTTGACAATGGCTGTCAGAACCAGAAAAGACACATTCATTTGCCCTGCAGTTTTTCTTTTTAATAAATTTATTTATTTTATTTATTTATTTTTGGCTGTATTGGGTCTCCGCCGCTGCACGGGCCCTCTCCAGCCCTGGCGAGAGGGGGCCAACCCCCGCCACGGTATGTGGGCCTCTCATCGCGGTGGCCTCTCTCGCCGCGGAGCACAGGCTCAAGGTGCATGGGCTTCAGCAGCTGTGGCACGTGGGCTCAGTAGTTGTGGCGCACGGGCTCTAGAGAGCAGTCTCAGCAGCCATGGCACACGGGTCCAGCCGCTATGCGGCATGTGGGATCTCCCCTGACCAGGGCCCAAACTCATGTCCCCCGCACTGGCAGGCGGACCCCCAACCACTGCGCCACCAGGGAAGCCCTGCTGTTCGTTCTGAATATAATCACATATAAACTCAGAGATAGTCATACAAGGGTGCTTGTTGTAGTATTGTTTGTGCTAGTAAAAAAAAAAAAAAAATTTGGAAGTGATGTAAATGTTTATTATTTGGTAACTAGTTACATAAATTAAGATACAAGAACACAATGAAAATGTATGCAGTTGATAAAAGAAAAAGAAAAACTGGTGAATCTGTATTGCTGATGTGAACAGAGCTTCAAGGTACTTTAGTTGTGAAAGCACAGAGTCCAGTGCATTTATTATGATTACATTCGAGTTAAAAACAATTCTTGTAGTTTTTCCTGTAAGCCACTCAAGAAACTGGTGCATATGAGGAATGGGAATGAGGAAAGATTAAGAGGGTGGAGAGTTTTCATTTCATACCTTTCAGCATCATGAGCATGTATTACACTTGTTAAAAAATTTAAAAAAAGAGAACAGGAAAACCAAAACTACCCTATATTTCTTACAGAACAAAAACTTAACTCCTTATTTTGTGACTTTTAAGGCACTTCAGTCTGACTCAAAACCAGTCTGACTCAAAAATAACTTTCTCATTATACATTTTATCCCCTTAATTTCTGGATGAATTGAAATGCTTGCTTGGCACCGCACAGATCTAGTCATTTTGGCCTCTTTCCCCTTTCAGTGCCGGTTCCTCCAGCCCACATGGCCTCAGTCCTTTTCCGCTTGGCCAGATCCGCCCATGTTTCAATTCCCATCTCCTTTATTTCAGCCTCCACTGATACCCCAGCTGGAGCTAACCTTTCCCGTCTGTGAACTAGCATACCCCCCAAGTTCTATTCTATTTTGACACTTATCTCTTGGACCTTGGGTTATATATACCATCTGCCTGCTGCCCGCCAGGTACAGAAGAAAAGGCTCTGGGGTGGATCTTCCTTTGCCATCCCCCTTAGTACTCAGTAACACTGAGCCATGCTCTGAGGCAACCTGTGTTTGTGGCATGTGAGTGATGTTAGCAGGCCTGACAGGTACAGGGTCAAGGGAGGCATGACCATCCATAGCATCATGTGCAGAAATAAGGACTGTCCCGCGTTGTCGGGAGTGTGAACTGGCACAGCATTTCTGGAGGACCAGTGCGTGGCTGTCAGTCTGTCTCAGCACACACAGAACCACAGTACCTTTTGCACGGGAGCAGAAAGCTCCGGCTCTGGATGTGTGATGGCTACATATTCTAAATTTGAGGCTCCGTGACTCTGTTGAGACCACATGGCAGGACGGGTGGCGACCCCAGGAGGGAGGCACCGTCTCCGGCCTCCTGGTTTCA
This sequence comes from Monodon monoceros, assembly GCF_005190385.1. Taxonomy (NCBI): domain Eukaryota; kingdom Metazoa; phylum Chordata; class Mammalia; order Artiodactyla; family Monodontidae; genus Monodon; species Monodon monoceros. The sequence goes on from NW_021703778.1 coordinate 44,767,152, forward strand.
TTCTCCTCCCAAAGTTCCACACTACCTCTTTATTCCAAGGAGCCTCATTGTTTATGAAGCGCCCTGTGAAAAAAAGGTTAAAGTCCACCCATTCAGGTGTCATCTCATCATCTGTGTAATCTGGGCGTTGCATTCCTGAGCCGCGACCCCTTTTCAGAACCTGCCTAGTTAAGATGTCACTTGCCTGACAGTGAGGCACTTAGGCTCAGAGAGAAAAAAATCACTACGTGCCCCCTGCCCCCCCTTCTCAAATTTTCCCTAACAATTAATGCTGTACTCACTTGACACCCTGGTTCCTTGTTTGGCTTTGTAAACCCTGGTCCCTTTTTCTATTAATTCCAGACATTAATATTTTCTTTCACGCAACTGCTGCCATTCACCCGTGAAACAGTTTGAACATTATGTAGCTGTCAAGATGCCTGGGGATTACCCAGTATGCTTTGCCTGTGAGAAAGTGACACCACCGAGGCCTGGTTTTGAGATGTTTATTTTGAGAGCACGCTGACAAGCATGAAGGCCTGATCCCAGAGTGGCAATTTCATTTAATTAAAGGCCTCTTTTTATTAGAGTTTTCCCCCCACTTTTTTTTTTTTATCTATATATATCAGAATGACTGTTAAAATCTGACTTGCCGCAGGTGTTCTCTTGTACTCTCAAAGAGGGGGTGTGGACAGATTACTGACTCACTAGTGACTATTCCACTGAATGGCTGGGAATGCCTTCATTTTTACTGTCCTGCTCAGAATTGCTGCTGAAGTGTGTGCGAGTACGTGTGTGTCCAGGTTTAAAGTATAGACTGCTGGGTTTCTGCCCCTTTGTTGCCAAACTTAAAACGTGAGTGTCGCATATGTATATGTGTATATTTGTAACTTGATTTCTTTGTTTTAAAGTTAGCAGCCTTGCCATACTGGAATGGCTGAATTATCCAAATGATACCTTGGTTACTCTGTTAAGACTTTTAGCCAATGTGTATTATCTTGCCCCCAAGTGATGTGACTCCCAGTTAGAATAGTTAGTATAAGAATTGCATTCATGTTCAGGAGTTTTCCGTCCTGCAGAAACCTCAGAAAGAGCTGAAAAAAAAAAAATGATTGAAATAATTCATGGTGGGTATTAACGAGTTGGAAATGTTTGTGACAGAGTAGCCTAATTAATTTTTGATGTAATATTCTTAGACTACATTGGCTTGACTTTAATATCAAGAACTCATGTCAGTAAATCTGTGGAGGCCTCTGTTGGGCATTGTTCAAGGCACCTGGAATGTGTCAGTGAACAAGACTGTTGGTCTTTGAGCACTTATTCAGAGTCTGGTTCACGATGAATTATACCAGCATACCTCCCCAAATTAGATTTTTTTCCTTTCTTTGTAGCATTATCGGCTAGCCTTCATTCATGCCCTCGTGGATTATTCATTTATTTGTGCCTCCTTTATTCATCCTTCACTAGGTAGTAATGTGCAAGTATGTCCCAGTCACTGTTGTGTCCCGAGTATGATGGCACACTTGCACAACACATTAATCCTGGTATTATGTTTGTGGGCATGTTTTTTTCCTCAACTGATCTGAAAAATGTGGAGAAGGGTCCATCATCGGCCCTTCTTTCTGCTTTGGACATAGTGGCTATAGCGGGACATTATTCTTTCCTTTTCAAAGCTTCCTGGGAAGAGGCAGCAGGTCAAGGGTGTTGGCCCGAGGCCAGCGGGTCGGAGGGCCTTGTTGAGGGGCGTTCAGCTCGCCAGGGGGAGACAATGTTCTCTACCGCAGGTACGGAGGGTGGGGCAAAGAATGGCAACTTTGTCAGTTTAATCTCTACACCCCTGGTTCTGGGGTCCGAGTCCCCAGGCTTCTGAGTCGGTGGTTCCAGGGATTGATTGATTTATTATGATTATATTATAAAGTACAGGGTTCTGTTGAGTCAGCCATCTGGCCAAATGTTTGAAAATGGTTTCTTTCCATTTTCACTGACTCACTGCCATTCTTAGGAGGAGTGGGCTTCTCCCCAGGACTCCTGAGATGCTTGGCTGGTGCTGGTGGATTTTATTTCTTGAATTTTTTGTGGGTAGGAGAGTGATGACATACCCACAATGAAACCAAACAGAAAAAGCTCAAGAAGCCCATTTATATTCTACCAGGAAAGGCAAAGAAGAATCAGTCATTTACCCCAGATTGTTTCACTTCTCTCCCCTCTCCACCTCTGGGGCCTTCAGTCTCTGTGCAGGGAAACATTTGTTCTGGGTGTACTCAGTGAAGTGCTTTGAGCCTGGAGAGCGTGGAAAGAATCTTTATTTAATGGAGATCCTAGGCTTTTTACATGTATTTTAAAAACCTGTCTTGCTCTCTTTTTCATTTAAAGGCACGAGTGATCCCTATGTGAAATTTAAGCTGAATGGGAAGACTCTGTACAAAAGTAAAGTCATATATAAGAACTTGAACCCAGTTTGGGACGAAGTAGTCTTATTGCCAATACAAAGCCTTGATCAAAAGCTGTGTGTGAAGGTAATCCCAGATGACTTTCAAATCTGCTCTTTTATTAAAAACATTTATTTCTCAGCCATCTTCACCCTCTTAAAAGTCAACTTCCCCAAATTCATTCTTGTATCATTCCTAATCACTGGCTTAAAAATATAAGTATGGAAGGGATTCTTTATACCCTTGGTCAAACTGTATGTTACTCTCAGATCTAGCAGAGTGAAAATAATATCTCCATTGATTGTATTTAAACTTACTGAATGTGGAAGAAATATTACTGCCAGTGCAGTGGTGACAAGTACTAAAGCCTTTCTCAGAGAGCTTTAAGCTACCGGTTGTAAGCATCAATTGCTCTAACATCTGGGTTAAAACTGCATGAGTTGAGTGCAGGATGGGATTGCTATAGAATATTCAGCAAATTTCTATTTAATTGGCAGATTTGCTCACTGCGGAAAATAGTAAATTTTAATGAGAGACCATTTAAACTACAGAGAGTGGTCCATTGTGCATAATATCTTAATGCATATGAATACTGCCTTAAAAGTATTTTCTGTTATTTTGGCCACAGTAAGCAAAATGCACAGGTTTGAATAATTTTGTTCTCCCCATCAGCTTGGTTAAATTCTTCTTTATACTGTGCAAATTATTTTCAGATCTAGAGGACTGAATTCAAAATTCCCAGCCTATTGCATTTATCCATACTTTGATATACTCAGTTGGTTTGCCATATTAATGTGTGTTACTGGCCCCCTTCTTCTTTGTAGGTGTATGATCGAGATTTAACTACATCTGATTTCATGGGTTCTGCATTTGTCGTTCTGAGTGATCTTGAGCTTAACAGGTATTGTAATTTTACCATCTAGTTGTTATTAGTGAATTTTAGAGGGAACTCAAGATAATCACATAACAAAATCAGAATAAATGAAAGAGTGCTTTAAAATGTGAGTTTTTCTATAATTTTTGCTTTTTAGCTCCCAAATATATATTGGTCAGATATTACATCTTCTATAACATAACCTAAAAGGTGTATTGAATTTTGTACTTTCGTGTTCATTAACCTACTTACCTTAAAATTAAAACAAGTATTTACATTTTCTTTGGGCAGTAGGGGAGAAGAATCGGTTGACCAACTGTTGAATTAGGCGATGCCAAACAGTTTCTCTACCCCTGAAGATGGTTGGTTTATTTTCACTGAATCTGGTGCTTTTTTTAACTTGTGTCTCACCCCTGTTCAGGGGTAGGAGATTTTTATCATAAGCTCCTGATGTATTCTAAGGCTATAAAGTACTACCAATAAGTGCTACCATCATTTGTTGCTTTTTGCTTATAGGACGACTGAACATATTTTAAAATTGGAAGATCCAAACAGTTTAGAAGATGACATGGGAGTGATTGTATTAAATTTGAACCTAGTAGTAAAACAGTGTGATTTCAAGAGACACGTGAGTGTGACCCTTTTGTTCTTTTTAAAATTCTCCATTGCAGCTTTTCTTTGATAATTGGGTTGCCAGATGGCTGACATTTTTGTATTTATTTGGGTAGGGGGAAAAACTGTATAGAGACTTAAAGTACTATCTGTGATAATGTACACCCTTTCTTCTGGAAACCTGGAAAGAAATACAGTAAGGAATGATCTCTATTTTGGCTAGGGATGTAAACATTACTAATATTGTAGCAATAATACTATTGCTGTTATTAAGTGTTTTTGCTGCTTATGGTTTGCTTGTCACAGATCATACAAAATTTGCTTTTTCTGAATGTTAAGGTTTCCATTTACTGTTTTCTTAGGTACTAGATGACTTAGGCATTATTTAGTTATGAAAAGCTGTTCCCAGGATTTAGTCATTGTGTTGTACATTACTAAGGTAATCAAGCATACATTTGCAGCATTTCCGTTTCATCTTCCTTTTTCTTTTAGCTACCAAATTTTCTATTGAGAGTTCTTCTGGGAAGACACACATTTAATATTCTCCAGTCTGTTACATGGTAATTTCTAGTTAATGCATTACCTATTAAAGATGTCTGTAACATCAAAAAGCATTGGATTTTGTGGCGGTATGATGGGGACTCTGTTTCTAGGAGCAAGTATGTGAATACAAACCATAATCTTATTTTATATTCTGGTATTATGCCTTAAAATTCCAAGAATGAAAATGAGAGTGAAAGCATCTTGGATTGTCATTTATTTGAAAGGCATTTAAAAAGCCAATTAAAAACAGCTACTTGAAAAAGGACTAAGATGTGTTAAAATTTCAGCATGTTTAGAATCTGGTATGAAAATCTGAAGCCTGTTTATAAAGTAGGCCTCCAATAATACCTCTTGAATTGAGTCAGTGGGGTCAGTGTGGAGAATATTCTTCATTTTGACATTACCTTTGCAGTTAGTTGTAATTTATTTTCATGATGAAAATCATGAGTGATTTACTAGTGAACTCACTGAAGATAGTTTAAAGGAGTAAAACAAACAAACAAAAAAAAACTGCACAGTGATTTTTCAATTGCCAGAGGGTCAACTAAACAGTTGCTATTTTTAATCTGAATTCTTTACTTATGAGCATTTACTTGATGATAACTTTGGGGGGGGAGATCTCCATTTATTAATTAAGAAGTGGCACTGTTAAAACCTGAGGCCTCAATAACATTGATATTTTGTTGCTAAAATGTCTTAAATTGATGTCAAAAATATTTTTTTTTCTACCCAACATAGTGGCGAGGGACTTCCTTTAACTTCTCTTAGTTTTGATGGCATTGCCATCGGATTCAGTGGCAGGGCATCCAGTAGGTGACCGGTTCCTTGAGCTGGATGCCAGGTTACAATGACATGCCATGGAAATGAGCATATTATTTGCCACGTGGTTGCATAATTGCCAGCTGATATGTTCTGAAAATTTCTTACATATTTAAGTGGGGTTTGTAAACTTGGATAATGACCTCATGAAGATAGCTGCATATTTCAGCTGCATAATAGCTGTGTATTTATTCCACATGTGGATTTTTCTGTAGTGTATTGGATCATATTTAGCAGTACTACTGGCACTTAAAATATGTTGAAATATTGCCAAAATTTGGAGTTTTTAAGTAGAGCCATTTCAGTCAAAATTTATTTCAAATTGCAGAGCAATTAATACTCAATTCAGCTTGAGTTTGTTTTTGGAAAACATCTCAAAGCCTATCTTTTCAGAGCCCTAAAAGGAGACACACTTGTCATCCTATTTAGTTTGGCCCTTCTTTCCTTGACTCCTCCACGCCCTGTTTTTGAGAGTTTGTCAGATGGTACGCATTATCTACTTGCTGGTACGATTTCTCATTTTCTTCGTTCTTTGCTTGTCTGGCAGGGTCTAGTGTACAATCTATTTACTATATATACGAGTGTACATACATATATATACATATCCATGTATATGTATGTCTGTGTATATAGATGTACATATATAATAAAATGGGGTATTATAGAAATAATAATAATGGTAATGCCTGTTCTATTTGTTCTGACTGGTAGTGTTATTTTTCTGTTTATATACTTGTTCAAAGTATACCTGAGCAAGGAATAATTTATCCTTGGCCATGTGTGGCTATTCAACTTAACAGTGCATATCAGGGGCCCTTTGGATAGAGTAAGTATCAGAAAACTGTTGATCTTTTCATTGAGTTTAAGTTAGTATTTAAAGATATTCTTCTGTTGGGTTTTTAAATGGGGTAACTAACACGGGAGACTGAGATTATTTGGGAATAATTTGTTTATAAATTTCCATTTTAATTTAAAGCCTGATAGAGAGATTTCAGTTTGAATTCTCGGTTTTGTACCCATATTTCTTCCCGTTGTCATTGAGGCAGTCTTTGTTGCTTTAGAGCCAAGCCAATAAAAATCTTAACATGTGCAAAATGTCTGTGAATTGACCCTCAGGGCCAGGGATTTAAGTGCATACGGGCATGGTACAGTTAGGAGGTAAGGCACTGGGTGGAGGGCTGATAAACCTGCCCTCTGTCTCTTTTTCTCAGCAAAAATAGGATTTTAGTTATAATTATGAGCTCTGTCATCAGACTGCCTGGGTTTGAATCCCGACTCCACTATTTTTCGTTTTGAGAAGTTAAGTGATCAGATCAAATTCACAGAACTACTTAATTCTCAGCTACAATTTGTGAAATGCGGATTTAAAAGAAAGATTATCTATTTTATAGGTTTGTGAGGATCAGCGTGATCAAATATAGTGCTTAGCACGGAGTAGACACCCGATATATGGTAGCTCTTAGTACTGTAGTAAGCAGACAGTAATACTCATTTTCCAGTCGTTTCCTCATCTATTTGTTAATCTTTGGTGAAATAAAAATCAAACGAATTGTATTTCAAAAGGCTATTTAGGGATAGCCATGTGTACCTACAAGATGGTGATTAATTTTAGTGGTTGTTCTGGGTGAAAATATTTGTTCATATGTTGTTGGGAAAATACAAAAAGAACTGATTTTAATACCCAGATTGTAGTATCTATAACTCTGGGTCACATGCTGAGTGGTTGAGCTTCCAGTTTCACCAGGGAAAGTGTTTTTCCTGAAGAATATTTTCAAGACATTTTTGTACCAGCGTTTCTACTTGCTGGTCCCTGGAATATAAGTGGATTTTCCCCAAAGACAATTTGTTTTCTGGTTTCTAATTTCCTGGGGAGACTTATTGGCAATGTGGATAGGTCATTTGCCTAAAGGCATTTTTTTCCTTAATCATAATAGTTACTAAGGGCTGCTCAATTAGATTCATAATTGAGTTGTAATCTGCCAAATTTTTCCAAGTTTTAACATCCAGTTAGCTGGTTAACCAGCCAGAGTAGAGCTTTGCAGTACTGGACGGTGACAGGAGTAATGAGAGGATTTTGTTAGGAGAGAACTTTACTTGTAGACGAAATTCAGCAGTCTTAGCTCGACAAATGAGAGATCAAAAGAGAACAGTGGTGAAGTTACTGGCTGTTCAGAACATTTTTTTCTTCCCTCCCTCACTGGTACATTAGCCTATTTTTCTTCATTGTGAAGAAATGACTCAGATTGTTTCTTCCTATTATTTCGAATATTGAGATTTTCTCAGCAGAGGGCAATGGAATTATTTTTTCTAGTATCTAAAACTACAGAAACCTAAACATGAACTAACTTTGTCCATGAATTTCTTAAACATTTTTATAATGCTACCTGGGTATTTCAGGTAGGAAAAACCTGCCTTTCCACATTGCTTTTCAAGGTAAAATTAGAGTGTTTTCAGGCAAATAGAAACATAAATGTACTTGTAAGGACTGAGCAGTATTCTATGTCCTTGTTTTTTCATTTTTGAATACTGTGAGAAAATGATGTAACACAACCACAGAAATGTGATTTTTCTAGGTTTCTAACTATTTTCTTGCTCAGGTGTGTTTTCTCTGAAACCTCAGAATGTGGGTGTCAGTTGTTTGAATGTAGTCTGCACCATCTAACTAGCATGGTAACACCATTATGTTGTTAACGGCTCTATTTCTCTCTTTTATTTTGCCATTTTTCATGATTCAATGGACATAATCCTTAGCGTTGGTCAAATCGGAAGCAGTTAAGTGCCAGCAAGGTAAATATAGCTGTTTTTTTTTTCTTTACATCATGTGGTTCACCTTTGTAGCAAAGACAAATGTAGACAAGATTATTATCCAACCTTTACATGGAAAGGCTTTCTTTTCCTCTTACTGCTGTTATGAGTAAAAAGGAAGCAAACTCCCTTTTAAAATTTCATTTAATAAGGGCATAGCCAGATGTTTGAACTTACACTTGTTTTAGTGTTGACATTTTATATGTACCGGCCGTGTTAGAATGTTACACTTCATTAAGCTTGAATTATTTGGAGTTGTAGTGCAGTTAGATTTAGTCCTTTAGAAAGCTATTTACCATTAGGTGGAAACTGTCATAAGGGCAGTGAAAAGATTGAGAAGAGTACGTGGTATATTTTATCAATCTTTTTTATATTACTTTTATTTTACCTTTTTTTTTTGTGAGCGTTTCTTTAAAGATTTCTCCATGAAATGCTGGTGACTTTTTTACATTGTTAGTATCTTTTTAAACAATTATATACTTCTGTGCAATTTATAAAAAGTATAGGTGTACCAAGGTAGGGATGTGTTATTATCAGGTTATTAAGGTAACACATTGTAACTTAAGTGACTAAATGTCAAAATTAATGTAAATGTAAACAAAACCAAAAATATTATGTATAACTTACTTTAGCAGGTCTACTGCTTTTAAAAGAGGAATAACCAAGATGGAGGTGGCTGTGATGTGTCCGTGTATGAGGGGAGAGTGCGTGGGCAATCTCTGTATATGCATTTATTTATACACACACATGTGTACACAGATATATGCCATCTCTCATTTCTAACCTCACCACACTGCAGTTGTTTACTTCTCTATAAAATAAGGAGATTGAAACAAAGATTCCGTGTGTTTGTAAGAGCGTGTGTATGTGAAAGAGAGAGAAGGAGAGATTTGTAACCTGACTAATTCCTAGGAAAGAAGGTAAACTTTCTAAACCTTGCTTTCTCAAACCCAGAGGAATCAAAGTTCTGACTCTTCCTAAAATGTATATCCTTTGCATTTTTGAGCACTTTAAAAATAAACAGGCTAAGGTGTTTTTTTTTTTTTTTTTAATCCTACCTGTTCACTTGGTTTCCAAGACTCTGGTTCTTTTTAGAAATAAACTTCAGAGGCAATAAATAATCATGTGAAGTGGTCTCAAAAATTCCTCCAGCTTTTGTCTTATTCCTTTATAGTCACTAGAGGGTAGAAGAACATCATTTCTCTGCACAGAAGGGCGCCCGGCTCTCCCTCTCATGTATTAAGAGTTGCTGTAACCATTCGCAGCGGTAAAGTTTCCCAGCATGCTCTGGCGAAACCTGACAAAGCAGTATTTTCTCATTTATTGATTCTGCTGCAGCACTAAAACACTGGTACTGTACATCAATAACCATCTTTAGTTAGGGACATCCGGCCTGTGGAAGAGCACTGGCAGTTTGCGGAAGAACATAAAGGCTAGAAAGAAAAATTGTGAGCTTGGGGAATATGGGAGTCTAGGGGATGACAGGAGAGGTTAGGAAGAACAGTCAAAGGAATGAAGAGGGGGAGGAAAAATGTTATCAAAAATATGAAAGGAACAGAGGATCCTGGAACTGTCATCTTCTTTTTTCCCTGTCATTGTAGTTTCTAGAATTTTGACTTCAGTGCATTGGGCTCAGAGACTAAATGCCCAAACCTGATGCAATGTTTAGTAAAACCTTAGATGAATATAGGTCATTGAAAGCTACTTGCTATCTTATATGAGAGATGCCATTTATATATTGGTGAAGAGTTTCAATTGTTAGGTTGACATTTTGCTGCTTAGAGTTAGCAGTTTGGGAGGAAAACATGAGATAGCTTCTAATTTAGCTTATGAAAATGAGTCGTGTGGAAAATCTATAGACTCTGTGATTAACCTTCTGTGTAAGTAGTTAAAATACCCTGATCAACCTATCTTGGTATTTTTAAACTATAAGCTTCTCTTTTAGGATTTCCATATTATATTTAAAAATTAGGTAACAGAAGTTTAATATAAGGAAGATTACTTACTATGAGTATCTAAAATTTTACTAGCCCTAAGTGATGTATTACCTATAAAATGTCATTGACTCTTTCACCTCAATCTTATTCTTATAATAACTTAACTTTATTTAAATAATTGCTCTTAGACCCATAAGTTTATAATTTTGCATCATCTAGAGAGACCCAGAATGGCAGAGTCTCTGTGGACTGTCTTCTAATGCATTTCCTGAATTTACTTTTTTTTTTTTTGGTCTCTCGTGAGCTTAGTTCCCCAACCAGGGATTGAACCTGCACCCTCGGCAGTGAAAGCATGGAGTCCTAACCACTGGACTGCCAGAGAATTCCCCTTTTCCTTGATTTTGATACTGACCTTGATTTTAATACAGTAAATACATAGAGATTGCCTTTAAAAAATAGCTTTAGTTTCATACAAAAGCCTTTGTTTTCCTTCTAATGAGGCTTTTAAAGAGAGAACTGAAAATCTTACTTAAAAGGACCTGAATCAGATAACTACTTCTTTTTAGATATTTACTATACACAATCTTTTCTGTGAATAGATCTGTTTCCAAACCTTACTTCTCACTTTCTAATGTATATCATAGTTACAGAGATAGAAAATTAACAGCAGTTACTTCTCTTACATCAAATAGTCTAATGGGATAAAAACACGATGATAAAATATGGAATTGATGGGTCACTGATTGTATTCAGAAAATCTGCGTACATACAGACCACACCCTTGCCCTTTCATTTGGGACTGTATTATGAGTGACCACAGTGCCCTTTTAGTTATGGATTTTCTTCATTTTAGATAATTTGCACTGAGATAAGTATTTATTCTCACATGGCCCCTCTTCTGACCCATTGTTTCATGCAATTATGTGTCAGCCGTTTAAGGTAGAAGACATCCCTGTACCTAGTGCAACACTTTTTTTCTGTACCCTGATCCTAGCATTCACTCTTTTTCTCTCTCTAGCCCAGGGGTCATTGAACTTCAGCCTGAGTGCAAAATTCAGCCCTGTGTCTGCTTCTGCAAATAAAGTTTGATCGGAACGCAGCTGCACTCATTTGTGTATGCACTGCCTCTGGCTGACGTGGCAGAGTTGAGTACTTGGGGCAGACCCTAATTCTTACTACCTGGAACTTTACAGAAAGTCTGCCCGCCCCACCCTCACTCCAGCCTAAGAGTGCCGGCTGCTTCCTCCTGTCACTGACCTTAACTTTTCTCCATGTACTCAATTTGGCGTCTCAGCTTTTCCATCACCTGTTCTCCGCATTATATTCCCTCTGTTCGTAGTACCTGGAATGGTTCTCTTTTCCCGTTGTATTCCCTGACAAAATATAGGGGCTACACTCTTGCTTTCAGCTTTTTTGGATACTTTATTTCAGTGTCATGACTTGGTAAGAGTCATGAATTACATGGTGAGGGTTCTGCCTGAATTTAGGTTATGTCCTCCCTTGTCTTCTTTCCCCTTTTCCACTTTCTCTTTTTCCCTTGGGTTCTGTCTGCCCCCTCTGTTTCTAGCTCTCTGACATCTAGGACTCAGAACAGGTAGGCAGTCTCAGAAAGGTGGAGTTAGTAGTAGCAGTGTTTTGCTGAGGTTGGTCTTGAACCCGGAGAGCTGTCTGTTGCATGGGCCAGCAGCTCCTTTCTCTGCTGGTTTGTCCACTTGGACTTTTTGAAGTGTGCCATTCTCAGCCTCATCACCCAGCAGCCCCCTGTGATGGGATGCTGGTTGGGTCACCCAGGGGGTGATGTGGCATCCTTGTCAGTTGTGACCCCTCCCATAGGCTGCTGCCCCGGGGGTGGCTGTGTCTGTGGGTTAGCTGTCTGGCCAAATGAGTGAAGTCTGGGAAGTCTCAGCAAATTATTGTGGTTGTGCTTTTGCCTTTGATTCAGTTATACAGGTTGACCTTGTCAATTTTGCTTCTAACACGTGGGCCAAGTTCACTGAAGACCTCATTGCAGGTTGAAGCACTTTGCAGGGTTGGGACTCCGGTGGCTTTAGAAGTGTGGTTTTAGCATATTTAGCTCCTGTAGGAGCTAGTTTAATGTGGAGGAACTTAAATTGAAAGAGGACAGTCAGAGAACTTGGAGGGAAGCTCTTTCTGTCTGTCTGTCTGCCTGTCTATCTATCTCTCTACCTGTCTATCTATCTATCTATCTATCATCTACCTATCTATCCAACTACATATCATGACGTGCTTTGTGACCAGAGCCCAGATAAGAACCAGGAGGAAGTTTGGATGATTGTTTTGTCTGTCCTATAGTTTTGGGTTGAGAAGAAGCTGCTCAAACTGGAAGAGATGCCACTTCTCCCACCTTACTGGTAAATGCCCTCTGTCACTGTACCTTTCTCTAGGTGGACCCATGTCCCTTCTTTCGCTATAAGCCCAGGAAGTAGCACAAGCAAAACCCCTTGCAAGAAGTGTGGTCCATTTGTAGAACTAAACTGAAAGTATTGTGCCTGGACCACTTTCCCAATTAATAGAATGCTTTTTGTTTGGTTGGTTCCTTTTCATTTTGAGACATTCCTAACTCAAATGCCCACCCTTAGTAATACCTTTTACTTTTTTGTTTTCTTGGTTAAATTTGAAGGATTGGAGAATGGTATACCCCAAACAGCCATATACATCCATATACCTATCTATCTCATCTATATATCTACCTAATTTATTTGTCTGTCTGTCTGTATGCCTATCTCTTTTTCTACCTACCTACATGCCTGCCTATCTGTCTAGAAGTGACACTGCATGGGCACACGTCTAAATTTCTTAACCCCGATGCTTCTACTGCCTTGTTTTGAAGTCTAGGTCAGCATTACCCTGAGCAGAATGGTTTCTAGAGGCTTTCCTCATTTCTGTGGGTTTCAGTCATGCTCAGGTAAGACCTTGGATCTGTTAGAACTCTCAAACCTTGTGTGTCTCCAGCCCAGAAGAACAGAGCCACTTCCTTCCTAAACTTTGCATCAGATCTCTCCTCTCAGTGACATTAGGTTCAGTTTTGGCAAAAAAAAAAAAAAAAAAAAAAAAAGCCTCTCACTACTGAGCACATACTATATTGTCAGGAACACTGCCCTGAGAATTCGGAGACAAGAGTTGGCCATCATAACTGATGAGGGATTAGGAGAGGTGAGAGTGAGGAGGTGGGGGTATTCAGAGACTAGGCCCTTATCTTGGCTTTACAGGTGGGTGGGGTGGATTGAAGGCTGGGGACCGAGAAAGCTGGAGTGAATCTTACCAGATGAGAAGCAGGAGGAAGTGAATTGAGACAGGACATTTATAAAATAATGTGGTGCATGGCAAGTGCTCCAAATTCTTTGTTATCAGTTCCAAAGGGGAGCCCCTGGGCCAACACCATCAGCGTCACCTGGACATTTTCTGAAATGTGGATGTTGGGCCTCCATTTCAGGCCTCTGAGATCAGAAACTCTGGAAACGGGGCCCAGCCATCTTTTAGCAAGGCTTCCAGGTGATTCGGAAGCATAGTGATGTTTGAGAGCCACTGGTGAGGGTTAGGGTATGGCGTGGGATGCTAGGGAAAGTAGGAGGCAAAGCCAGGGATATAAGAGGGGCAGGCCTTGTAGAGCAGTGGGGAGCACTGCTAAATCTTAGGTTTGGCTGGGATTAGGGTGAGGCAGGTGAGGTGCCTGGGGTGTAAAACATGAGAAGGCACTCGGGCTCAGGAGCCAACCCTGCCCTTGCAGAAGCCTGAGGAGTGAGCACCTCCTTAAATGTTTCACCCCGAATGCCTCACTTGCCTCACCCTAGTCCCAGTCTCGTATAGGGGTGCCCTTGACCTATCTTAAGTGAAGGAGAGACATAGAAATACGGAACACAGACATGAAGGCCCGCAGGATGACACATGTGAATCAAGAAATACTAGTTGATGAATATTATCGTATATGAGCCCAGCATTTAATATTGAGCTTTCTAGAGGTCAGGGCAAAAAGGAAAACCTTGTTGAATCACATGGCCTTCATTTTTTTCCCCCCTCAGTCCAGAACCCTGAGAATCATTGGGTATTTATGGACTTTATCGATTTTTAGAAATCTTCTCTTAGTCTAATTTTTATTTTTAAGTTCAAACATGGAGTGAGGATATTCCCTTTTAATTAAAAAAAATTAATATAATCCTTTTATAGCTAATGTCTTTGTGCACACAGATTATTCATATCCTTGGGACTGTGAAATAGTTTTCATCTATAAATATAAATCTCATCTTTCATGTCCATTCCCCTGTGGGAAATTTAAAAGGCTTCCTTTATATCCTATGCAAAAATGTTTGTGTAGTTCTAGGAGAATTTATGCCTACAGGGTTCTCTTCAGATGATATAAGGAGCTGTCGAGTAGCAGCTTTCTGGAAGCCTGTTGCATGAACGTATGGATCTTCTCATGTCATGCTATAAAAGCTGTTGACAATGAGAAGTAGTTTTACATGTTGAAAAAACTTGGAAGGAATATTTCAGGGAAAGCTTTTATAGACTGAATGTTCTCCCTTAGTTTTTCTAAGCATTGCCAACATAGTTGGAATCTTGCTTTACTCCTCATTTTGCTTACAAAGTTAGTTCCTTTCTTTTTTTTCATGCATTTGTCTCCTTGACTCCCTACTTTCTCACAATGACTCAGGAAAAATAATTAATGAGAGTCAAAATAAGATGGATTGGCAACATCGGAACACATACTTTTAAATCTCCATCACTGAGATGATCTAAAAGGTACCCATACAGTAATTGGCACCAGTAAGGTAGGCCTAGCACAAAAACCTTGTAAAAACATTTTCTCAATGCCCCTATTTTTTTTTTAATATTTATTTATTAATTTATTTTGCTGCACCAGGTCTTAGTTGCAGCATGCAGACTCTCAGTTGCGGCATGCATGTGGGATCTAGTTCCCTGCCCAGGGATCAAACCCGGGGCCCCTGCATTGGGAGCACGGAGCCTCAACCACTGGACCTCCAGGGAAGTCCCGCCCCTATTTTTAATTTTAATTTTTTTTTTAATGTTTTGGTGTTTTTTTGTCACCCAAGGGAGTGCTTTGAATTGTTACCCCGTGGTATTGGTCAGCATAGTTAGTTATGGACAGTGGCATCACTGAATATAACATTGCTTTTGATAACTGCAGGCTATGGCCCCAGCTTCTGGACTCTGTGCCCTCCTATCAGGATCCTTCTTTACTTCTGACCTCTCTGCTATTCTCCCTGGCTTGGGACGGACAGGAGGCATTGAGCTGACAGGTCCACTATCCCAGGGTTTCCTTTGTAGCCACACCGGGAATCAGGGTACTGGAGTCCACGTCGCTGTCTCCACAGCATGCCACTTGGCCAAAATCCTCAAATAATGCATGTGGCCAAGCTGCAATCTGTTTTTTATGTCCCAGGAAGGAAAATCTATTCACTGTTTTGAGAGTCTATTCCTAGATCAAAAACTCCTGAGAATTCTGCACCTGTTGGAAGTGAGCAGACCCTCCACAGCCTATACTTTCAGTCTTTCTCCCTTTCTTCCCTTCCTTCCTGTGAAATTTTCGTGACCTGGAAGCATATTAATGTTTTGGAATCTGTTTCATTTTTACAAAAGCTAATATGTTTCAAAGTTATATATCACACCTTGTTTTCACTAGTCATAACTAAGTTGCATGTTTCAAAAGAAAGTCACTTTTTCTGGGTGTGGATTTGGTGGGGTGAGGGCCAAGGAAGAGAGCCTATGAATGAATCCACGTAGAAATAGTAAAAGGTTCTGATCCTCTGGGAGGAAGGAGAAAAATAACAAAACCCTGATGTACTATATTTTATCCATTATGTCTGCTGAGAAATTAGGGTCGGGACCCAGAAGCTTTGCTCTATCTCCTGGTGTTTGTTTCAGCTCAGGTGGGGTGGGTTTCTCCTTTTGATGGGTCATTTCCTTCTCTCCTTTCACATTCCAAGCTGCATTAAGATGACAAATTTCACATATAGGGCTCGGGCACGGTCATGAAAACCTGAGCTATTGAGCTAACAGAGTGAGTGCGGAGGAGTCGATTTATGGTGGGGAGAAAGGGAGCTTTTGACAAGCACAAAAGATTTGGATAGCCCAGATCTGCATCAGTGCACACATGGGATGGCCCGGATGCCGCCCACAACCACAGACCCTGCTCTTAAGCCTCATCACAAGTCTCAAGGGTGGAAGAGAAATGCGAAAGTAGTTAAGAAACGCCTTTAAAGCTCATACTCATATCCTAGACTGCATCGCTCGCAAATGAAACTTTTTTTGGACATAACCTTATAGTGGGCTTTGCAGAAATACTTAGGGTGAAATAAGTAGAATAATGGTCCTGTGTCCTTTTCTATCTGTGAACTGTGCAATAAATACTTCTCTTTTCCTACCCCGCTTTTAGTAAGGAAAAAAAAACAAAATCTTGGACAGCAAAGAGCAAGTCCATCACATCAAACATGACTGTGTTAAATACTAAAATGTTCAAAGTCCGACTGAGATAGATAAAAGCTTTGATGGAAAGTGGATATTTCCCAGGGACATTGCAAGCAATAATCCAGATGTTAGAGTGTAACGCAACGAGTGTCCGTGGATAGATCAGGAGCTCCAGCCAAGCCGGGCCTGATGTAGGCCTTTGCCTTGCCCTCCCATGCTGTTCCGCCATATGGAACCTATCTCTGGGCCCCCTTAATAACCAGCTTTGGATTCCATTTTCACAGAGCTCATAGAGCTAAGTGGGGCTGTTTTATGGACAAGTTAGAAGCCTTTCCAAGATAAACATCCAATTTGAAATTAGGACATACCAAGCCGCAAAATTATTTTAGGGCATATTTCATGGAAGCACTGCCATTTTTCTTAGGCAATTGCCAGACTGTAGGATGCCCTTTGATCCCTTGTGGACATTACTCCCTTCTTTATAAAAAGGATTTTGAAATAGTTGCAGTGTTTAGGGAGGAATATATCTGTCGGAACTTTGAAGCATAGCCATGGGACAGGTCATGCTTCAGCTTGTTGGTTGGCAAGTCGAACTTTAAGAAGAAAAAAACATAAAAACGGAAAGTGCAGCAGGATATATGAATCAAAATCTCATTTTCTTTTTAAAGATAGAAATTTTCAGCCCGTGTGCTTACTAAGCTAGAGAATGTATTAAGTGTATCTGCATGCACACATATAGATTATATACATATTTATATATGTATCTGTCTATATATTGTGATGGTGTGCATTGTTTTTAGCAAATATAAAATTACTTAACTTTATTTCATACACCTTCATTATTGAATATATTCTGTCCACAACCCAACTGCAAATAGAAGTTAGAGAAAGAATTGTTCATGTTTTCCAGAGGAGAGGGTTTTTTTCTTTTTTTAAAAAATTACTTATTTTCCCATCTCCCTTTCCTGCTCTGTTTCAGCACCTCCAAACCCCTGTGTGTATGTGTGCATTTGTGTGTGTGTGTGTGTATGTGCATTTGTGTGAATTCCAATTTCAAGAGAAAAGCAACACAGATATGAAGTTGGGAGTACAGATTTCCTTAAAAGTATTTTGTTTAAGGAAATCATAAAATGATCCAAACACTTGGCATTATTGCATCATTTATTAAGGGTGGTGGAGTGACGTGTGTTGGATGAGGTAAGCTGGCATGTAATTAACATGGCACTGACATACTGTTTGTTGTGATAAATTGTGACTAACTGGTCATCAAGCCGAGCAAATTGATGCCTAAATGATCTCGAAGATAGAGTGAGCAGATGACAGGAATGAATATATAGTGTTAGAAATTCATTGCTTTACTATGATACTCGACACCATCTACCTTCTTCAGCCCATTTGTTTCTCCCTCAAATCAAGCCGTCCACACTGTGCCATTTCACTTATTGAACGGAGAACGTGAATGAACTCCGCAGCCTGAACTGAATGCAGCCTGCAGATCATGTCGGGGATCCTCACTCAAACAAACTAACTAACCATAAAAAGACACTGTTGAGACCTTCAGGGCATTTAACAGTATTAAAGGAATCATGGTTACTTGTGTTGAGTGTGATCATAGCATGGTTCTTATGTAAAAACAAACAAGGATTTTGCTTTCAAATATTTCAGGCAGAAAAAAATATAGTGAAGGGATAGGTGAAATAAGGTTGACAAAATGTCGAATCTGATAAATAAGCACATGGAGGTTTGTTGTTCTATCTTTGTGTGTGTTCGAAAATTTACATAATGGAAATTAAAAATAAAGTGTGCTTGGCCTCTTTATAATTTAATAATAGGGGATATTTGCCTTTTTCTATATTCTGTTTAAGGTGTGTGTGAGTAATACAATGTAGAAAAGGAAACAAAAATAAGGTAACAAGTTACTGAACCCCTACTGGGTCCCAGCCATGGGGCTGTGTTCTTTACGCAGCCTTCCCTCTGCAAAGCTCATTTGGCTGGCTAGCCGATTGCAGGCTATATCTGGAGTTGTGAATCTCACAGTGGTGTTAGGCTTTTTAGTCATAGCCCAAGGAATAAAGGGAAGTGGGGACAGATTCGAGTGTGAAGGATAAATTCAAAACCATAATTTCTAAATGCCCAGAGGTATTTTGTTTCCCTGAAAAGCAATGCCTGGTTCTTATATCTCTATTTCCCAGAATGCCTTTCTTCCCTTCCTACTATTAAAATAGCAAAGGCCCAGCTGAAGGATTCCTACCAAAAAGCACATCTAGGTGGGAGTACAGGCCAGTGCCAAATGCAAGTGTTGTTCAAATTCATGCTTTGCTATATGTTTCAAGTCCAATGCTTGAGAAGGAAGTCACATAACTGTGATTGCAGGTTTGCAAAGCCAGTGAAGAATATTAACACTTTTACCAGGCAGGGAGTGCTATTTCTAATCAAATATTGAAAGCTGGAATTCCTCTGATCACCAAAGTCTCACTCAAGAATTATCAGCAAGTTTATATGTTATCTTTATTTTTTGCTTTAGTCCTCTTTGATACGCAACCTCCGGCTCTCAGAGTTCTTGAAAAAGAACCAACTCTGGAACGGGATTATAAGTATAACTTTGTTGGAAGGAAAGAATGTCTCAGGAGGAAGCATGACAGAGATGTTTGTCCAGTTAAAACTAGGAGATCAGAGGTATAAAAGTAAGGTAAGTTCCGTCAGTTCCTTAAGGAGAACAATATCTTTAAGATTAAAACAATGGAAAAAAATATTTTCCCACTCTAAACTTCGCAAGAACAGAATTTATTTTTAACCCTCCTAACTGTATTAGGAGCAACCCAGAAAACAAAATAATTGTATAGGTGCAGTCTATTAATATGGATATTTGATTGCTTAGTATAATCTATTTTAATATACTAAACTAAAGCTAGAGAAAGCTTATTAAATAATAGATTTGAATGCATGGCTTATTTTTGTTTTGAAAATAAGCAAACTATGTTTCAGAGAATGAGGGAAAAGGATTACTAAATGCTTTCAAAATCGTATAAAAATAAAATGGTATAATATGTTATAGTTGGATTAAAATATTTGAGTTAACTAAACATGTTTTCAAAATTATGTACTCCGGGCTTTCTCTAACTTGTTGGTATGAACACTAAAAATAGACGTCTAGTGCTGCTGGGGGTTTTTTTGCTGTGATGTTTTTCAACTATCTAAAAAGTATTAAAAGTGATTTGTTTTGACCAAAGGTAATGGCTTTTTTTAGCCGTCTTTAAAAATCAGTCATCTTATTCTGCTGATCCAACTTCCATTTAATTTTTAATCTCAGTAATTTGGTGTGGTTTTTATTTCAAAAACACTAGTCTCCAAACCATGGTAATTAATTAGTTTTACATAACTGTCAGACAGAAATATTTCCTATGTTTTATGGATTGAGGGAACTAGGGTACTTGAAAGTTAAGTCATTTGCCAAAAGCCACATAGGAAGAAAAACATCAGTGGAAGATTTTGAAAATAGGCCTGAGGATATTTGCAGTTTGGGCTTTCGAGTGTAGAGGACTTAACTGAAGCAGACTGGTTAGAAAATGATTTAGGGGGGCAAGAGGTTTTCTCTGCTGTACAATTTTCAGTGCAGAATCAAATATGAAATGTCATTTACTCCACGAGGAGTAGAGAACTGAAGCTCATATTGAAGAATCGTTTATTATAAGAAATGCAAAAAATTGAAGACAAGCTACAGCAGAAATATACAGATAATTATTTTAACCAGGCAGTTTTAGGCTGTACCTCACAGTGAGTATATCCAGGATGACCACAGCTCTCCACTAAGGCTCCTTTAACGATCCAGGGTCAGGGTAAGGATGTATAGAAAAATTATTCATCACGAAGCACACGTACCCTTTTAGACTAAGGGGAAGTGTAGAATTAGTCCAGTATCTGCTACGTTCCCCCTTGGGGAATATTGCACTTAATTTGTGGTCTAATAGTTTTTTTTTTTTTTCTTCATGGTTTCAAAATGCCGTGATCTGATATATTTAGGCCCAATGATGATGAAAAACAGCGTAAATGATGTTACGTGATGTTGGCTGTAGCTGAGGTCTGAGCAGTCCCTGTTTTCTCACACGGGGATACTTGGCCCCAGGATTTAATAGTTGGCCCTGAGGTCCTGATACTTAGTGGCCTGCGTTTTTGCTCACTTTTTATTCACAAATTGAACCTCTGTGTAATGGAAACAAAAATGAAAGTCCTGCCAATGAATCAAACACACAAGCAATTTGAAATCACTCTCGGAGAACACAGGAACACTTGTGGAGTTTTCAGACCACGCTTGTTAATTTTTAGGTTTGGCTGCAGTGGAATTTCATAGTCTTCCTCTCATTCTGGTGACGGGATTCAGTAAACTTGGTTTTAAACATAGGCAGCGGCCTACAGGTTACGGGTTTCTCATGTAATGCATCTGACAGATGTTAATTAAGACCCCAGAGTGTTAATTCATATAGTTCTTAAGCCAGCACTGAATGGATGTGCCAGTAAAAATGTTACTTCCATTTGATTAACCAATTAGTATCTTTCATA
Source organism: Monodon monoceros (assembly GCF_005190385.1). NCBI lineage: Eukaryota > Metazoa > Chordata > Mammalia > Artiodactyla > Monodontidae > Monodon > Monodon monoceros. Next base: position 44,788,151 of record NW_021703778.1, read on the forward strand.
AGAGAGAACAACTGTGAAATGTCTATTGAGATATATTATATAGAGAGCATATCTCAATAGTCATTATTGTATGTGTGTAAAAATATTATATAATAAATATATATATATCAAAAGTATGTGTTTTATATATATATAAAATTTATGGCTTCTTTTGGGATAACAGTGTTTCTCCAAATTTGGTGGATACATTAGTGAGTCTGGGGAGTCGGCTAAACGAGCATGATGTTTTGCCAATTCCCGAAACCTTGAAGTCCCTTTCGTTTCCAAAAAGAAAAGTTTAACTTTATAAGAGCAATCATAACCATAATTATGATCTCCTGCTGTTTAGAAATGAAATGAATGTGTAGTTGCTGTAGCAATGAATGCCATTTTAAGAAAATAAATAATATAACTGCATGTTTTCTAGACACTGTGTAAGAGTGCAAATCCGCAGTGGCAGGAACAGTTTGACTTTCACTACTTCTCTGACAGGATGGGCATTTTGGACATTGAAGTGTGGGGAAAGGACAGCAAAAAGCACGAGGAACGTCTGGGCACGTGAGTCTGCTCTGCTTTTTAAACGGTGGGAGATGTGTCTGCATTGAGGCTGGTCTGAGGGAATATCTTTATCTGTTTGAGCTTAGAATAAAACTTCATATCCCCACCCCAAGGAGCCATAAGTTAGCTGGGCCCTAACCCGGGGAAAGTTTTTTCATTTTTTTAATTTAGTATTGATTACAACAGAAGAAAATTGTATGTGCCAGGAAGTCTCTAAAGAAAGATAATGTACCATCTCAGACTCTTTGGGAAATGTTGGTATAAGTGTCCAGTGCACCCTATGATTTGGGTTTTGCTACTTAGTGAAATACCACATAATTTAGTAACACTGTGAAGCTAGGTGTCCCAAATTGATGGAAACTTTTCAGTGTCCTCGATGAACTTTGCGGCAAATCATAATGAAATCTGTTGAGGCCAGATTTGTTTTATTTCTTTACTTTGGACCTTCCCAACTTAACTGAGGGGCTCACTCGTACATAATAAAAAATAGTGTAAGTACCATTGCTTCCTTATAGGATTGTAGTAAGAATATAGTTAAATGCAATTGTGCCTGCACTGTGACTGCTCCAGTTTGAGCATGAAGGAGATGCTGGTGGAAGCGTACATCTCTGATCTTTCTGATAGCCCTGCAAGTTCGTGGTATTATTTTTGTTTTATAGATGAGGAAATGGAGTGCAAGAGGTTTGCATACATCTTCGCTGTAGACTTCAGAGCAGCGATTGCGAGAGTCAGGATTCTGTGTTTTCAAAGACCAAGTTTTTCCCACCAAACCACTGCCTTTTGTTCAGCCCATATGCATACAATTTGTCCACCAGTCCTAAGTATAAGCATTTAAAGGACTCTCAACGGCTGTTTGTGGGCTTTTTCAAACCAAGTTCTCCGGAACCCTGGGTTCAGGGAGATGCCTTGGGGTCACCCTTGGAGAACGGGGTTCTCCTGAAACCAGAGCATCTCCACTTTTACCTGTGCTCTACATTGGTAGAGCTCCATTCGAGGGAAGAGTTTCCTGCTGAAAATGAAAGATTGAAAACACTCATCCAGTAGAACCCCTTCATTTTATAGATGAAGAAGTCCAGAGGCCCAGAGAAGTCATGTTTTTCCATCAGCAAGGAATTTAGGGGCAGAAATGGGATGAGCCCCAGCTAACCCGATACCTGATGCAGTGCTTTTTCTGTGTAAAACACTTAGCAGAGCCTGGTGCACGGAACGTCGGCTCTTTTTGCTGCCGTTACCCTGTCCCACCTCAGTGGCTCCTCCTGAGATAGACAGGTGGGAGTTCGGAGGCCATGGAACATTCCTCCCATGCTTCTCAGCAGAGGCACCTTGTCTCATGGGACGGCCGGGCATGTTCCAGGTGCCTAATAAACCTGGCCCTCACCCACCTGATGCCAGCTACATTCCCCAATTATCCTGTGGAAGACACACACACACATACACTGACAGCTCATCCACACATGTCCAAACACCTGCTAGGAGAGCAGCACTGCTGACTGAGACATGGGTGCTTTTCCCTCCACGTGTCGTGGCCCTGGTTACATTGCTTTGCACAGCCCTCTCGTCCCCAGCTCTGTGCTGCTCTAGCAGGTAGTAGCCATGCTTCCTTGGAGATCTCCAGGGCCAGATTTGTGTTTTGGGGTACCAAACTAGGTCATGTCACACTCTCCAACCCAGGAGAGAGGTCTTCCTGTGGTCAAGCATTTGACAGATTTTGCCTGTCAGATGCCTTACTAGTCTCCCCCCAACCCTCTCCCCCATGGGGTAACTGAGACACCTCAGAGTCTTGCCAGTGTCTCCCACCCTGGTCACCACCGTGACACCCCAGTGCCCTGCCAACACCCATGGTAGGAGGGTCAGAAACTTTGTGCTAGCCAGCAGAGCAGGAATAAGTCACGTAAATGCACAAATGCAAAGAACTCTGTGTCCCAAAGCGTTATCTGAATGGTGGGAATTTGGGCCCCCAGTGATGGATGGCCAGCGTGTTATTTTAGTAGGTGCAGAAAATAATGGCCTTTCATTCTGCATGTCATTGTGCTGTTATGTTTCTTTCACATAATAGGAAACGCTTTTCCAAATGAGTGTTAAGTTTCTTTACAGACACAAAGAATAATTGGAGATGTCCCTCTTATGTCATGTTTTGTCATTTATTATTTGAGCTATTTCCTGTTTGTAACTTAGATGTATACCTGCCCCAGTGGTCATTCTGTCCTTCCTTTTCATGGATTTTAAAGGATTTTTTTTTTTTTTTTTTTTTTTGGTATCCTTTTCCTTTTTCCTCTCCTAAGGTACAAAAGATAACAAAAGTATCTCTTGGGAGTTGGCTACACAGCATTACCCTGAGTGAACTTCCAGGTGGGGTGAGACCTACCCTAAAATACATACTTCTTGTCAGAGTTAAAAGAGAGATTGTGCTGGCATATGCGTATCACAGACCTGTTACTTACTGTTCCTTTTTATTTGAAAATGTTCACTTATTGTTTTCCTGTTCTTTGTTGTAATTCTAAGCCTCGGTTATTTTATCTCCCAACTGTTGGGAAATAACTTTTTGCATGAGAAGGGTCTTTGACAATGTTGAATGAGTCATAACTGTCCTCAGACCTGTCTCATATTTTGTGTTTGGATAACACCTTGATGCTAGTAATTTAAAGTTCTGCATGGCCTAAGAAAGTCCTCTGCCGGGCAGTTTGATATGAGGGAAGGAAAACCAGCCTTTGAGTTGTACTTCGTGGGCTGGCTGGTAACCACGGTGTTTGCTAGCTGCGTGACCTTGGGCAGTGACTTTGTGGTTTTCTGTTTGTGTAATGGCGTTTTCCACCAATTTGCAGGTCATCATGGCAATTGGCAACAATGTCTCTTGTTGGTAGCTATTATTATTCCTATTAATTTTGAGATTTTTCTTCTGGATGGTAACTATAGATCCCCACAACATTTGCAACTAAAATTGTGTCATTTAAGTAACTGAAACACTAGTTAAAATTCAGCATATTTTTGTTTCTTCAAAACAGGAGAGACATTTTTTATACTTTTTGGTAGAAGTGAGCAGTGACTGTCTTCCAGGACATGGTGGGAAGGACATTTGTTGACTGGAGATCTGAGCAGTGTCAATTAGCCTGAACAATACTGGGTTTTGTAGCTGTGGACAGAAAGCTGGAGTAGTGGTCAGTTATGTGAAGAGAAATCACGTTGGCATTGGTGGGTTGCTGGCTTGGTGATGGTTCAGGCATGGCCCACCCCCGCCTGGTAGCCAGCCTCCTCCAGGCTCTCCTGAGTCACGGGGAACTTTCTGAAATCCCTTGTGTCATGGTCCACCTGTGGGCTTCCACTGAGCCACAGGTAACTCCTGAGGAAGTCAGGGCTGGTAAGATGAAGGTGCTTGGGCAAATCCAACAGCTCTCCCAGACCAGGGTGCCTACTAATTCAGCTGTTTATTAATGGACCAAAACAATCCAGTCTTTTGAGTCCATCAGTGGTCTAGAGACAGAATTTTTAGGGAGGAGTAAGAAATAAAGCTAAATATAACCTGCCCCAACTTTTAAACAAAATGGCAAGAGTAGAAATACAGATTAACCCCCTTGTCAACCTGTGCCATTTCAACATGATTGTATCATTTTCTTAAAGTATATTTGGAGATATAACCTGTGATTCCGGAGATTAATTTGTCACAGAATATTCTAGACTTAATTTAGTTTGGAAACTTAAGAATGAGAATGCACAAGTTCATTTTAACTGGGCTGCCTCAGAGCCAATCCTCAGCCCCACGCAGTGCCTCAGAAAGTGGCTCTGATGTGCTACCAGTTTACTGGTGACTGTGGTGCAGAGGGGAATCAGGGCTAGAGGATTTCTTTGGACAGTCTGCACCCCATGTCGCTGATCTGCTTTTACAGCCAGGCATGACACAGCCACCATTTTCTTCCTGTTCACCGCCTTCCTTAGCCTCTGAGATGTACAGCTTTTAAAACTCTAGCACTCTTTTCTTCCCCTTGCATTTAAGTGAAAAGCTGACCAGTCTATAATATAAAGCATAGAATTATGGTAATGAATAAGAGGTTAAAAGCTATCATGGCAAGTGGAACTTAAGCAGGTTTGGCTGACTGATATGGTAAAATTATGTGTTGAATTAAAACATTAAAATGCGGTGGGATTAATGGAGAAAGACAGGAACAGGAGGTCAGAAACAACGCTAAATCAGCACATTAACTGCCTGTGGGCCAGAGGGGCTGGCTTTAATATATGCAGAGAAAAAAAAAAAGCTTGCAGAGGAAAAAAAAAGTAATTTAGTCCTTGTTTCCTCCAGGTGAATAGAACCGCAGACTTTTCAATCTGGGAGGCACCTAGTACATGTATTTATTTCCCCTTCTTTTTTTAGATAGGGGAGGAAATAGACACCACAGAATATTTAGTTGGTTAACAAAAAAAAAAAAACACTGACTTTATAATTTGGAGTTTTTGACTTGGAATTTTATTTTGCCACTGGGATGCATTTGTCCGTTCGTTCATTTTATTCAACAAATGTAGAGCATGTCGTGTATCAGACATCCTGCCAAGTGCTGGGGGTTCAGAGGTGGATCCTGTCCTCAGGCACTAGGTTGTGGGCAGCGTCTTGGGGGTGGAAGGGCAGCTTCCTGGAAGAAGAGAGTCTAAGCTGAGACCTGTAACATGAGTGGTGGTTAGCCTGACAAGGAGGAAGAACTTTCCAGGAAGATGGGACCACATGGACAAAGGCTTAGAGAGGAGGGAGAACACATTCTGAGAAACTGGAAAGGAACGAGAAGGGCGGGTGATGTCATGCGATCAAACTAGAGAGGAAGGCAGGAGTGAGGTCACAAAACCATCGGATTCCATGACCTGCAGATGAACGGCAGCAGCTCCTGGCTAAACACAGATGCATTAGTGCTCTGCTACTTTATGTTCCTAATGCAAAGCTTGTTATCGTAGTGGAGCTCTTTCGGACTGAATGGTCTAAGTTCTGACTTCGGAATGAGGATTTCCTGCTCACCTAAGGGCCAGTGTGTAGCACCTGCTGAACGATGGTCCAAACACGGTCACCCCCCTTGCCTGTGGAGTCACACATGATGCCACGGGAATAGACCTAATTTGCTAGTGCTCATTACTCATGTGTTTTACGTGGATGCCCTGAGCACGTGTTTTCCACATTGTTTCCTCAGATAGAAGAACAGTTTTATAAGTTTTATTGCTTTATCGGTTTTTGTTAACAAATGTGCCTTTAGATATGTTGGCCGGAGTCTCATGGGCCATGGTGAGTTAAAAGTTATTTTTTCTTTTAAATTATTCTTAGGTCAGTATTTCTTGATACCTTTATCAATGCGTTTGTACTGTCAGCTACCAACCTGGGAAAAAAATTTTAAATACTTCCATTGCTATAATTCACCACAGCTGAATGACTGGCATTTCTCCAGGTTAGGGGCCAGCAAACTAGGGCCCATGGGCCAAATGCAGATGGCTGCTTGCTTTTGAGTAAAGTTTTATTGGAAAACAGCCTTGTTCATTTGTGTACATTGTCTATTACTGCTTTCATGCTACAAGAAGAGAGTTGAGTAGTTGCAAGAGACCAGGTAGCCAACAAACTAAAAACATATTTACTGTCTTGCCCTTCACAGAAAAAATGGTCTTAGTGCCTATCACTTATTAATGTTGGTGTGGTTTTTAATGATCATTGGAACACTCATTATGAGAGCCCTTTAAACCACATATCTGAAAACTGAGTTTATTTTTCAAGGAAAATTTGCATCCATAGTAGTAAGCTCAGTTTTCATCAATGCTCATACAAGGTTGCCATTTGGGTAGAGCTTGGGAAGAAACTTAGGGGATACAAAATGGAAGAGAAAGAGAATATATAACAACACCTGTAAAATTCTGGAATCAATGAGTGAGCAAGTATTGTTTATAAGAACGAGAAGGAAGGGAGGAGGAGGTGTTTTGATTTGCCCAGGAAGCTGGGCTGGATCTCTTCTCCTAGGCATTCTTAGGGGCCAACCCTGCACTTCTCCCAGAACTGGTAACTAAACAGTTAACAGAAAGCCTTGGGAAAGAACAGCAGATTCTGTAGTGCTTCAGTAGCAATGAGAAAAAATGAAGAGACTGACCAAATTATTTCGTACTTTCTCAGGGTAGAATCTGGTACCCTATAGAAAATTAAGGAAGCAGCCCAGAGTCTCCTTTCAAGATATTTTATATTAAACATGTCTTTGATGAATATATTTCAGAATGATTATATCTTAAAGATTTTAGAGTATTTATCTTTACTTGAGCCTAAAGAAAGCCATTTAGTTCATATGATACTTAACCTTTCTTTAGAAGATTCAATGAGTATTGTGGTAAAAGTATTCTGAAATTCTGGAAGAAAAGTCCTTAATTTTTTTTTTTTCTTCCACTGCTTTTGCTGATATACAAGCTAGTTCCTAGCTTGGGGTTAATGTAAATATTTCTTCAGCCTCTGGCTAACCTCCCGAACATTCTGGTTCTCCTTCAGATGTGAGGATGAGCTGAAGCCATGGGGACTGAGGTTGAAACAGAGAAAAATGGGAGGCCTGGAGGAAAGGGTTTTGTATGAGATTCATTTCTTCTTACTCCCATCTTTCCTTCTGTCTTCCAGAATGTGAAAATGAATGGGGAAGCCAGGTAGATAGAGCAGTTCAGTTCTAGAAAGTTTATAGAAAGTCATCCTTAGAGCGGGCAGTTAACACTAGGGAGAAGGTAGCTTTACATTAATTCATAAGACTAAAGACATCAGTGTTTCAAGAATCAACTAATTCATATGATGGGGCAGGGACCCTAAGAAACTGGGTCATAATCTATGTGCAGAAGGATCAAGGTTTAATTTTGATTGGCCTGATGCCTATGTATCAATTTAATTTGCTCTTTCAAGTCACTAAGAAAGTAAAAGTAAGTATTTGATTGAATTCACTCATTAGTTAACTGGGAATGTAGAATCCATTAAGTTTGTCCTGAAATCCCCCATCTGGTGTTTATGGGGCTCTTTTATCTAAAATAGGCAAGGCTATGTTTTGTGCAGGGTTTCTTTCTTCGTTATCAAAATAATCTTTAAAACTGGGATAGGTGGAAAAGTTTCACGGTGGGCAGAAATGACTGAAAAGTTTGTGAAAATGTGTAATTTCTGAGACAAAATTCAATATTTAGTTTGCATTTCATCTGGGATGTGATTCACACTTGTTTAAGTTAATAAACTGCTCTGTTCAAGTAAGCTGTGCCTTTAGATAGGAGGAGAGTGTGCAAAGTTACTGTAAATATGCTAATATTGCTTACAGTCTTTTTAGATGACTTTTTTTAGAATTACTGTCAGGTCCATTTTGAATTATCCAAGAAAAAAATATTATTTCCTCATTATACATCATTTTTGACTCCCAAACATTATTTGCTCTCAGAGATCCTGTAACTTTTCCTTTGTTCAGAAGATAAATAAAACCACCACCACAACCAAAAGGTAAACTTCAAAGGACAAAACTGCCATTATTAATGATATTAAAATGAATGTGTCATAAATAGGTTATTGCTACTTTGGACTAATGAAGTTAGTTAGAGAAAAGTCTTACAAATTCGGATCATTCGTCTTTCCATAAGAAAGAGGTTTATTAAATGAAAGTGTATATAACAGTGGAAAATAATGCTTAGCAAAGTATTCCTAAGCAGATGAACTACTGCTATACTTATTCAGAATTTGCGGGTACTTAGTTTTGTAGAAATGGCACAGTTAAAGCACTTGACATTTCTTTCTTTCCAAGCAAAATTAATTCCCCATTTACATACTTATGAAATATTTACTAACCCCTCTTTTCACAGTAGTGAACTTTAACTTTGAAATATCCCTTATTGCACAGAAAAAAAAATTTTGATTCAAATCATAGAGGGTTATTAAAATATATATATATATAAATGTGTTTCCAATAGAAATACTTGATGAATTGATTACATGCAAAAGCTCTAATTGCCACCTCTTCTGGTAACTGGAATCACTTTTGGTAATTAGGAAGTAAATACCCACATATATTTAATTTTATAGGTACATATCACTATTAAAATATTTTCTGTGGTAAAAGCTGGTATAGACCTTTAATATTGATGTTTTGGGGGGAAGGGATTGCAAGCTTTCTTTTAAATTTATTAAACTGGAACTTTTTCCATATCCATGTGGCTCAAAATTGTCTTTGCTTTATATATAAAGTAAGTTTACCTATTTCCTATTATCTGCAAACTTACAAAGTCCATTGATGATTAAGGGTAAGAATCCATTCCTGTCAGACATTCTGAGGCCGTGCTTCCATTTTTAAATAACGTCTTGAATAGTCATCTTATTCAAAAACTAGAGATGGCAAATGAGAATGAAAAACACACACTACCCTCCCTCACTCCGCTCAGCCCTGCCTACCTCACCTACCTGCACATAAACAAAGCAAGTGTGGTCCAGGCAATCCCAGACTTTTCGTGTCAAAGCAAATAAATGGCTTAGCACCTCAGCGCCCCCCTTATGGGTGTTTGCTTCTGTATTTAAATGTGTTTGAGGTTTTCAACATCGCCAGAACATTGACTGTTAAGAGGCAGAAAACATGCAATTTATAGCAGATGGGTGCAGCCTTTTCTGGCAGTGCCGCCAAAATGGGATCAATCAGTAGCACTTCACGCTCCATTTGTCTAACAGAAACCCACCTGGGGAAATCCTGTGGAACTATGCCTATTAGGAAAACACCTTAACACATTTCTTTAAATAAAAACTGGCCAGTCGGCATTAATCTAGAAGAAAGTGGTTTCTCCATTAACCCTCTCCTGCTTGCAAAGCTCCTATCTTTTCTTCTTCTTTTTTTTGAACCAATGTCTCTTATTCTCTTTGCCAGTAGAAGACCAGCCAAGAGCAGCCCAGAGCAGCCTTCTAGAGCCGGCATCCATAGTGTTGAAACTTTGAAACTGTTTCCTTCCTAGTTCTTGATCTCATCGTTTCTCTGCAGACCTTATTTGTCAAAGATCTGCTGCTTCTCAGGTTCATTTGCCACCTTCTCCACGCTGCCTTTTCTTTGTTTTTCTTGATCACTTTCTCTCCTTCATTCAGGGTGTGTTAGGCTGGGATGGAGTGTTACCAGCCAGGGGAGCCCTTGCAACCTTCACTACTCAACCAGCCCATATATAAATGTGTTTCCAGTAGAAATACTTGATGAATTTATTACATGCAAAAGCTCTAATTGCCACCTCTTCTAGTAACTGGAATCGCTGGATTCTAGTAACTGGAATCGCCCATGCCCAGACAGCGTGAGGTTTCATGGGGAGGATGAAATGAAAATCAGGTGCTTTGGAGGTTCAGCAGCTGTCACGCGTTAATCTCTTTTCTGTCTCTGATTCCTGCAACTTCTCCAGGTGTAAAGTGGATATCTCAGCCCTCCCACTGAAGCAAGCCAACTGCCTGGAGCTGCCTCTGGAGAGCTGCCTGGGGACACTCTTGATGCTGGTCACCCTCATGCCCTGCGCGGGAGTCTCCGTCTCAGATCTGTGTGTGTGCCCCTTGGCAGATCCCAGCGAGAGAAAGAAGATCGCCCAGCGATTCGTGAGTGCTTTGCCTTGCTACACCCCGTCCCGACCCCCGCACCCACCCCCACTTCTAAGTTGAAACAAAGTCTATGAATTGAAAAACTGCCTCCAAAGAGATCTTTGTCCAAAGTTTAATGGTATGTCTCCTAAAACAAGACATCAACCCTAGAGGTTAATGCATTAGTGAGAAGGTGACAGTAGATTATAGAGTTTGCCTTCCTATTTTAAAAGCCCAAAAAAAGGTATTTGATTTTTTAGTATCCTGGATCTCTTTGGAGAAAATTGAAATCCTCAAGGGGGCAAAAGGTTGTTTAGCATGTCTGTATATGTAAATAAGAATTTTATTTTATTTTTTTAATTTTTATTTTGGAATATAGTTGATTTGCAATGTTGTGTTAGTTTTAGGTGTACAGCTAAGTGATTCAGTTATACGTACACATATATCCATTCTTTTTCAGATTCTTTTCCCATATAGGTTACTACAGAATATTGAGTATAGTTCCCTGTGCTATATAGTAGGTCCTTGTTGATTTTCTGTTTTATATATAGCAGTGTGTATATGTTAACCCCAAACTCCTAATTTATTTCTCCCCACCACGTTTTCCCTTTGGTAACCATAAGTTTGTTTTCCAAGTCTGTGAGTCTGTTTCTATTTTGTAAGTAAGTTCATTTGTATCATTTTTAGGAATTTTAATATAAGTTCACAAAGGCTGCTTTTTAAAAAAACAAATATTAATGTTTGCCATGTTGTAGATACTTTTCTAGAACCTCTTAAGATCAAGTGAGAAAGCGCTTGTGCCTCATAAAGCAAAGCCAAGCTGCAGACAGGCATGAAAGACTTATTCCATACTACCCTGGATAAGAGCAGTTTGTGATTTTTGCCTAAGTACTTGCAATTTGCTTAAAAGTCCGCTCAGCATTTTTAAATCAAATGGCTTTGTCCTTGTCATTATTTTTTGTGCTCTGGCTTTCTAGGTGTCTTTATTTGCATTCTCGTTTTATTCCATCTTCTTTGTGAATCAATACATTTATTTTATTGCCACACACACGAAAGGCATGTTTTAGGAAAGTGGCATGGAAGTGAAGCAAAGATGAATACCTATTTAATGGGAATATTATTCTCAGCATAAACTTTAGTGCCTCCAGACTCCTTCACTGTGCAGGCGTATTGATTAATTGAATAAACCTTTATCTTCAGGAGTACAAAGCCTAGCCACACATCTTAATGACAACACAAGATTCTGCATGCAAGGTAGATGTACTCTAAAGAAGTTTTGACAAAATCCACTTTTAATATTCTCTTTGATGACTTTAGTTAAGCAAGTGAAAATAAAACACTTCCCCAAACTTTTCCATGGATAAATTGCACAATTTACCAAATTCATGAGGAGTGTCATGCATTTATAAGGTGACATTAGGTGAGATCATAATGACTGCTTTGAATAATGTCTCAGGATTCGAGGAATACTCATTGAAAAGAGATTTGAAAAGCCAGTAATCAAAATAAAAATATCATTTTATTTTATTTTTTTTTGTAGCTAAGGAGCTGACCAGCATGCTAGAGGGAAAGATACTGTGTTACAAGACCCAAGTTGCAGACCCCTGGATTTGTGTTTTAGGTTTTAAGAATAGATAATCTTCAAAGGCATCTTGCCTCTAAATTATGAAAGTACTTTATCTCAGATGTTTCCATTTTAGCTTAAACACTAGAATTTTTTTCTGTTTTTTTTAAGATTGAAAATTCTGTTTGAAGAAACAACTTCCAAAAGTTCTTAGGAATGGTGCTTCCTAAGGTTTACGTTAGGCAAACCTTAGCTATTATTAAGCTTTTGTTATTCTTTCCTGAAATGCCTAAATAACAAGGATTTTACTACCCTTCCATAAATCCCTGGGGTCCACTTATCACAGGTTTTCAGTTATCTAATGATGACGGAAATACTGTATCCAAAGGTTTGAAAGCAGCATCTTTTTCAGCAAACGTGTTTTGGAGGCAAGCAAAGAGCATTTATTTGCTTATCTCTTATCTCATGCACAATTTCTAAAGAATGCAATGTGCATAGACATCTAAATATTTCTATACAGGCTTAAGAATTATCAGTAGATATATTAGAGCTTTGGCACATGCAAACTAAAAATGAAAGTAAATGTGATTACAGAGCAGTACTAGATGCTCAGTCTCTAATGAGCTGGCTGTAACATGGACTAGAAAATTCATTCCATTTCCATCCCTACTCTCTTTCTGGTAGTAATAAGTATCTATAGAGGGTCCAAGTTTAGTCCTCTGATATCCATACAGTTTGTTCTAACTAGGTCAGAATAATGTTGCCTTTTCGGATGATTTAAAAGTTTCATTAAAGAGAAAGGGGGAAAAGAGAATGAATGTAGTTCTACACCCATTTTCCCGGTGGGATGTCTGTACTATCGCCAGGGGGTGATGTTAAAAGTAGATTGCATGTGCTTTGTAATTTGTTCATTTTGAAAGGGGAGTTAGTTAATTCTCAGTCACTTTTAATCTGTTTGCTGCAAATGTCTAAGTTTCCTGTTGACTGATGCAATGCACATTGGAACTTTTCTTAGCATTGCATGAGAAAGATGATGATAATTCTAGGAGGTACTTCCTATAGGGACTTTTTGGCATTAAACAGTATATTAGAAAGCTATGTTCATTTGTGATCTACTTTTCTCCCCCCCAGAGCTTACAGAACTCCCTGAAAAATATGAAGGACGTCGGCATTTTACAAGTGAAGGTTTTAAAGGCGGTAGATCTCTTAGCAGCAGATTTCTCAGGTATAGAAAATTTTCATCTTTTTATTCATTTTTATTTATTTCCTGCTTTGAAGTGATCCGGTGGCAGAGTGAAATGTTTTACTAAGTAGAAGCATGTACAGAGCAATCATACTCTTTCAGTCAGAGTCACAGAAGAAAAAAAGGTGCAGACAAGTTCTCTCACTTCACATTTTTCGCAAAATTATCTTTTTCAAGTAATTTTCCTACGATTAGATAATGTGCTAGTCCATTTAGCTTTCACATATATTTACGGATGATTCATGTCGTGACTTCTTTATTTGTTAAATGTTTGGTCAAGCTTTTCTACAGGTCCTCAGAAGGCAGATTTGACTTCTTGCAGCACTGTGTGTAGACAGTGTTTTATTCTTCACAGGGTACAGTACATGGGGTCCTAAATCTGGCTGGCTGGCACTTCTCTGTAACAGTAGCCAAAGTCTTGGCCATGGAACCACTTTGCCATTGCCATTGTTTTATACAAAATTTCTCTCGGTGCTTCACTACCTGGAACTTATAGACAGAGGCTGGAACTGACATGCTTTGTGCTGAATTATGCTTGACTATGGAGGAGAGTAATCCAAACATTCCAGTGTCTGATCAGAGGATGCGTCTCCACTCATTGCCGAATTACCCCCTTGTACTGACTAACAATTTAAGCACCTATATGACAGATGCTATTTACCAAGTAAATTGATGAATATGAAGACTATTACACAACATGGATCTATCTATTAATGCAGTAGTGCATTTTTGTTGTTGTTATATCATAATTTTAGAATGTGGTCTACTCTCTATATTTGTGTAACCTCTGAACTTCTGAGTTTGAGGTAGCTCAAACTCTGGAAAAGAGAATGTTAATTAGAAGCACTTTATATTACAAAAATGATGGGATATATGAACTTAGTTTAAAAAAAAAGAGTTCTCCTCAACCTCCTTCAAAAAATGAACCAATGGAAATCACTACTCTATAAGCCCCCCAAATAAGGTGATCTCAATTTTAAGGAAATGCCTAGTGAGAATATCCAAAAATGCTTTTTCAGCCAATATGGATATATAAATTCTCAGGGTTGTGGATGAAATACTTCAGTAATGACTTGTAATATTCATCAGTTTACTTGCAAATGTTTATATAGTCTTAGATTGATTTAGAAATTTTCCTTCTGAAACTTACAGTTTATGAAAATGCTTAATTCAGAGGTTCCATGTGCCTTTGACAGTAGTTTTTTCATCACTGAAGCACATGTAGAGTTATCGACCAGTTTTCCAGAGCAAATTGTGTTTTACTTCCATCTCAGTGTTTAGATACAACACTGTTTGAATCTGTGATTGTTGATGTCTCAGTAAACGTTGTCTCAGGCGCCAAGAACTCATTTATGCTTTCAAGCAGTATTTTCAAATATTCTTTCTGTAGTTGTATATTTTGTGTTCGCCAGGAACTAATTGAAATGCATTAAACGTTTTTTTAAAAGGCTTGTGTACAACTACATCCATATGTGGAAATACTTTTTAAAAACTTACCTTATTTTATGCTTCCTATCAGGTGACTTCCATAAAGCACCCCCAAAACTAGTATTGATGGAGGTTGTTTCAGGCCAATGTGAATTCTCCAAAGAGTACTTTGACTATTAAAGTGTATAGGAGAGAAACCTGGAAAATGGAAGTTTTTATAAAGATCAGATGATAAGGCAAAACCCACTTTTCAGAAGAATAATTTTGGGGCAAAATGCTACCATTTTGTCATTTTCTTTATATTCAAGATATTCAGTAGATAGTTTTGGAGTGGATGAAGGTGGTGAGTACCTGAGGATTCCATTAACAAAGAGCAGTGGTTAGAAGCCAAATAATGCTAAGCGATTTAGCTAAATGCCCTGGTGTTTTACTATATCTGTATTATTTATGAGAAAATCATCACTCTTCTGAATTGAAGCAAAGATCCTTGTCATTAGCTAAGCATGTCTTTAGACCATATCGATCTTTATTCTTAGAATCAAATTTCACAGTCTAATGTTCTTTATAGGTTGGTAGCCTCATCTAGTCTCTTCCAAACCAAGGTGTTGCTTTAGGGCAACAAAGTGGACCTAGTCCAGAGAGTTGTAAAGTAACTTTTCTATGTGAAAAAAGAAGTGGATTCAGGTTGCTGTGAGGTAGCAGTAGAGATGTAATTAATGCCTCCGAGATGTTAGCGATCATATCATATAGTGGCGACTCATACATTATTGCTGTTATTATTGTTACCAATTCACTTGCTATGCAGAAAAAAAAAATGCCAGCTTCACTTGATCATGGATCAGAAGAGGTACTCATCATTGCCAGTGCCGGAAACATTTAAGGAATAACTATTTATACCCAGCATTTTCCAGTCAGCCTTGCCTTATAACTGAGTCTTTCATTGCACTTGCTCAGGGAACAAAGTATTCACTCCTGCAAATTAAAAAGAACTGCATTTACTCTGAATAACCAGGCACATTCTCAAAGAATGGTGGTCGTTTTAGACAGCGCAAAAGGCAACATTCCAACATTCCTACTTTTTTTCATGATAGTTTTGTGTTTTTTTTTTTTTTTCTGTAATTGTTTGTTTCTTGAAAACAATACCAAATAACCATAATAACTGATGCTTCAAGTTAGATTCAGGGACTCTGATAAAACAAAAGTCCGTGGGAGCAGATCTTGGCAGTGGTCCATATGGAGGTGAAGGTTACGGTTTGCAGAGTGCAGGGACCTTTTGTCCTAGAGGAGAAATGAAAGCACTTGGCAGCCCTGCGATCAGTGGTTTGCCAATTTTAAAGTTATCTATATATTTGCAAGTAGCAATTAGAAAAAGAAAATATCAGTCACTTATGCTAATCGGATCAAAGTTAGGTGGATATTCCTCATGAGTGGTTATTGATGTTATGATTATGTAGCCATAAAAATAAATTAAACTTGGGGGACATTGAATCCTCATTACTTTGCTAGTACTTTAGAATATTGGAATAATATATATCATATATATAGATTATATATATACACGCACTAAGGTGAACTTCTTTGCAATTAAAAATTTAACTTTTTTATATAAAGAAAAAAATTAGTGTAGCTTTCCAAATGATATAAGATATTAATAACCTATATCTAGATATGTTACCAATATTAAGATATTTATAAAAGATAAAGGCTTCAGTGTTCTATGTGTAGAAAAGATAATTTATTATTTTTGAAACTAATTCATTCTTTTCTAAATATGCTTATTTATTGTGTGATTGAACCTACCTTAGAATTAATAAATTTAAATTTATATATAGTTTGGCATTTTTGTGTGTGTATCTGACATTTGTTTGTATATAAGTGAGAAGACTTTTTATTTTAGAGAATCGGAGGTAATTAACTTCTCTTGCAGTCCATCCCTCTAAAATTGGTGAAAGATATTTTAATGTTCTCTACAGCCAATATGAGATATGGATAGCCATACACAGTTATTCTAATAGAAAAGCCTGTCAGATATTTTTATTAAAGCATTTGTCTCACAAACACCTTGTGTCCAATGTAACCTAAAATTTTTAAGTAATAGGTTATCCTCTCTGATGTCAGTTCTTCTGTAGTAAACAAGGCCATAACCTTGATTCACAAAACAGATGATAAATTGTACTTTGAAACTCAAGGTGAGCACAGCTGTTTGTAATGTTTAATGAGACCAACATACTTCACTCAGCTGCCGCTAGTCTTAGAACTCAGCTGTTTTGAGAAGAAAGCAATAAAAACCAAACAAAAACAATGCAGAGTTTGTTTCATAGGCTATAAAAAGGTAATCAAGTAGATAATAGGTAAACAGAAAAATAGGGAACTGAAATATTTTCTGATTAGAATTGTATTTCAGTACAAATGGCAATGCTTATCTTACCTATTGGGAGACCCACCAGTGAAGAGTAGGAAAGTATTTACTGTGTTCAGCGCATACACGGAGAAATGTTCTGAATAGCCTTGTTATAATTGATAGAATATTGTGGGGAAGCTTCCAGAATTGTACAACGGAGGGGCTCCCTCCGTGTATCGGTACCGAAACCATTTGCATAACGCACCTGGCAAAATTCAGCACTTAGTCAGTGATCCTTCTCTTATATTCTTAGAATCAAAATGTGGGTTTCACACATCTTCCCCCCTACTAATTAAGCTTTCTGTATATTAATTTTGTTCTAAAAGAACTCTAAAAGAGTTCTTATATATTAACACCCTTCTCCTTAACGAATCTTCCAGTGGCAGGATGGGTTATTCTTTAGTCTCCCTCCACTTTATTCCTCCACTGTGTTAACACCACCAAGATGACCCTAGCCGTTAAGTATCCTGACATAAAATAGGGGCGATAGAAGCTTAGGAGAGTTTTCTTTACCTCGTCATGCCAGCAGTGGCAAAAGAGCAAGGAGAACAGCATTGCAAGCCCACCTCCATATAGAATGATAGTAAGTGTTCTAACAACATAGCATAATAGGGTGTGGGTCTCAATAGCCCTTCTTTTCATATAGCACAATGCCATCTTAATTTTTCATGTTCCTGTCATAATACGCTGTATGTCATGATGAGAAGCTGGGGAATTATCAGGAGGCAACAAAGGAACAAAACTGGAAATAACCATCTTTCCTCCCAATTTGGAGTTACTGTTCTCCAGGGGTCTTTTTTATCATTGCGATTTTTTGTTACTTTTTGCCATACAAAACCCACCCATAAAACGCAAAAATTTTCCAAATATATCTGGATATTTTTGACTTCTTGGCTGTAAGATTGTCACTTGGACCCTTTCTCTGTTTCCAATGTGAGTAAGACAACTACCAAATTAACAGAATCTTGTAATTAGAGAATCTTTATCAGAGGAATGGAAAAGACTATGTTTTCAAACAAAAAATATGGGTTATGGGGAAGTAGTCTTATGTGACAAATAAGCATGTCAGGAGCCATAACGGTGCCTGATCCAGGAGAACAAAGACATTTAATTCAAGAACTCCATACTTCTTTTCAGGGAGCCCAGTGTAGTTTTCCAAATGCTTTTTGAGTTTGCCTTAATTTAAGAAAAGTCACCTTGGTGGGTAGATCTAGTGATCTACAAGAAATGTTCATTGAGCATCTACTACAGATCAGACATACCTACCTGTAGGGAGCTTGTGATCACTTCACTCTTCCTTCTCTAGGGGGCAGTGAGCATCATTGATGTGAATGAGGACCTTGCTCAAAATTGGGTGGCACTTTTAGTTGAGTGGTTCTTTGGCAATGCCATTAGGAGGAGCTCTCTGTTCCACACGCAGGGTTGCTCTCCCATGACTGGTAAAGTTCTCCATTCATTCATTAAGTACACGATCCCTTTCCAAGAGACTGAAACTCATGCTTTGGGTAAATTAATCTTCAGCTCAATAATTTATTCACTGAAGATGAAAATTATTCCCCATTTTATTTGCTCTTTATTTTTATGGTAGCTGCCTTTCATTTTAATCCCCATGTATTATGGTATAGAAGATGTATAGAAACAGATGTGTAAATCTTGGTTCTACCACATACCAGCCTTGGGTCCACTTAAGCCTCCAGCTTCTCATGGGTATTTTGAGAGTTAAATTAAAACCTAAATGAGCATACCTGACACATATTACATGCTCAATAAATGCTATTCCCATTCTTTATTAAATTTATTTTTTTAGAGTACAGTTGACCTGGGGAATTTCACAGGTTATTGTCTTCTTGGTATTTTGTTTATGATTTCTCTAATTTTAAATAATGTTGGAAATATCAGCATTGCTAATCACTTTTAGCTTTTCAACCACTTTTAGAAATCTATAGTTACCACTCTATTATGTTTGTTTCTTTTTGTTTCTGTTTCTATTGCCTGATAAAGGTGAAGAAAAAACATGCTTCATGGCAGGAAAATTCTCATAGTTAAACCAGTTTAGTGCTTGTATTCACATTTTGATAATATGGATAATAGTTTTATCGATATAAAATGCTTTTATGAGCTCAATTTTTTGTTGTATATAAAAGTGCTGTTTTGAGAAACTGTTGACCAAAATACTGCAGTTAGATACCATATTACAGTGTAGAGATATTCCAGCCATATGCTGTAATACTGACATTTGAGTAGTTTCTGTAAATTATAACACTAGCTTTGTCTTCTGTTGTTTTGGGTTTTATTGAAACATGAGACTGCTTGTATCAAAAGAGAAATAAAATAGTCCTATGGTTGTTGTTCATTGGGAATTTTAAGTCACATGTCCATTTTCTAGTTTGTTTTCATTGTCTGCTGTTTGAAGCTATATTCATAGCAATTCGTCCCCTCTTAAAGATGCCCCATTTTCAAAGGGTTGACTGTAATTGAATTTCTAGGAAGCTCAGCCATAGTGATTCAGTGCTCTTAATTTTCATGAGAAACTCATGGCTAGATGAGCCCAAATCAAGACCAACTTTTTTTTTTTTTTTTTTTTGGTTGCGGTACGCGGGCCTCTCACTGCTGTGGCCTCTCCTGTTGCGGAGCACAGGCTCCGGATGCGCAGGCTCAGTGGCCATGGCTCATGGGCCCAGCCTCTCCACGGCATGTGGGATCTTCCCTGACCGGGGCATGAACCCGCGTCCCCTGCATCGGCAGGCGGACTCTCAACCACTGCGCCACCAGGGAAGCCCCAAGACCAACTTTTTAAAAACATGTAAAAAATGATACAAATCTGCCCTGGCGGGCCATCTGCTTTAGCAGTCTGCCAAGGAACATGAACTCTAGTTGATGTAAAGTTGGGGAGTTTATTGAAGATTTAGCAGTTTGTAGCTTACCTGGTACCTTGTGAGTGAATGAGTTCAGTTCATTGGTTAACAACTGATCTTACTGGCTGGCTTCTTAGTAAGATCTTCATTTACTCAGCCAGTATACCTCCTCTGTGTGTGAGCCTGTGGTGGGTCCTGGTGACATGGTGGGGGAGAGGAATTGGTCCCTTCCTTGACATGGAGTGACTGCTAACCCAGTGGCATCTAATGAAAATGATACTGTCAAGGTCAAGAACAGGTGTCAAGGTTCATTAAAGGGACACCTGACTGGTGTTCCTGCAGGAAGTGATGTTTTAGCTGAGGTGTCAGGGATAGGGGGGAATTAACACAGTAGAGCTGAAGGAAAAGCAGTTTTCAAATGAGGGAACAGCATGTTCCAAAGCCTTCAGGGCTTTCCCAAGACATACAGAAAAGCAAGTGAAACTGGAGAACAGAGCAAGTGGACCCTTAGGGGCAAGGAGGCTATTGTTATTAGGCGGGACCGGATTATATAGGAACATGGGGTCCAGGTGAAGAAATTAGAGACCTTTTTAAGTAGGGAACTGATATGATCCGATATGAACTTACATACAAGTTTATTCTGGTGGCTGCAAACAGCAGGGATTTTGGGGGTGCAAGACTGAAAATGGGGAGATGTTAGGCAGATTCAGTGGATGATGGTGCTTTATGGAGCTTGAGCGGTGACAGGGGAATGGAATTAGAAGAAGGAAAAATTCTCATGTCATCAGTTCTTGTTTGTGCTAGAATATTACAACATCAGAAATGTAGTTAAAAAACATTTCAGCAATAGTGTCCTCTTCCTTTGCGGACCTCACAGTCCTAAGTGAGACCTGTCTGTCCCCAGCTCTGGATGTCTGCCACGGTGAAGCGATCCGTCCTCATCTGCAGGATGCCACCGAGGCCATTGTTTGGATTAGAGATGCTTGCAACCCACTCGGGAAGGGAGGAGATACTTGAAAGTTAGGTCTAGAAGGAATAGAGATCAGTGTTTTCTCTTTCTTTAAAATCCGTCTCACAGCCCAGCACAGTACTTTCCACATTTTAGGAAACCATAAATTATTTGTTGAAGGGAGGAGCAGGTACATCATACGGTGTGGCATTATGATGCCCAAACTAATGATCATAGGAGACTGAGTGGGGAGCTCCCTGGAGTTTAAGGTGGCAGAGAAAGTCCCATGCAGGTGATGCTCTTGAACTAGGCCTCGGAGGTTAGTTGATCCTGTTTTTTTTTTTTTTGTTTTTTTTTTGGAGAGGAGCGGGGCTTGAAAGAGCATTGCAGGGAGAAGCCATTCCACACGCAGAGTTAGGAAGCATGACTGAGCCCCGTACCTCTGTGTGCTGGTCAGGGGTGGGGCA
Organism: Monodon monoceros; assembly: GCF_005190385.1. Taxonomy (NCBI): domain Eukaryota; kingdom Metazoa; phylum Chordata; class Mammalia; order Artiodactyla; family Monodontidae; genus Monodon; species Monodon monoceros. Next base: position 44,809,142 of record NW_021703778.1, read on the forward strand.
CAGACATGCCAACTTGATAAAGGTTAGGAAATAGGAGATAGATCAGGATGGATGGTGTGGGATAAGTTGTCAGAGAACACAGATTTTCAGGATGAACACTAGAATTGGCTCCAATATGCAAAAGTAAGGTTTATCAACAGACGGTTGGGGGCAAGAATTGAAGGGAGAGATTTTGGAAATGAAGTCTGGAGTGGCTGTTGTCCCCACTCCCACATCCGCCCCTAGCCTGAGCTATAATCCTCCACAGTTAGCTTCAGGAATTACCTTCCTCTAGAAAGTCTTGCCCCTTGTGTTGACAGTCTTTGGTGGCTCCTGGCTGCTTGATAAGTAAAAAGAAATAAAATTTTTAAAAACGGCACCAGTCATGGCCTTCCAGGCTTCCAGCCAGTCTCTTCCTTTATCCACCCATATCTTATATTTCCTGATCACCACTCTTTAGCTGTATATATGCATATATATGTATCTACATCTGTCTATCTATTATCTATCTATCCATCTACTCAATGAATGTTAGGCTCCGATCTGTCCCTATCTCCTCAGCAAGGACCTACCCATTTCTTTTAACCGAATCAGTCTCCTCCTAAACCTTGCTTAGAATTCACCTCCACTGTGAAATCTTTCTGGACTTTAACCAACCAACTTAAATGTCTCTGAACTTTAGTTTCCTCATCTGAAAAATGGCACAGACATACCTTACCTCATAGAATGGACGTGAAGATTAAAGGAGAACCTGCATGAAGCATCGTTTTTTGCACAGAGTGGGAGGAGCCTAGCTCCCTCCAGCCAACACCCATCAGCAGAGCCCAAAGTTCCCTGCTGCCTTCTGTCACTGGGCCAGGACACTCTTCACAGGGCATGAGAGGGGCACGCATACCTTGCTTGTGCCTGCAATGGGCCCCTTCAATGAAATACAGGGCTAAATACAGAACGGAGATGTACAGGTGTGCAGTTGAAAAGGGGCAAGGAAAATATACAGTTGGAGATCACAGAGGGGAACAGCTTAGTCCTCTGGCAGAGGGTGTGAGTGAAGTTTTCACTGGAAAGGTGACATTTGCTGAAAAGCATAATTATTATGAGAGTTCCTTGAAGGTAATGACTTGGTGGTCTGTGTACATTGGGGCCGGCCTGGTTCAGTGCCAAGAGCAGAATGGGCGCTTAATAAATATTTGTTGGATGAATGATTTGACCTCTAAAATACTTTTATTGCTTGTCATTCAACTTCTGTGACTAATATAAAGGTAAAATTATTTAAGCAAGGAACCTCCACTTGCCATTCAAGGAATACAAATGAATTTTAATGTGCTGTTCAAAAATAGCAAAGGCTATTGAGAGCAAGGCGCTGAAACACCACCCCACTGTGAATCGGAATCACCAGTGGTGTAGCCGTGTCAAGGTGACAGGGCATCTGGCTGTAGAAGAGGTCATCTAGATGTTTTACCTGTAAAAACAGGTGGAGCAAAGAGCAAAAGTGCAGACCCAAGTGTATATATGTCACTTTGTCTGGTACTGTTTGCTTGGTACTCTTGGGAAACATTTGTGATGGGAGATCGTTTTATCATGATTGAATAAAAATACTCATTATTTAAATTTTTTTTGAAAATTTATGCCCTTGGAAGGGCAAGAAATCAATCCTAAAGTGTATATACATTACTCTATAAATGTGTTAATGTCTTCGCTTGTTCTTCCTCCTCTCTGCCTGTTTATACTGTAGTATTAATTAATGCAGCATTTTAATGAGCTTTGACGGAATTATCTTCAGAGAGTTGGCGCGGTGTGTTCCTTGGAGACACACAACTGAAGTCCCCAGTTCCTGGAAGGAAGGCTGTTCCTTATTAGCTGGGATAGCGGAAGAGTGCTGGAGAGGGGTGGGGTAGGCAGGGCTCAGTCCACCTGTGCAGGCACAGGCCCGGACCCTCTCCACGTCGCTGTGGAGGAGCCCCCGGGCTTTCATTACAAGTGTCAGACGGTTCCCCCCGAGCAAGTGCTGGTGGGATGGCATGTCAGTGTCTCTGGAGGAGCAGCCCTGACACCTCCCAACAGTCTGACAAACGGTTAAGTAGCGGTTTCAGCTTGGGTTGAGGATGAGAACATGTGTGTTCTTTCATGTTCATGTTCTTTTCATGTTACTCGAGAGATGTCATGACCTTTTGCACTGTCACCCAACCCCTACCCTGTGCCACACTGCCTTTTTAAAAAAATTGAAGTGTAGTGAATATACAGTGTTGAGTTAGTTTCAAGTGTACAGCAGAGTGATTCAGTTATACACATATGAATCAGATTCTTTTCCATTATAGGTTATTATGAGATATGGAATATAGTTCCTGTGCTATGCAGTAGGTCCTTGTTGTTTATCTGTTTTATATAGTAGTGCGTTAATCCCAAATTCCGAATTTATCTCCCCACCTCCATCACCTTTGGTAACCGTGTAAGTAACCGAAGTTTTCTATGTCGGTGAGTCTATTTATATGTGGCAAATAAGTTCATTTGTATCAAATTCTTTTTAACCAGCTTTCCAACAAATGCTAAAGGAACTTATCTAGGCAGAAAAGAAATGGCCACAACTAGAAACAAAATTACAAAATGTATCTTTTTTTTTTTTAGATTCCATAAGTAAGTGATATCATGTGATATTCGTCTTTCTCTGTCTGACTCAGTTCACTTAGTATGATAATCTCTAGGTCCATCCATGTTGCTGCAAATGGCATTTTTTCACTTTTTGATGGCTGAGTAAAATGTCTTAAAGAAGCAAGACTCTTTACAGATGCAGATGGATTTGTGTGTGTGTTTGATTTGGGCTGCCCAACATCTGAAACCCCTTCTAGGTTTGGGGTGCTTCTCATCGAATGTTTTGGGGAAGGGCTCAGAGCCACTTTCATGTGGTGGAAAGCCAATATGTACTCCCTTTCTGAGCCCTGGAAGTTAGGGCATGAGGATTTGCTAGGCAGGGGCAATCCCTTTACATCTACATCAAGTGAGGCAAAGAAGCGGGAGTGGAGAAGTCATATTAGAAGCAGCTACATTTAGGGGCCGGGGTCGGAAGTGTCGGTGGGGCCAGTTTTCCTGGGAAGCAGAGGCCATGCCAGACTTTTCCTGGGGTGAGAGATTGGCTGAGATTCTGTGCCTCAGCATTCTTTGGTTTCCAGTGATTTTTCCAGCCTGATTCTCCAATCTGTGGTCTGACCCTGAGAGCTGCTTGCTATTATTTTAATAAATTCCTTTTCTGCTAAATTTAGACAGGGATCATTTCCATTATTTGTAAGTGACGACCCCAATGCATTCATCTGTGTCTATGGCTCGATCACTGTCTGCTGGCCACTGAGATAATAGCCTTGACTTAAAAGCTTTGGCCAGGCATCTAAGTGTCCAGGCCACTAGTCAGCTGAATGGAATCTCCTGTTTAACACTGACTCTTAGCCATGCAGCTGCTCTTCTTTTCTTCCTTTTTTGAAATATCATCTTCATGCTGGCTCCTGCACATGTGTCTCTCTAATGACTTGCAGTACTTCAGAGCTCCCGGTTATTAAGTGAATTAGATGTAGGTTCAGTGACCTGAATGGTAGGCCAGTAGGTCAAGTGGCCTGAGCACTGTCTGAGTTAGGCCCCGGTCTGGGATTCCTTGGCCATTTGTTGGAGGCATGTCTGTCCTTTTGCCCCCAATTAATTTAGTACACACCGCTTTGTAAAGTGCCAGTGTGCGCAGAGGTAGGCCGTGTGTTCATGTCCTGCGAACGTTAAAGACCCTGACGGTTTCAACTCTGGATCCCTCTGCCAATCCCAGCAGAAGGGGAGAGACTTCTTATGCGGTAGCTTTCTGTGTGCCCCCTTTGGATTCAGGATTTTTTAATCTTTTTATTTTTTTCTTTTGGAGGCTGTGTGAGGTAGGGTGGAAGAAGAAGAGGTGAGATGGGAGAAGTAAAGGTTAAGCGTCATTATTTTTTAAGATAAAAACTTTGAACTTAACCTTATGAAATTAGACTTCTGCATGTGTCTGAGCACCAAAAATGTCCCATGTGTATTCTCACCATTTACTAAATATATAAGATCATATGTGTGTGTGGCCACTCACTCCAGAGCAGAGTTTTAACTCCTGAACAGCCATGGTTACACTTTTTCTCATTTCTCTTATCACCTCGTAGAAGCATGTAAGTTATCATAGACTTCCAGTTGTAGACGAGTAATTATATTCATTCAGGGCCTTCCCTGGTGGTCCAGTGGTAAAGAAGCCACCTTCCAATGCAGGGGATGCGGGTTCGATCCCTGGTCGGGGAACTAGGATCCCACATGCCGCGAGGCAACTAAGCCCGCGCGCCACAACTACTGAGCTCGTGTGGCTCAATGAGAGAGCCCGTGTGCTGCAAACTATAGAGCCCGTGCGCTCTGGAGCCTGAGTGCCACAACTAGAGGGAGAAAACCCGCACACCGCAACTAGGGAGAAGCCCGCGTGCCACAGCGAAGAGCCTGCGTGCCGCAACAGAAGATCCCGCATGCCTCAACGAAGACCCCGCGTGCCGCAGCTAAGACACAATGTGGCCAAAACAAGAAAAACAAATTATATTGGCTCAAAGAGAATTTAGGAAGGAAACAGAGATGTGCTTCTGTTTTAAAACAAAACACAAACTTGGACTCTCTAACATGCCACATTGACACCTGCTCTTGTGAAACCAGTGTTGCCGTTGCTCTCAAGGCTGCATCTGGGTTGTGTGTCAGTCCCAGTCCAATAAGTGTGCTGACACCTATATGTCTGTCCACCTCCCCAATTCCCACACAGGGCTTACACGGCTTGCTAAAAAGAGAGGCTCACGTTCAATCTTTTAGCAAGCACAATTTTTTTTTAATTGAAGTATACTTGATATACAGTGCTGTGTTAATTTCTGCTGTACAGCAAAGTGATGGTTATACACATATATATGCATTCTTTTTCATTATGGTTTATCAGAGGGTATTGAATATACAGTAGGACTTTGTTGTTTATCCTTTCTATATCTAATAGTTTGCATCTGCTAACCCCAAACTCCCAATCCATCCCTCCCTCACATCCCCTCCCCCTTGGCAACCACAAGTCTGTTCTCTATCAGCAAGCCCAATTTTATTGTTACAATATGTGGAATCTAAAAAATGATGCAAATAAACTTATTTACAAAACAGAAACAGACTCATAGATTTAGAAAACAAATTTACAGTTACCAAAGGGGAAAGGTGGGGTGAGGGATAAATTAGGAGTTTGGGATTAACATATACACACTACTATACATAAAATATACAATCAACAAGGACCTACTGTATAGTACAGGGAACTCTACTCAGTATTCTGTCATAACCTAAATGGGAAAAGAATCGGAAAAAGAATAGATATAGGTATATGTATAACTGAATCACTTTGCTGTACACCTGAAACTAACACAGCATTGTAAATCAACTATACTGCAATATAAAATAATAATAATAATTGGAAAAAAAGTGCATGACTTTTGTTCACTTTGCCTCTGTCACTTTTGAGATTCACTTGCCTCTGACCAAGGAGATTCCTTTGTCTCTGACCCACGTCTGTGTTCTCTTTGCAGGGAAGAGCGATCCCTTTTGCTTGTTGGAGTTGGGAAATGACCGACTTCAGACACATACCATTTACAAAAACCTCAACCCTGAGTGGAACAAAGTTTTTACATTGTAAGTACTTTAGCCCCTGGAATATCAAAGAGCAGCTTTAACTCAGAGACCAATTATCCCTGATATGTTTGGGGCAGTCTGGGGCTCTTGAGTGGAACTTTCTGTCCATTTTTATGGGCAAAGAGTGAAGTTTATTGTTTTTCTTTTTCTGAAAACCTTTTATGCTTTCATTTTATAGAGTATAGTGTTAATAATAGAAGAGACCATTTGGAACTGCAAGGGAGTGTTATAGGAGAGGCATTTGTAAAGTAGGTCTTTTAGTGACTAAATTAATCTGTGAGTAGAAGGAAGCTTCCATAAATCCAGACTACTTCATTCCTGGGTTAAAGGAAATTACAAATGTAGACCTGTCTTTAATTCAAGGAGCTTATATGGTACAACATTATTTTAATATCTGAAGGCTTGTATTCTGCCAGAGTCTTTTGGAACATATAGATTATCTGCAATTCCTCGAGGACTCCCAAAGGCCCCTTATATTCCAGATTCTCTGAATGACCTGCTCCGTAGTGATGTTCACTTTTCAGACTCAGGCATTTAGGAGGCTGGGTATATTCCTAGTTTGCTTTAGATTCCAAGGCGTCTGGCCATCAAGGGGGAGGCCCCTTTTTGAATTTGGGTGAAATGGTGGTACACTGGCCTCACAACACTGAAGAAATGCTCTGTCTGTGCTTATAACTGAAAGAATATATCTCGTATTGAATGGAATTGGTGGTTCCCAAGCAGAAACTTCCCAAGGATCTATGAGAAGAGGATTAGCTGTGCTAAGCAGGTTTGCAACTTGCCATATGCAAGTCTCTGGTTTGGTCAACACCCTGCCAGTGACCATGGCTCCGTGTTTCATTGTAGCCAATGTCTGGCTTCCGGTCAACATAAAAACTGTTTATAAGTATGTAAATACGCATGAGACTTTTAGTACTCTGTGTTTCAACAATAGGATGCTTTCTAGGGATCTCGGCAAATAGTGATTTTGACCTTTTTTTTTTTTTTTTTAGGGAATTCTTCATTAGTTTAAAGTAAAGTAAATTTGATTTTTGTTCTTCGCATTTGGAAGCTACTTTGAAATCACTGTCCTCCTTATTCTGTCCCCTGTTCTCTTTCTTTATCCTGTTTCTTTAACAGTTCTGCCCTTGAGTACACATATACATGGAAAATGTCATAGTAAAAAAGTTGACTTTTTTTTCCATATGGATGTCTGAATCTTCTCTGGTGGAAGGTTTGGGAATAGTCAGTTTGATTTAATTTTTGGAATTTAATTAAATGGTACTTTTATACTCTGAGGACATACAGATTTAATTAGTGAAACCGTGTTTTCAGATCTTCGTGGAACAGACTTCACTTTTGTGTTTTTGTATCTAATGCATGGTGTGTTTCTTGTTTCAGTCCCGTTAAAGATATTCATGATGTTTTGGAAGTGACTGTGTTTGATGAAGATGGAGATAAACCCCCTGATTTTCTTGGGAAAGTTGCCATTCCCTTGCTGTCTGTAAGTTACCTTCGTTAATATACAGTGTGTGAGTCATTTTACAGTTGACAAGTTTCTATGGTCTAGAGTTGCTTTATCTTTGTCAATCTGGGGGGGCGGGGATCCTCCCAGCTATAGCAGGAAACAGCTGTTTTATTCCTTATCGTTCTCGAGTAGTTTCAGATGTAAAGTCACATAATTTTCTCTGTGTGTCAATTGCGTATTGATTTAACCAACCAAAACATTTTGACCGGTCTTTCAATCCACACTCAGTCTTTCCACCTTAAGATAGGAGTTTCTCTTTTGTTTCAGGGAATACATATCTATGACTGATTTTCCATTGGTGAATGAAAAACATCCATGTTTTTCTTCATTGCTTCCTTACTGCCCATTTCTTCAAAGATTACTTGCTGGTAACTGCATAGTTGTTCTCAATTCCACTAAAGACCATTTTCTCAAAAATTCTGTTTGTCTTTTTAGTAGTCCCGTTTGTTTTCAGTCTCCAAAAGTGCTTTGTGGGAGAAAGCAGAGAGCCTCTCTTGGAAAAAGAGTGCTGTTTTGGTAGTCCCCTTAAAAGGTAATGTGTCAGAGTGAGCTAAGAGCTGAATGAAAATAAAATACCCTATAAAATTCAGAGCATGATATAATGTCTTTACATGGGCAAAGGTAGAAAGCTGGGATCTGAATTCACCTATTAATTGGGCATTTATGTTTATGCCAAATGTACTCTTCTAGAGGAGAAAATTTCAGTTTTTCATCCAACCATTCATACAATGTGTGGTAGAGTTGTAACGGCGTTTATCAGTGAGGAAGGCTTTTTTTCTTTCTTCCCAAACACTTATTTCCCCAAAGCTCTTAGTGCATTTTTGTGGCTGGAGCAGTCTGTAATTTATCCATGAGATTAGACTAGCTCACATGGTGTTTACAGAGGGGGAAACGCTGCACCTCTCAATATCTCTTATCTTTTTGATTGCTTGGTTAATTTCTCCCCAAGTTCTCATATCCCTGATGTTACTTGAAGAGCATTGTGGAGCAGCTGCTCCCTTGCAGAGCTGGCTGCTGCCGAATGTTCTGAGCCACCAGCAGCAAGACACGCCGGCTCTCAGAGAGGAGATGGTGATGTGGGATTTCCCTCCTTTTTTTTTTTTATTACAACTTTGTCAGTTATTCCTAAAAGAATACATGTAACAAGAACATGGCGCACAATTTTAAAGAGGTCTAAAGGGACAAGGAACCAAAGCTCTCCATTAGAATTTAGTGTCCTTTCTCTCTAACGTTTATTTTTTTTGGACATTTCTCCTCTTGTTTTATAGATAAATCCTTAGTAGCATATTTGATTCCTTGCTGGGTGAACGCCACTTCGTATCTTTATTAACCTCCCTCTGTTTCGCATGTAAACATTTTGTGTGTTTGGTCTTCCTAGAATACCAACAAGTTGACTGACTTTCTTTCCTCCCTCCCAAGTAATGTACAATCGCTATACGCTGTGGAGTTAGATCTAAGAAATTACCTCTGGCTAAATCAGGTTTAGGTTTTCTCAACCTCAGCACTCCTGACATTGTTGGACGGATCGTCCTCTGCTGTGGGGACTGTCCTATGCACTGTATGAAGTTTAGCAGCATCCCTGACCTCTACCCACTAGATGCCAGTAGCACCTATCCACCCATCACTGTTGTGATAACCAAAGATGTCCTGCAACATCACCCAGTGCTCTGAAGGGGGCAGAGTCACTCCCGGTGGAGTGGAGAACCATTGACCTAAATTAATAGAGCTTTCAAACTATATCCTTCAAAATACAAGATAGAGTGATTTGTGAAAGACTTTGTTTCAATGCAAGCAAGCCCATTAGCCCCCTTAATTTTTCAGGTTGCTGATAAGCTGCCCCACAATCTCAGCATTCATTTGATAAATATTTATCAAGTGTTCAGTGTGTGCCAAGAATTGTTTTAGGTGGTAATGTTCTAACAATTATCACAGTGAAGCTATGTCCTCTCCTGGGACTTATCTTTTGATTGCAGGAGGCAATATACAAACCAGAAAAAAAAAAAAAAAAAAAAGCAATGCACAGTAGGTTAGATGGTGAAAAGTGCTATGTAGAAAATGAAGCAGGGGGAGGGGCCTCCAAGAGGATGTGTGTGGGGAAGGGATGCAGTTTTCCGTGATTCAGGCAGCGATTACCTCACTGGAAAGGGAACATTTGACTGAGAACTTAAGTAAGTAAGGGAGGGGAGAAAACCAGGAGGATATCTGGGGAAACTCTCCCAGGCAGGAAATCTTCAAGTTCAAAGGTTCCAAGGCCAGGCCTTGACTGTCAAATTCCAAAAATAGCAGAGCAATGTGGTTGGAATAGAGTGAGTAGAGAATAGCAAATGTGAGATAGGAAAGAATAGGGGATAGGGTGGCGTGGAAGAGGACCTTGTAGGACCCTGACAACCTGAAAGTTAGAAGGACTTTGGCTCTTTCTTAGTGGTGATGGGAAACCACAGGGAGGTTTCCAGCCGGGGAGTGTTTGATTTGGTTTATACTGCTTGTTTCTAATATAAATGTAGCACGTGGAGAAATAAGCCCAGATCTGAAAGGTCTCTACTGTGTAAAGGCAGTGTGGCCTGAGCCATGTTTCCCCTTAGGGACTTTGGGGGCCCAGGGATGTTGAGCTGAATAAGACATTTCAGTAGTTGTTGTTCAGAATGGCTGTTTCAGTTCATATTTATTTCTGGTGCTTTGACCAGTAGATTGGGAAAGTGATCAGATCTTACGTAAGATCTGTGTGGGCTCTTCCCGATACACCCGCAACATACCTCTCCAAATGAAATGATTCCCTACCTAAAGTGTAGATATAAATGTGATAGAAAAAAAGGCCATAACGTTATCCTCAGTATCTGTAACAGGCAAATTTTGTTATTCCATTGATCATTTGATTTTTTAAAAAATTTATTACTTATATCTATAGTATTTATATTTATAAATTTTGTTTATATTTATTTTAAAATAATTCTAACTTGTGATTTAGAGGGTATATTTTAAAATGTATTTAGATCTAGGTTTTTTCTTTATTTAATGTCTATTGAGCAATACTTACCTAGAGCCCTGCGCTGTGCACTTACCATCATTAATTCTATGACAGCCTAATGAGGCGTGCTTTATTATTATGACCATCTACAAATGAGGAAACTGAGGCAAAGAAAGACCTGTAGCTGGTAAGTAGGGGAGGCTGGGTTTGAATTAGGCGGTCTCATATCAGAGCCATCCTAAGAGGATGATGTGCTGCCATAGTGAGTAGCTGTTAAGTAAATATTGTGCCAAAAGCCATAACCAAGATCTGTTTTGTGCAGCCACTGGGCTCAGTGCAGTGGAGGTGGGGGGCAGGGGGGCAGGTGGGATACAGAGTTAAGTAAAGACTTGCATTTCATGGGAGATGCCTGTGAGGTGACCGAAAATATTAGGTGCCATATAAAAGGAACAGGAAAATGCAAGGTGGGAGGGCTGAATTTAACTTTGGGAAGACTTTAGAAAGTGGGGAGTCTGAGCTGGCCAGGAAGGAGTATGGTGTTGATAGGGACAGCTGGGTGAGGTGAAGAATGAAGGCCATTCCAAGCAGAGGGGAAAGCATGAGCAGAGAAACAGCAGGGTAAAGGAGAGGCCACATTCTGGAAGCAAAGAGCGGCCTTGGTGCCTAGCTCTCAGTGTGAACAGGGAGGCTGGAGAGTGCAGCTCAGGAGGGGTGGAGAGAGTTTGGGGCCTATTCTGTGAGCGGGGATTATCTGCAGGCTTTGGCATGGATATAACAGAGCAGTTAACTAGGAAGAAAGTTTGGCTCCTGTGTGAAGCAATTATAGGGGAGGAAGACTTCCTGGAGGAATTGGTTGCAACTCCAGAAAAAAAGCATCAAAGAGAAAACCCTTCAATTCTGTGTTCTATGCCTCTTAGGAAAAGGATTTATTTCCCTGCTTTTTTAATATTTTTAGTCATAAAAATGGATTCGTTGGTGCTTCACTATTACCTCTATAGGATATGGAACAGTGTCCTATAATACCTTGTTTCGTATTTAAAAAGAAAAATTGTATTTCTTAGAGTGTGCGTAATTTTTGTGAGAACATGTTTTCTTTAATCAAGTCATAAACTAAAACTTGATTTACACTTTCAGAGAAAATGCAAACTACATTTTAAAACGTCTAAGTGTAAAGTATTGAAAGTACTTCAGCTTTTACTCTCTCGAAATGGTAATGTGCTAAGTGCATTTCAGCCTGTTAAATAAAGAGCCTGTTCTGAATTCACTATATCTTTTAATCAGGGTGAATATATTGGATGACTCTTGGCTCCCTTAAAATTCATATTCTAAAATCAGTATATTTATTAATGGTGGTGAATTGTTCAAAGCATATACATGTGCTCAGATATACATCAGAATTGAAAAAATACAGGACAGTGAGCCATCCTTCCATAGATTTCATTTCTGTTCAACTTTTTAAAAAACAGTTTTTTAAAGTGATTATATAGATATGCAAAACTTTTTACTCATGATTAAAAGCAGTAGAAAATTGCAGTTGGATTGGATTATAATCTGAAAAAAATTTTTTTCTTTGGCCGCACCACAGGGAACTTCCCCCACCAGGGATCTAACCTGTGCCCCCTGCAGTGGAAGTGTGGAGTCTTAACCACTGTACCACCAGGGAAGTCCTGAAAACTTTTAATATTTGTACATTTCCACATTCTTCCAAAAATCTTCTAATCAATAATATAGTAAATATACATTGGAAAACAGTAGGAATGTTTTAGTTTTAAAACATTCCCAACATAGACATTGTCTCCTAATAATTATCCAGTTCAGTAGATTTATTTTTCATTGCTATTCTCAATTAAGTGACCTTGATTTTGTGGTGAAAATCTGGCTAAGTTCTTCTCATCCTTCTTATTTAAACATGTGTTTACCCTCCTAGAATTAATTATCTAATGGGTCAATTTTGGGAGACTTTGAAAATCAGCTTGAAAATCAGCTTTCTGTAAAATAGGAAAAGCATCTGTTTGTTGTTATTTCCTACTATCTATGGAGAAGTCATCTCAATTTGATGAGGTCCTACTTTTTTTTTTTTTTTTTTGCGGTACTCGGGCCTCTCACTGTTGTGGCCTCTCCCGTTGCGGAGCACAGGCTCTGGACGCGCAGGCTCAGCGGCCATGGCTCATGGGCCTAGCCGCTCCGCGGCATGTGGTATCTTCCTGGACCGGGGCATGAACCCGTGTCCCCTGCGTCGGCAGGCGGACTCTCAACCACTGCGCCACCAGGGAAGCCCAGGTCCTACATTTTGAAACAAATTTGAGTCCTCTTGTGTAAGCTATGCCAACATGCACATGTGAATTTATATCAGAAGCACAGGCCTTCATGCAGCCCTTAGCTTTCTGTGTGAAGCCAGTGCACGGTAACTAGGTGCACCAATAACAGCCTCACTTAATTCGCTTTATGGGATAAATTTTCTATAATTGCTGTACCAAATAAATGTCCATGCACATCTTCATTTGCATTTCCAATTAAGTATTTGCCCAACTCTCACCTATGATGGATTTTGCACATTGTACTGGACATTCTTAATCATATTTTTTAAGTTAATGCTGAAATTTTGGCCATTGAAATATATTTATTTTACTTTACATAAATGTTTATGGATGTATAACCAAATACAAAATTTAACAGGGCAGAATGGTGATTTTTGGACACAACCATTCAACTGTCTTCCTCATCTAATCCTGGTCCAACATGTTCATTGAAGTAAAGGAAGATAAGGCACATTTTTCTGTTGGCCTTGGACACCAGCAAAGGGTGCCATGAATATGCTGGAATTATCATGAACCATAACTGGTGTAGAAGGTGGATGATGTTTGGTTACGACAGGCCAAGGGAGAAAGAAGAATGACTAGTGGGATTCCTCTACTGTCCTATAACGGGAAGATAGAAAGTATAAATCTGAGCATATCCTGCATGATGGTAAACGCTGAATGGGTTAAACTTTTCTATTAAATGGAAAAACCTCTCATAATGAGTGAAAGAGTAAAATCTAAGTGCTTCTTCTAGATGAGACACCTCAAACATGGCAATACTAAAATGGATGAACAAAAGTGTAACACATAAATGTAAATAAAAGGTAAGTGAGAAACATACAGAGGAGGCTATTTTATGAGTTACAAAATAATTTAATTATCAATAAAGTTATAAAGACAGGAACTTTTACGTGAATGGCTTCCCATATGTATATACACACAAATATATATAATATTTGAAACACCAGAAAAATTACAAAATTGGAATCGCAGGAAAATAACATATATTATCTATCTAGCTTTTAAAAATCAAACAAAAAAACAAAGCTTTGAAGTGATGTTTTAAAGTGCCAAGTCTTTGAAATTCCAAGTTCCATGAAGTGTATGCTAATAGCGAAAGTCCTTGCACATGATTCCACAGCTACTAACTTTCTGGTGATGAAACCCTGGAATCTCTTTTGTTTTTGTTTTTATTTTTTTAGCAAGTTCTCAGGTGAATTTTAAACAAACTAAAATGGTGGTTCTTAGACTAGAGAATCAGCTGTAAGCTTTGTCCAACATATGTATGGGTAGACACACACATAAATACATAAAATATTCTGTTCACATACCCACTTAACTTGTTTAATTGTTGATTATGTTGTGGGTCCAGAATGCTTCAACAGATTTCAAAAAGGCAGAACCTGTACTGTGATCACAGCACAGAGAAATAAATAACAAAAATGAAACAAGTATCAAAACCCTTGGTAGAAAAAAAATCTCAGGTAGCTAATGTAGATACCAAAACTGCAACTATAAACTTCTTAGAAACTAACAATGAAATACAATATATAAAAACTATGGGTAAGGGCCAAAAGTATTCTTCAGAGGAAATTTTTTTTGGCTGCACCACAGGGCATGTAGGATCTTAGTTTCCTGACCAGGGATCGAACTTGTGCCCCCTGCAGTGGAAGCACAGTGTCTTAACCACTGGACCACCAGGGAAGTTACGTGAATGGTTTTATAATTGAACAACAAGGTTGAAAATCAATTAAACATCTCAACAAAATGAACTAAAATAAAGAAAACTGAGAAAATTATAAAGTAATTTATGAAGATTAATAAAAGAGCAATTACATAGAAAGTATTTAAACAGTGTATTTGATAAATCCAAGTATTAGTTCCCCCCAAAACCAGTGATACAGGTAAGCCATTTACAAGGCTAATGAAAGAAAGGGAAAACATATGCTATTAAGAATGAGTGAACAACAAGAAATATGGGGATTGCTATGAAGAACATAACTAAATTTTACTAAGTATGAGAGAAAACGTTAATAAATATAGAGACATACCTTGGGAAGACTTAGGTATTGTAAAGGTATAAAAATCTCCCCAAGTTAACTAAAAATATAATACAGTACCCCATTTGAAGAAATTAATGTATAAAAATATCAAGGAAATTATCTTTAAAAATATAATTAGAGGAACTTGAATATCAGGTATTAAATGCACTGTTTAGTGAAAATCATTAATGATGGAAATATCAGAAACAGTTATCAAATAACTCCACCCTCTTCTCCCTGCATACTCCCCTCCCCCAAATAAGAAAATAAAACATTTCAATCATTTAATGAACATGAGTTTTGAAACCTTAACTGCACAGGCAATTCTTAAATGTTATTGAAGTTTATTGAGAACATAAAAGAAAATGGAAAATGTGTGAATTCATTCCCTGAGACTAAAATAATTCTGATATTAAAAAAAACACATTTAAAAAAAAGCAAATTATATACCTTTCATGGAACATCAGTAAGATTGAACACATTAGGAAATCTAATTGTGTAATTTATATTATTGAGTTAAGAAAAAAAAACACCTTGACAATCTCAATAGATGTAGAAGGTGTACTTGATAAAATTTAACATCCATTCTTGATTATGAAAAAATAGTCTAATAAATTAGTAAATGATGATATCAGAAGTATATATGTGATATCAGAAGTATCACAAACATTAAGACTTATTGCTGAAACGCTAGAGATAGTTATTCTAGTGTCTCTTTTTTTTTTTTTGGCCACACCTCATGGCATGTGGAACTTCCCCGACCAGGGGCGGAACCCACACCCTCTGCAGTGGAAGCCTGGAGTCTTAATCACTGGACCACCAGGGAAACTGCTCTAGTTCCTCATTTTTAAAATGAAGATAACAGTAGTTTCTACTGCTAGGATTGTTGCAAGAATTTAATGAGCTTATATACTTATGAATTAACTATTAAAATTAAACCTTTTAGGTCAGATCCAGCCAATGCAAAAATGTAAGAGAAATAAATGATATTTGAATGAAGGAAACACATTATTTGCAAGTACTAGCTGATAATATCTGTAAATATAAAGAAAATTAATAGACACTGTATTAGAGTAAAAAAAGGTCAGTTATGTATAAACAATATCAAAATTAAGAAAATGAAAACCAGTGCCCATACCCAATAGAAATCTTAAAAACCTAAAGAAAAACCTAAAACAAAAAAATCTGAAAAACCTAAAAAAAAAATCAAAGAGTATAACAGGAAACAAAAAAACGTTATAATGCTTAACTATGTGAGGAATTTCTGAACTGTACTGAAGGACATGAAAAAAAGACTAATTGAGAAATTTAATATATGATAAACTTGAAACATGAAGTCATTGAGAGGATAAACTAAGTGATCACTATATAAGTGATTCTGAGGTAAGTTGGTTGCTTATCCATCAGGGAAAAATGCATCGGCATGTTACACCAAACACAGTAACTATTTCAAGGTGAATTAAAGGCCAAATGCTTGAAACAAAATAAATAAATAAATATTTATTTATAGTTCCATAAATAAAACTATTAAAATAATGGGAAGTGCTACATAAACAAACTGAAAAAACAGGAATGATAAAGGAAGAAAGATTTGAGATGTCATGGTGAAAACAAAAATTTCCATAGAAGATTAAAAGACAAAGGGTAGGTTGGTAAAAAATACTTGCAGCATAAAACAAATAGATGTCAGCACTAATATAAAGTGTTTTTTTAGATCAATATGGAAAAGACAATTCAACCTAACAGAAAATTTAAATCAAGGAGGCAGAACTCTGTATAGCTAATAAGCATATGAATGGCTCATGCTTTATTCAACCACCATCATGGTTGTTAAAAATGCAGAAGAGGGGGCTTCCCTGGTGGTGCAGTGCTTAAGAATCTGCCTGCCAATGCAGGGGACACGGGTTCGAGCCCTGGTCCGGGAAGATCCCACATTCTGCAGAGCAACTAAGCCCGTGTGCCGCAACTACTGAGCCTGCGTGCTACATTCTGTGTGCCTAGAGCCCGGACACCACATTGAAGAGTAGCCCCGACTCGCCGCAACTAGAGAAAGCCCGCGAGCTGCAATGAAGACCCAATGCAGCCAAATAAATAAATTTATTTATTTTTTTTTAAGTGCAGAAGAGGGAGCCAGATCACCTGGGTTGGCCCCCAGTCTTCTCCATTAACTGGCTATGTGACTTTTGACACCTTACTTGACATTTCTGTTTCTGTTTCCTCCTCTATGAAATGAAAATTATCACAGTACCTGTGTTGGAGGTCTGTGGTGAGGATTTAAATGGTTTGGTAAATGTAAAAAGAGTACAGTAGCACACAGTAAGCACTTAAAATGTAAGCTCTTATCTTCATCACCCTTGTTTTAGTAGCTTAAATTACCAAATTAAGCAGTCAGATTAAGAAATATAGTCAAGATTTTTCATGAGCAGTGATGATTAAGTGTAGTCAAAGGACTCTCTCAGATGCTTTTGGAGGGAGCATGACCTGCTACCAGCCTCCTATAAGGCACCTTGGATTAAAACTTAATAGACACATATCTCTGAGCATTTATATTCTAGATATCTATTTTAGAGAGGCAGCTGGGGCTTGGAGAGATACAGTAATTACCCATGGTCACACAGATGCTAAACGCCAGAAATGGGAATTAAAGTGAAGTCTGTCTGGTTTCACGGTCCTACCATGGCCCACTGTTAATAAACATACGACAGAAAATGTTCAGTTTCATTAGTTATATAAAAAAAGCACATATTAAAACAACCTGAGGCCATTTTATTCCTATGAAATTGCTGTATATTAAATAAAAATGCCTATGGTTGGCAACATTGGAAGGAAACGGACAGGCTCATTCACTGAGGCTAGGAGTATAAATTAATACAACGTTTTAGGAGAGCAAATTGGCAACACTTGCCGAAACGATAAACATAGGTGTACCATATGACTCAATAATTCCACCTCTAAGACTTTATTTTTAGGAATGCATCATGGAAGCACAAAGATATCTATGTGTAAAACCATCACAGTGTTTACAGTTGTTAAAAATTGGAAACAATCTTAGTTACAATGGAAGATTGGTTAAACTAATTATAGAATATTCTTAAGATGAAGAGCCATTCTAAATTATGGAGAACCGATTTTTACGTTGGAGAATGTTTCCCATACTTTTTTTAAGTTTAAAACACGAGTGATTAAAAAGTACATAAATGAAAGTAAGACAGAAAAAATCATGTTATTTAATAAGCAATTTCTGTGTACTTGTCACTGTTCTTATTGCTTTTTGCTGATTATTTCACAACAACTGCTGAGATATGTATCCTTTTTTTTTTAATTCACACTTTACAGATTAGGAAACTGAAGAAGAGAGGAGTTATGTAACTTATCCAAAGTTACCCAGCCACTCTGAGGCAGAGCCAGAATTTAAACTCACTTCATCTGCCTCTAAGGAGTCCCAAACTTCATCCAATACACTATGATCCTATTTTCATAAGATAAATATTTATAAAAGTACATTAAAAATTAGAGATCTGTTTGTTAAAAAATGGAATATTGTAAAAGTTACATTTTTTTTCCTTTTTTTAAGCTATTTTTGTAAATTGTACACCATTCTTACAATTAGTAAATATTACTTTGTAAAGACAGCTTCTATTTCAGGGAGAGGAGTTGATAATACATTTTGGGTGCAGCAGGGTTTTCTGCCTTTACCAAAGTTCAGTGCTGGGTTTTGGATTCAGGTAATGGGTGGGTTGGATTGCCTTGCACAGAGAAAGGTGAGTTGTATGTGGAGGGCTGGGGTGATGAGTTCAGTGCTGCCTCTACTGGCTGGTGGTTGACTGTGTCAGGGCAAACAGTGACCTTATGGGCTTTTCAATCTCTCGTGCTGTTTGTAACTCCTGCGGTGGTAAACAGGCGTGTTTCCAAGTGGGGATGTGAATAGAATCACTACCAAGTAAAGGATATTTACTTTTCTTCTTTCCTAGCCACATATCACATGTGAATATGTGTCTGTTCACATCACATTTTGTTGGAGTCACCTTGCATGTGCATTAGTGGGGATCACCTGCTGTATTGTTATGTCACATTATTTTCCCTTTTGCATGCAATGAAAAGCTTCTGATAGAATAACACTTGTTTACACCCAAATGTTCTCCATTTATTCACATGAAGGTCGAATTGGGGGCTGGGGAGGATCAATATGACTCTTCAGTTTGAATTTTGATGTTAAATGTGTATCTTTTCTCCTTAAAGCAACTGATGGTTTTATTCCTTCATATCGATTCTGATTAACTTTGCTGTTGAATCAGTTGATATCTTGTCACATCAAAACTTTACAGTAAAGCATAATAATGAGAATTCTCTTTTTTTCTTGTTTTTTTTTAAATAATGAGAATTCTTTAAAAAGAGTTCCAGCTGAGAAAAATATTTTTTCTCTGTCCCACATACTAACCTTTGTTATATGCCAATTTAAAAAGTTTTGTTTTCTAATATAATGAATGTAGTATCTCTTTGACTCAAAAATTAGTTTTATCACCAAACTTTTTAAAAGTTCTTCATATTTACCATGCTTAAAGCTTGTGTAAGCAGATTTAAAATTCTTTTAGATAGAGAAAAATTGCATAGGTTAAAGATAACTTCAGGTCAGATTAAAATCTAAACCAGACTACCTTCTCTGTAACTTGTTCTCTGGCTCTGAAATCCTGAATCATTACTCAGAAACAGACTTCCTGTGCTCTTTCGTTCGCTGTCTGATGTAACCAAGAATTCACAGTTAGCATGGTTAGCTTTCTGATATATCATTTTGTTTCTGAAAATAATGTAAAGGAACATGGAAATGCCCATTTCCCTAATTATGGAAGTTTAATTGCTAATTAGGTTAAATCTTTATAACTGTCCTGCAGAGATGCCTTCCCCAAATTATTGCCTGATATCTGTACTCCTCACCTGTGGAAAGGCAAGTATGTAAAGGTGTGTGATAAGTCAATTTGAAGAGTTTTCTTGTAACACTAAACTTAAGGACATTATCTATTATTTCATCCTTCTATTTGAGTGAAATGAAATCCTCCCCGATGTCAGCCCAGGAAGACTCTCCAGTTGAACTTCGAGATTTCCATTTGTCACAATTTGCCTTGGGTGATAGAGTTCTCAGAATTAAACTTAAGTCTTAATTGAAGTGACTATCTCATACCTAAAGACAAAAGTATATATAGATTCTTTGCTCTAAGTTTTCTTTTAGCTGTGCTTTAGTTGTCCTATTTCATAGAGGTTTTAACATTATAAAATGCTAGAAATAATTTTCAGAGTTAAGTATAAATAAATATAGTTCTTGACTGGAAAAATATATGTTTAGCTTTCATTTATTATATAAATACTGTCATGTAGGAGTTTGGCAAGTTGGGGTGTTACCGAACTTTTTATCCTGTATTCATGTGTTT
This sequence comes from Monodon monoceros, assembly GCF_005190385.1. Lineage (NCBI taxonomy): Eukaryota > Metazoa > Chordata > Mammalia > Artiodactyla > Monodontidae > Monodon > Monodon monoceros. The sequence goes on from NW_021703778.1 coordinate 44,829,043, forward strand.
GAAGTTCAATTATATAAACACCATGGAAAATGAAAATATTTAACAAATAGTTTCTTTGGTTACTATCTCAGTGTTTAATTATAACACTAAATATTCAAATGCATTGATCTGTTCTTAACCCAAGCATATCCCAAATACAAAGTAGTGTATTTCCTCTCTCTCTCAGTTTATCTTTTCCCAAAAGATATTCCTTATAGAGGACAGACTGAAAAAGTGGAATCAACCAAATATTCATAAATAGAAGGGTTCCTAAATTGTGATTTATTCAGACTTTGAATTTTACATAGCAGTTTAAAGAAATGAGGCTGATCTATATACTAATACAGACACATTACCAAATACTATTGATACATACAGAATGAAATTACAAAATATATATAGTTTGAAACACAAAAAATGTAAAATACTTTCTTCAAGGATATATTTATGAATATAAATTCTCAATAAAAATTTAGAAAGGGTATGTGCCAAATCCCTATCTAATTTCCTTCTCAGGGAAAGAATTGTGGTTATTTATGGACATTCAAAGGGACTTTTTTATTTCCTATAATTTTTCAATCTTTTTACAAATTTTTAAACTTACAATTTATATATTTTAAAATAATCTATGAAAGTGCCAAACATGAGTAGCCTTAATTATATCTCTAGCTTTAAAAACTTCTTTAATGTCCTAGGTGGATTCTGTGCTTTGCTGACACAATTCTAGGACATTGAGAAAGAGGAAACGATCATTTACCCAAAAAAACAAAAAAACTTCTTTGACTATAAAATATTTCTTTTTATACTGATACCTCTTGTTCTTCTGTTGCCCTTCCTAACCCTTAAGAAATCATGGAAATTTTAAGATAACAGTACAATGATTATGGGTTGAGGCAAAACTAAACTGGACCAAAGTCAGCTTGGCAAACTGTCATATGCTGTTTTTGTATTTATTTCTTTCAACTTTAACACCCACAATTTATTAAGTGAGACAGTGGATAAAAGAGGAAGCTCAGAATCCTGTTTGGATACAGTTTAGGAAGGAAGCCAGGTCTTTATGGGGTACCCCCTTCCTCTTAGCCACTGGCCAGGAAAACCATCTTTCTGTTTAAAACCTATTCAATTTGAGAGAGGTGGGGTGACTTTGGGAAGGAAGGTGACCTCTCCCTTGTAAAGTGGAATGGCTCTGTTTCCCCCCCCCCCCCGTGACTTATTCAACTCATCTCCACCACTGTTTATAAGAACACTTGTGCTGGATTCTTGTAGTGACAGCAATAGTCATTTAAAATATGGCTCAGATTTCATGCCCTCAAATTTCCTATGTTATTTCAGATGTTTGATCATTACAATCCCAAATGGAGCTTTTGGTCAGCTCAAGTTTTGCTCTGCCCTGTTGGAGTTAACAGATATGCTTCGAATAAGCCAGAAGTTTAAAAATGCATATACTACCACTCTGTATAATATAAGCATTGCTGCTATCAAATCTGAAAAGAAGATGCCATAATGGGAGCCAAGTCATTTCCAAAATGATACAGGGGATTTTTTCTTAGGTGCTTCACACACTGGGGTCCACAGGTAGATTGGTATGTGGCATTGATGTGACATGCTTCGCTGAGAGATGCTATCAGAAGAAGTTGTTTATTTTGTAGGTTTATCAGCACATTGTTCTTTTGAAATGTTTTTGTATTTTGACCTCAACTTTAGCTGTGCTGATTTATTTAATTTGCATTGCACCTTGGCTGTGAAGGTCATTTTTAGAAAACTCGTTCCTTTATTCATTTCTTTAAAATATTTCATAGTATTTATATAAAATAATATTTTATAAGGCAATATTTTACAAGGCAATGTTTTATAAAATATTGTATAAAATATTTTATAATATTTTTATAAAATAAAATACCATATTATAAATAAATAAAACATCTTATTTTATAACCTTTTTATTTTGGACTAATTCTAGGTTTACAGAAAATTTGCAAAGTGATACAGAGTTTCCATCTATCCTCACCTAGTTTCCTCTAATGTTAACATCTTACATTGCCATGATGCATTTATCAAAACTAAAAAAAAAAAACTGACATTGTACATTACTGTTAACTAAACTCTGGTCTTTATTTGGATTTCACCAGTTTTTCCACTAATGTCCTTTTTCTGTTCCAGGATCCAACCCAGGGTACCACATTGCATTTTATCATCTAATCTTAGTCTTCTGACTGTGGCAGTTTCCAAGTTTTTCCTTTTTCCCATGACCTTGGCAATCTTGAGTAGTACTTGCCAGAAATTTTGTAGAATATTCATCATTTTTTAACAAATAAAAATGTTTAACCTCTGGGATTTTTGAATGAAAACCCTGGTAGGCTTAGTAATCATTTGTACCACTAATTTTCCTCTCGTATATCAGTTTCAGCCTGGTGATTGTTACTTTATCTTCTTATCAGTTATAGCAGCACTCTAGAATTAAAAGTTGATTTATGATTTAATATTTACATAGTTTTAATATTTGCTTAATATTGGCTTCATCTGTTAATACGTTCTGCATTTTCAATTTTGTCAGCTCGTTCAGTTTAAATCCCATAGAAAGTCTGTATTTTATCTATTGTTTATGACAGATTCGAGACGGACAGACAAACTGTTACATGTTGAAGAATAAAGATTTAGAACAAGCTTTTAAAGGAGTTATCTACTTGGAGATGGACCTCATATATAATCCGGTAGGTCTAACTGGACATATGTCCCAGCTTCTCTCTATGGAAAGTAAAAGGTGACCAGCCTGGAGAGATTCAAATCAATGTAAAATGTTTCAGAATTTTTGCAGCTACAAAGAAAATAGTGTTTTAAAACCGAGCCAAGAAAAATCAGTGCTGGACAGTCTGGTATTAATCCTGTTGGACCAGTAGAAATGATGGTGTGTAATTCTCAATAAGTGTCAAGGGAAAAAAAAATAAGAGGAAAATTAGGTTCTTAGCTATATTACCTTTAATCTTCTTCCAAGGCAACAGTTGGCTGTTGGACAGAGATATCTTCAAGCCTCTGACATGTTATTTAATTATTATAGTAGATGTCCTGCTACCCAACACTATCAAGACAGGTAGTTACTCAATTGAAAACTACAGTTAAAGGAGGATTTTTTTTTAATGTATCTTAAACTTTTAGTTTAATATAAATAAAATACATAAATATACATTCACTTGCCAATTTTTAGGTGTGGGCCTAAAACCTTTTTTTAAATAGCATGGACATATTATTTTTAGTTCTACAGCATATTCCTTGCATAAATAAACCCGTAACATCTATGATTTCTAATTTCAGTTTCTTGAAAGTAGAGATATTTTTTTTAAAACACTCACAGAACAATCTGAATGTGGAATTCCTCCTGATTATTTTTCCATAAAATCATTACCTCAATAGCAGTATCTTTTTAGTCACTGACCTTTCTCAAGGCTTTCTAGAGCAACATCGATTTCAAGTCTTTTGATCTGTATTTCAATAATTTGTATAATTAATATAGAATTATAGTAATGGGTAAAATGGGCATAAATAGGTTTGCGAATTAGCACAGTTGGTTCTAGATGGGCATACTATTCAAGTGCCAGGAGCAGAAATCCCTAGGCGTGCGCAGACATGGCTTACTTAGCTGTGAGCATTCCTTGTCATAGTATCAGCAGTAAGTTCTAGAAAGGGAAGGGAGAGCACAGGTTAATCCAGTTAGTGGGGTAAATGAATGTAGCATAATGGCGCTTTTACAATAATTAGAAGAATGGCTGCCATTTATTGGCCATCTACGATGGGCCAGGCTCTGATACTATTTCATTTCATCCCCGCAATAAGCCTGGTCCCTAGCTATCATGCATGCCATCTTATGATGAGCAAATGGAATTAAACAGGGGAGCTGATTTGCTGGTAAATGAGTGAGTCGGGATCCAGATCCAGATCTTTCTGACTTCTCAATTATCCCGATGCTGCATTGCTGATTGTTTACTATCTTTAAGAGATTATTCATAAAATCAATGGCAGGGAAGTTTTATATTTTATTCCTGGGAATGTTAGAACTCTGGGCACAGCCTCCAGTATGGGGTCTGTTGTTACTTCCTCTTTTTCCCCATTTCTTAACCTTTCCCTTCAAGGAGATCATATGTGTGTGTTGCACACAGATCACCCTTCATCTCCTCTTTTCTTCTGGCAGGTACTTGTATATAGACCATGCACACAGGTAAAACTTGAGTTTTAGGGGGAAAAACAGCCTTAAATTAAAAACTGTTAAGTAATGTTCTAGTTGTCCATCTGATGTAGAGGAGAAGGACTTGAATTTTGTTCTTTGAGGTTTTCCTCAGTTTAGTGATTTGAATAAACCATGAAATCTCTCTGACCCTCAGTTTATTCTCTAAAAGCTGGGCTAAAATGACTCATTTACTTATTTTTCTGGATCATTGAGAGGAAATGAGATTCTCTTTGGAAAAGATGTTTTTATAAGCTGGAAACTGATTTTCACATGCAAGGTATTACTGGCAAAGAGTAGTTCAAAACTTTGATGTGAAAGGAAGTTTTACTTTTTTAGAGATGTTGGTTTGAGGACTTCATGAGCCCCATCTCTGCAGTGGTTTAAAATATCTCTTTGATTTGCAACGTGGAAGCAACACTCTGGAATCTCCAGTCTGACCTACCCGAGTGATGCTCCTGAAATGAGACTCCGGAGACCCATGCAGAGCTCCGGGTACCCACCATGTCTCTGCCACCCCCCAAACCCCTAACCCCGCGCCCTTAGGGTCAGAAGGGTCAGAGCTTCTCAGTCATTAGAAAAAGAAGAGAGTGAAGTCCATCTCAATGCTGCCCCTTTTAACACTGGTGTCTTTCTAGATCAAAGCAAGTATTCGGACCTTTACTCCCAGAGAAAAGCTCTTTGTTGAAGATAGCCGCAAGCTGTCCAAAAAGGTAGGTCAGTGCAGTAAACTGGCTTGTTGGTACGGTCAGCACCCAGCACCCGGAGTACTTACTGGTCATGACTTGGTTGCATCTCGCCCTCCTTCTCTGTTTTCCTCTCTCCCTCCTCCCTCTCCCCGCTTGTCTCCCCATCTCTCCACTCCTTCCTCTATCTCTCCTTCTCTCCCTAGACAAGGACTTCAGTTGGGCTCAGTAAGAAGGGAAAGACTCAGAACATAGCTATTGGATGCTGCAGAGGGTGTCAGCCCTCCATTCATACCCTGAACCATTTTGTAAACAAAAATTCTGAGCATCAAGCCATAAACCTTCTCTTGAACTTACTTGCCCCTCCTACCCTCCTTTAATCACAGCCATTTTAGTCTCCATCTTTCAACATTTCAGGGAGGCATTCTGCCAGTGGAGTCCATCATGGAATTAACCCAGTTGATCTTTCGAGATGTCCAGCCTCAGATTCACCGATACCTGCCCCTACCACTTTTTTTTGCCTAAATTTGGATTGTGTTGGCATTTTACCTCCTACTGAGTTAACTCTCACTCCCTCTGCCTGTTGCCCTTAATTCCTCTCTCATCAGTTCAACAAAAAGTGAAGATCAGGGCCAAGTAGAGGAAGTTTCACATTTTATTTTTTTTTTAACATGACCTTTACAGTTCTTTTCAGAGCCCCTCCCTGTCCTATTCAGACACAGTTCAGGATTTCACTCTGTACTTACTGTCCCTCTTCAGTTGTGTAGCAAAGAACAAAGTGTCCCCTTTTTAAAGTGTTTATTACTTCCACCACTTCCTGTGGGGTGAGCAGCTGTGGATTACAGAAAGCAAGTTAAATATAAAGGCATCTTATCATCCTTTGGTTTCCCATGAACTTCTGGACACACTCGGGAAAGGCCTTAAACCTCTTCTGAAGGGGGCATCCAAATGTTTTGTTTTGGTCTGCGTAACATTGAGTGTAATATTTATTTTGTGTAATCTGAGTAAATGGCTTTATTATTGTTGTTATTATTGCCTTTTGCTCTGTTTACTTGAAAGTTAAAACCTGAGTTGAGGTAGGTGGCACAGCTGCTTTGCAAACAAATTGAAATGAATCTACCTACAACTGGGAGAAAAGACATTTCCTTTGCCAAACAGGACCTCCGCGTTGGGTGGCTTTGGGATCTGAGAGCACCGGGGGTTTGGGGGCTGAGACCCTGGGGCATGTTAGGTTTCTCCCCAAGTTCCTCTCAGCACTAAGTGTCCCCAGATTTTTATAAAGTTGAAACTTGTGCTCATGACACAAATACTTAAAATCACTTAGTATGTGCCAGGCTCTCTTCTAAGCCCTTTAATTCTCTCCACAACCTACAAGGTTAGCACTCCTATCAACCCCATTGAATAAGAGAAAGGTTAAGAAACTGGCCCAAGGTCACACAGCAAAGAGGTAGGAGAGCTGGATTTCCTTTCCAGAGCTTTACTTTCCTATAGAATAGACTTTTTCTTCTGGATTAGATGAGCTAGAGTACATGTACATTTCTACTGTAAATCTACCCATTTCCTTCCAAACTAAGCAACATAGTCCCTCATTCCATTCTGTCTCTCTCAAACACACACACACACATTTCACATGCCTGACTGCTGGTTTTTTGTTTTGTTTTGTTTTGTTTTTTGGCTGCGTTGGGTCTTTGTTGCTGTGTGCGGGCTTTCTCTAGTTGAGGCGAGTGGGGGCTACCCTTTGTTGTGGTGGGCGGGCTTCTCACTGGTGGCTTCTCTTGTCGTGGAGCACGGGCTCTAGGTGCGTGGGTTTCAGTAGTTGCGGCACGCAGGCTCAGTAGTTGTGGCACGTGGACTCTAGGATGCTCAGGCTTTTGTAGTTGTGGCACATGGGCTCAGTAGTTGTGGCTCGCAGACTCTAGAGCACAGGCTCAGTAGTTGTGGTACATGGGCTTAGTTGCTCCACGGCATGGGGGATCTTCCCAGACCAGGGATCGAACCCGTGTTCCCTGCATTGGCAGGTGGATTCTTAACCACTGCGCCATCAGGGAAGTCCCCTGACTGCTGTATTTTTTACCAGCTCAGTTTTGTGCTGAACATTATTGAAACAGCCTATTCTCCTTCAAAGGAGCTATAAAATGCATTGGATTTTCTTTTCCTCCCAGGATGATCATAGTTTAAAAATGAACTTTAGAGAAAGTATTAGGACTCTTCATTTTTACTGTTTTGTTCATTGGCAGTTATACAGAATATAATTTAAATGACCAAGCTGTCTGATCTAAAGAGAATATTTGGAGTGTTTAAACCTAGTTCTCTGTTTTCCATTTTTTTAATCAGATCTTATCAAGAGATGTAGACCGAGTGAAAAGACTCACCATGACAGTCTGGAATATAGTACAGTTCCTTACAAGCTGCTTCCAGTGGGAATCCACATTGAGAAGTACAGTAGCATTCGTGGTAAGCTTCCTTTTTTATGTTCAACTTATTTGCTTCTGAGTCCCAAGTCCAAGTGCAGATGGGTTTTATTTTACTTACGTGAAGCAGAATGAGGCACATTCAACATAGCTGAAGTTTACACTGGTAAGGAAACTTTAAAAAAAAGGATAGTCATTCATCTTTCTAAAATATATTATGACATAGGAGATTATGTAGGAGGTGTCTTTCCAAGACCATACTTGTCAGATTTACCCTTGGAAATCCCTTCAATTACCCAAATCATACTTATATACCATCTCTTGATAAGGTAAAGAGAGCCAATGTTCTATGCATTTTTAAATGTTTTTGTGGTGGTTATTATAAACCATTCGTATAGTACCCACAATGTGTTTGTCTCCTTCTGCACTCATGAGGTCCAGTGTTTTCTGAAAAATGGCAGTTGAAAAATCACATAACTAAATGAAGACTAAATCGTTCTAATTTATGTTTTAAGTAAATCATTGGCAAACTTCGGTATAAAAAAAACATTTGTTCAGATCAAACCTCTTGAGACGTAACTGATTACTCCACATTACAGGTTGACTCAACACCACAAAGGAGAACCACTGTCTGTGAAATACATTCTTATAATAATAGTTGGCCTTTCCTTATGAGCATAATAAAATCACGGAATCTCAGAACTGCATGAGATCTTAAAACCACCTAGGTCAACCAGAGAGTCCAAGAATCTTGTAAGGACTTGAAAGTTAGCATAATGTCCTCACTTTACATCTCTGGGCATCCTCCCTCATCTCTAAAGGCACTTGTCATTGATCAGATTGGTAGCGTCAGGCACGGGAGGAGAAACCAATTTGCTCGACTGCTAATCTTGTGCCTTTTGTATTATGCCATTAACTTCTGCACTGTGCAAAGATCACAGTAGGACCTAATACGATGTGTGAGTGGTTGAGTCATGATCACGGCTCTTTTGTCTTCTGGTTTCTATCATCCATGCTCTCTCTTACCCACCAGGCTTATCCACATTAAAAAAAAAAAAAAAAAAATCAGTTCCAGAGGTCAGTGGGTTGGAGGTCACTCCCACCTTTATTATGCAAGCTGTATACTGGCTCCATAAGAGGCTTTTTCTTAGCCATTTTAGCACTTTGTTTTATCTTTAGTTAATGTTAGTTTTTCATTGGTTCAGGAGGTAGAAGCCCTGTGATGGCTGCAGCCTTGGCGTTTAATATACTTTTTCTTTGTTTTAAAGTTGCTGGAACAATTGGGCTTGATAACAAAATTAAGAAGGATTTTATTAATCCCTGTCTGCCTTTGACTTGGCACTGATTTATCCACTTCCCTTTCTCACATTCTCCTCAGCTGGGGGCTTCGTATGTTGGGTTCCTCTTCAGCCTCCCTGCCTCTGTTTCCCACCTGAATCCTCTCTACAAACTTTCCAGGGAATGTTCTGTGTGATTCTGGGCAAACGAGGCAAGTCAACATGATTGGTGGCTTCTTCCAGTCAGCAACCCCGGCCAGTCCCTTGGAGGAAGAAGGATTTCCTCTTTCTTGAGCTTAGTTTCTGGCACTGAGATTTTTAGAAAAACAGAGATCTGTTGCACTGGATTATGTAGGGGGATGACAGAAATGATTAATGGGCTGTCAGCCTGATCTGAAGAAAGATTACAACAATGAATAGAAATAAGTTGTTTCATAGAGGGGGCTTCTAATCGGGAAGGGAGCCTTGGCATTGGGGCCACTTCTGCATGGCCTGGGACCTGAGTGGACCCTCCTTGCTGACGCCGCACCGCACAGCCCTCTGCCAGGCTGGCTGCCAGAGGCAGGCTAGCACATCCTCCTTTAAAATCCCTAAGGCCCAAGGAATGAAAGATAGAAGAGTGCTCTTCTTGCTGGTGTGCCAAAATGTAATTTTGCAAGGGTACCTGAGTTTATGAGACGGTGGGAGGCCCCACTGCAGGTGTGGATGGGGGACACCTGTGCATCCGTTCTTTCTCTCTCTAGGTTGTCCTGAAGGTACTGAAATAAAGACAGCTTCATTCAGATACACTTAGTTTTCTGTTTTCCTTTGAAACTCTACTTTTGAATGTTTATCTCACATTTACTTTGACCAGCCATGGTGGATCTCAGAGATACTGCAGATGTAGAGACGTAGGTATCTCCCCTCCCTAAGCTGATGATGTGTCATTTCATTAGAGAATGTTTTTGTTGCTACCATCATGATGGTCACTCCAAAACTATTTCTGCTCTTAAAGCGAGAACATATAAAGAAAATACATTTTAGGGTAAAATAAAAAATGCATTGTAGCCTCCCTTATTTTCTTTAATAAGATCATGGGTAGCCAAGCCTTCATATTTTTCAGAAAACATTTTTGCTTTCATGGCTCTTGCTCACAGACTTAACGCTAGCTGCTTGTGGAGTGCTGATGGGTGATTCCAAGCCTGTGGGCTGCCACTGGCTGTGCCCCTGACTGTGTAGGACTCTGTTCAGGGTTGTCTTTCTGAAGAATGTTGGATCCTTGGGTGACCTGGGCCAGAGAGGGAGGAACGGGGAGACTGTGATGCTGAAGCCTGGCTTCGCTCCCTCACTCCACTACTGAGAACACTGGGTTTGTCTTGGTGGTACAGTACACACTGATGTTCTCCTATGATCTACTGAGGACAGAATGCTGCTCTGGGTCTTTATTCATCCATGTGGTACTTTGTTCATGCTTCGTCCACTTGCCTTGGCATTTCAGGGGCAGAGCAATTTCGTGCTGGTCTGAAGCAAGGTCTTAAGCCAAGAATTTATTAAACAATAGGACTGCATGTGAAGGCCTTTCTCTATTAGAAATTAGGATCAGTGCTCTTTGAGGGTTCACTGCACAGGTGTGAAAAGAACCGTTTTGGCTAAACCCGTCTCCATTGGGGCTTTTCCTTCCCCTAGAGGTACAGCACCACAAGCTAAGGGCAGAAACATAGGAATTTTTCACTTCTGTTTTGTCAGGTAACATGAAATTGCTTTACTAACATCATGTTCATGTTTCTATTTTCAGTTGATACAAAGCAGGAATGTTATAGGATCATGTTTAGTATATTCTGGTTGTTAATCTTAAGACTTTATGAAAGCAAGCCATACATTTTCTAAGGGATCCTGTGGATGTATGTATGAATATATCGTATCTTGTTGAAAGCAGGAGTTAAAGGAAAGCATCCTGTTAAGATCTAGGTCCTGTGGTGTCCGGTCAGAAGTGGATGAACAAACATGAGAAAATTTATCTTGCTAGACTGTCTAAGCATTAACCTCCCCCACCAGAGGATTAATCCCCTCTCCACTTAACGTGGGTGGTTGTTCTCCCAATACTAAGAGAAGAAAGTTATCTTCCATTTCCTGACACCTGCCACGTGACTGTTACTATATACTGTTTAATTCATTGTTATTGTAAGAAATTAAAAGTGGACTATTATTGAAGTATAGTTGATTTACAATGTTGTATTAGTTTCAGGTGTACAACCAAGTGATTCAGTTATACATATATATATGTCTATTCTTTTTCAGATTCTTTTCTATTATAGGTTATTACAAGTTATTGAATATAGTTCCCTGTGCTATACAGTAGGTCACTGAATGTGGACTTGTTTAGAGTAGTCAGATTCCAAATCATACTTCTATAGGCTTAATTTTTTTTAACATCTTTATTGGAGTATAATTGCTTTACATGGTGTGTTAGTTTCTGCTTTAGAACAAAGGGAATCAGCTATACATATACACATGTCCCCATATCTCCTCCCTCTTGCGTCTCCCTCCCACCCTCCCTATCCCACCCCCTAGGTGGTCACAAAGCACCGAGCTGATCTCCCTGTGCTATGCGGCTCCTTCCCACTAGCTATCTATTTTACATTTGGTAGTGTATATATGTCCATGCCACTCTCTCACTTCATCCCAGCTTACCCTTCCCCCTCCCCGTGTCATTACCTCTTTTGAGTCTTTCTCCTTCCTCTAAGTTTTCTAGATTTTTTTTTAATGTGTTTTCTCAGCTTTACTTGCTTTAAGCTAAAGATAATTGTTTTTCACTCAAAAGTTCACATTCTCAGTTTTTCCAATTGAAAGATAAATGAATATAAGATATCAACTTATGGACAGAGGCCTATAACTGAAACATCATGCCTAGAAGAAGCGCATCTGTATATTTCCCTATGAATGGATTTGTAAATATACGTGGTATTTTGTATACATGCCCGTGGTCATTCCCAGTCACAGGCTTTGAACTCTAGGGATAATTAATGGCTTTTGTTGTTTCAGTGATTACTATGTGTCAGGTACTGTCCTAAAGCACGCTATAAGTGTTCATTCATTTAATTCTCATAACAAGCTGCTGACGTAGATGCCAGGATCAGTATTTCCTTCTTTGTACAAATAAGAAAAATAAGCCCATAGAAGTTAAATAAAGGTTAAAGTGTCAGAGCTTATATGCTTTTAAGAGACAGAGCTGAGATTTAAACCCAGACCATCAGGATTTAGAGTCCATGCATGTAAACATTGGGCTACACTGCCTGTCATTGACGCCCAGGATTCAGTGATCACGATCCTTGTATTTAGATAGATATAATGGCTCTAGGGACAACCATATGAGTCATTTCAGATATGTATAATATCTAGATGTTATAAATGGAAGTTAAGCCTATTCCAAGATGCTTTGGGAGAAAGAAATCCTTATTATATGGGTAAGAATAATTCTCAGACATAGTCATTATATTCACAAGAGATGGAGTAAAATTAAAGAAGTGAAAGGTAGAAATGTCTCTGGCATCTTTGGGGAACAGCCCAGACCGTGGGAATCACATGCTTATGACATCCGTGGAATTCAGCTTGATGGTCTGGAAAACCTCAGTGCTTGGTTCTAGGCTAAGCCCCAAATTGAGGTCTGAGTTATCTTTTCCCTCTTTTGGAGGAAGCTCTTAGATGATGTTGAAGGGCTTTCAAGGGGAGAGTGAAGAGTGAAAACAGCTAAAGGAAGGAGCCATGGAAGGAATCTGCAGTTTTCAGATCTTCAGGAGTTCCAGGTTGTTCAGAATAAGGGCTAGTAGTGGAAATGAGTAACTATGTACATTAGTAAATTACTACAAAATATCTTAAAACAGTGGCCTTCGGAGAAATTGGCTCATATTTCTACTGTGGGAAGGGTGCTCTATTGTACAATATATTCCCATGTCTAGTGCAAATACGTTATTTGATGATAAGAGGAATTGAGTTTGTTTTCAAAAGATAATTTTGCATTGTAGTATTTGTATTGTAGAAGCAATCATCTGTATGAGTCTTTTTGATTTGTTTTTCTCTTGGGTAATTGTACTTTATATACAAGCCCCAAATATTGTCTATAAAAAGACCTAAGGTTATATTATGGCATAAATTTTTTCATATGACAGGAAACATTTACTTGACAGTTGGCATCATCAGAAAATTATTTTAATAGCAAAGGTCTCCCAGTGCTACAAAAAAGGATTGCATTTATGTAGTTTGGTTTTCCACCACTCTTTAAGGCCCTCGCCTCTTGCGTTGAGGGAGAGGAGTCTATGGGGGCATTGATGGATTCCTTATTTATTAAAATTTTACTGGGACCTTTGATGTTAAAAAGCAATCTAAGTCTACCATATATCAATGGGTATTTTCATAAAGCTATGCTTTTAACATCTGTGACTTTTTTTCCTGCATTTTTGGATTGTAAGAAAATGAAGAATTAATTCTTCAGAGTTGACAGGGCCTGCAATATGATACATAATTTAAAGCATCAATCAACTGTCCCGCTCCCCAATAAGGTTAAAATACAATTCTCCACTTTCTTAGTGATAGCCCCTATTTAACATATATAGAATTCTTAGCTTTTAGGGATCCTAGGATTTTGAGAAGTGTGAAATGATTTCACATTGAACTTAAAAACAATAACAACTGTAACAGAACGAACCCTTCCATCACACACATATGTGCGTACACACACACACAAAACACTCAGAAGCAGAGGGCATTTGGGAAGCAAAAAGTTTCGCTGCTGAAAGTTTCCTAAGAAAGATTTGATAAAAATTTCATGAGACCTTGCGGAGTGTCCCTGTTTATAATCCCTTCTGTGGCCCACAGGACATTCAGATTGAACTTACTTTGGTACAGATGACAATTACACTGAATGTTTTGTTTTCAGATTGGACGATTTAAATAGTGCTGGTCAGTTGTCTTTTTGATGCTTTAGATATTTATGTGTTAACTGGGTCTAAAAATTTTTCTTTTTTTAAAAAAAAATTCTATCACCAGTTTATTCACAACTAGATGCACTGCATTTGATTCAACTTTTGGTGGCTGTTTCCACATCCTCCAGAAGTCACAATCGGATGTGCACAGTGGGCATCACTGCCTGTTTGGTGGGTGTTTGTGCAGTTGCTGCTTAAAGATTAACGGTTAAACTGAAAAAAAATCCACAGTTACAGTCACCATTTTGTCTGGAGAAAATTTTTTAGGCATCTTAAATGTTACATATATATACTTACATGCAAAAATATATAAATATATTACATTAAATGCTTAAAATATTTGCCAGTTTATTATTTGTTTTATTTAACATTTGTACAATGATTTCCCAAATCTTCCTTTTCGCAGTGGACTACCTAACATACTTTAAAAAATACCTTAAAGTTCTTTTTCAGTATTTTTTTCCATAAGAACAATCCATTATTGCACATTGTGATTATAATTTTTTTACAACATAATTGCACCTTCTATTGACAACTTCTCAGGCATTAACTAATTATGCCATTTAATAAAATTACAGTAATTGCATTAAAAGATTATCTATTGAAAATTTAAAAGGACACTCTTAGCTATTTTAGTATATTTCATGATTATATTTTCAACTTTATAATTGAATTGCATTTCCAGGCAGAATCCTAGCTATACTGAATGAAATCAGCTGGTATTTTGGAGCATCCCAATTTTGAATAGTAAGCATTAGATCTTCATGTTTTAAAATCCCAGAATAGCATATGTTGTCAGTCTTCACACGGCCCTGCTGGGTAATAAGTGAATGGTTCTGATAGGTCCAGGCCCTGTATGGAGACTCTCTGTCTCTACCTGCTGCCTTTCCTAAGCTTTCTATTGAGATGTACTTGCAAGTACACATTTTTTGCCTTCTGTGAATTTTCTGGTTAGGAGCCATTGTCCTTTACAGATTCCAGAGAACTCAGTCTAGTTCTCTCTGCTGTCCAGAGATACCCTACTGTTAATTTGAACTTGATCCTGAATTTAGGAGCTTAAATCTTAGATGAAGGAAAGACTTCAGTGATCATGTCCCTCCTTGACCAAACCAGTGCTTCACTGCCTCCTTCAAGCTTGCCCCTCTTCCTCCCTCCCTCCCTCCCTCCCTTTCCACAATCATTGTTTGTCCAGTGTCTCATACACTGCTAGATATTGAGATACAGAGATGAAATGATCATAGTAAGTCATCCGACCATCTGTCGTCCTCCCCTCTTTTCTTCTCTTCCCCCCTTCATCTCTCCCTCTCTCTCCCTTCTCACCCCATCCGCCAGCCTCCCAGCCTCTCCCCAGTATCCCTCTCCACCTCCTTTGCTGCACCCTTTCTTTCTCTCCCCCAGCTTCCCTCCACTGTCCTCCTCTTATATTTGAAACCAAAGCAGTAAACTTTTACTTAATAAAGCATACCATAAGAAAAATTAAGTTTGCCCTTTGGAGAGCAAATTAAATAATAAGCATGGAACTATTTTAAACATATAAAGTGAGCTACAAATGTGGGTAGGAATTATTAGCTGATATAACTATTGGGAGGTTAGGGTGTTGCTCTCCTAACTCAGAGAAAAGCTTCGCTGAAGTGGGTACAGGTACACACACAAACACACACACAGAGTTGCTGAAAGCTTCACTGAAGTGGGTACAGGTACCCACACAAACACACACACACAGAGTTGCTGTTTCATTGCAAAGGATGTGGAGGACCTGTTCGAGAATGGGGTAGACATGCAGACAATTGTATTCTGTGTCATGTAATTAATGTACAAGGGTCAACTATCTCTAGGGCTGATCAATGTGCATGGAACCACCAAATTCCAAATTGTGTGATTGTACCTTTAAGGCTGTGATAGTACTTTTCATGTTTGACCTAATAAATTAAGTTCTTTATATCAAAATAGGAGGGATTTTATTTTAATATTTCAGGTTAATGTCATATGCTAAAAAAATCATTCAGTGTAACGTAGCCATATGATTGAAGGATTATGTTAAGACATTGTGAGCTACAGATTGAATGACAGAGACCCAGTCTTTTATCTGTGTGTACGTCCTTACCGCTTACGATGGTGCTGAGTACATTGCAGACATCTAATCAATGCTTCTTAGAAGAATACTGGAACTCATGCAGACCATCTATTACCAGATACTGTTTGTTTGTATTCCAACTACTCCTCTGACCATAGCAATCTATGACCCCACCAGAGGGTAAAATTCAAAGACAACTGAACAACTTAATCATAATCTTTTCTGATGTGCATTTTCCCACCTTTTTCTCGACCCTGCCCGTGGTGGCTGGGTGGGGGGGTTGATGGTGCTAATTTGCAGCAAAATGTCCAAAAGACAGTCAACAGTAAGCAAACTTGGAGGAGGGGGGTTGGCAAATCTCTAACCCAGATCAACAGCCTTGAATCTGGAGGGATTTATTTTTGATTCTTACAGAGCTGAGTGCTTTCCCCCCGACTCCATCTGTTGCTATATATGACACCTGGATGTGCAAACATTTTGTCTGATGCAAAAATGGAAAAGAAGATTTAGAAATAAAAGAGAGAGGGTTGGAAGGGAGGAATAGAGTGCTGGTGTGTCTGAAAACAGTCAGGACCCATTTCCTGCTTCAGTTTTGATCTGTTGAAGAACCATGCTCAGCACTTACATTTCGGGCTAATTTGATATTGCCTTTTTGGTGGTCCGAGCTTTGTCATTTGTTTGGAAGCTGTCATCTTTATTAGTCTCTCTGGCTGATCTTTGGGGCTCCCCATCAGGTGGCGCGTGCTCTCCGTTGTCTGACTGGGCTTGGCAAGCCGCTGGCCCTTTTATTGCTGTGTGATGCGGGCATGCTTGCCGGACAGCCTGTAATTAGACCCACCACAGATGACAGTTACAAGAGAGCCTGGTAATCATTCTAGCTGCCTGATCTGATGTTTATGGATGTTTATGGAGAGAAACCTTCTTTGTGGTCTGGTTAGGGTTTACTATACTGTATCTTACTTTTGCCATTTGATTTATAATTCAGGAAGTTGTGTTTTGCTACCTCTCTGCCGAGCTTGGAGTTGTATCATTGGTTTTTGAAATAACAGCACTAATTTGGAGGGGGTAGTTTTCATTGGACTGTAGCTCCCAATTTTATTAAAAAAGATAGGAAGACAATTAAATCAAACAGCCAGTTCATTATGTCATCATTTAAACGATGTTCCTGTACAGTGTTTACAGGCTGTTTTAGTCTCCCTGGGATTTTCTTATAACCCAAATCCATGTTTTTTAGCCCTTTAAAATGACTTTTCTATATCTGGCCTAGCTTTAGAATTTTTTTTGTTTCCACTCGTTGCCAGGGATACTTCACTTTGTCAGGGAAAAATAAAAAGAAAGAAATATACTTATTAGCTCAATTGGTGTTGAGACCTCCATGGCTACGATTTTAAGTCTGGAAAAGCATGGAGCTATAGAATGTTAAGTCAGAGGGTCTTTACGTTCACTCACGGGGGAAGAAACTGAAGGCTTCGGGAAAGTGATTTTTCTCCTGGCCTGTTAGAACAGAGGATTTTCAGTCCTTATACCATTTTTACAGTGTGTGGCTTTTGTGGTCATAAATTTTGCAATTATGGTTTTAGTTCATGAGCATGAGCTGTATCTAAACAGTGTCCGCAGATTGGGTTATTAAACATGTTTTTTAAAACATACTTTTCTGCAAGTCTTACGTTTGGAAAATATTTTATAAGTCTGGAGAGCTGCTACTCAGAGGGGTAATATGCCCTGGAGGAACAAATATGTGTAATATCTGTTACTTCATGTGGGCTTTTCTTACAGCAGACGAATCTTCCTCATTAAGGCTTGAGGGATAGTGCTGCTGCCGCTCAAGATGACGGCGTGAGGACGATGGTGATAATCTGCTTGCATGTTCTGGGTGTTTAAGTTTTGACTTCTGCTGTTCAACTTGTTCTTACTTTATTGGGCTACAATCACACTTTTAGTGAAATACTGTCTCACATTTATCTTTTGTTTAAAGAGCAACAGAATACTAAGCATGAATTTGCCAATAGCAACATTTCTTCTGCTCTGGTATAAGCCAGGTACATGCAATTATAAACTTTATTGTCAGTTATTCCATAGCAAAAGTGGCTTTCCTTGGAAACCGTTGAAGTCCTCACATTTCCGGTAAGGAAATTTCTATAGGCTAATTTGTGCTCCAGATTCTACTTTGCAAAATAGGAAAATGTGATGTGTGTTTAGCTGTTAAAAAGATTAGCCACCTGTGGCCTCAGTCGCCTATACCTCTTTCCATACATTTTATTTTGCATTTCATGATTTTTAGACTTTTAGTAATGTACACATTCCAAGAGAAAAATAATTGATTTCCAGGAAATTCTGTGCATGTGCATACACACACACACGAACATATACAAGGGGGAGGGGGGCAGAGGAGGAGGAAGAGGAGAGAAAGGAAAAGGGAAAAGAGAAGGGATAGGGCTTCCCTGGCGGCGCAGTGGTTGAGAGTCCGCCTGCTGATGCAGGGGACACGCGTTCGTGCCGCGGAGCGGCTGGGCCCGTGAGCCATGGCCGCTGAGCCTGCGCATCCGGAGCCTGCACATCCGGAGCCTGTGCTCCGCAACGGGAGAGGCCACAGCAGTGAGAGGCCCGCGTACCACAAAAAAAAAAAAAAAAAAAAAAAAAAAAAAAGAAGGGATAGCAAATAGCCTTTCCATTGCTGGAGTTTACTTAAAGACAGTCCTGCAGGTGGCGATAGAATCTCATAAATGATAAAAATCCCAAAGTAAATTTCTGTGCACTGTTTCTTGGGGATTTTAATTTCAGTAATTTATTTTTAATTTGATACAGTCATCCACAAGCCGAAATCATTACATTAGAAAAAATTCAAATTTCCATGTTGTGTAATCTCTGTTTTTATAAAAATTTTCTCAGATATTTTATGGCGTTTCATCTTTATGCACAAGAGATGAGATCTAGGTTATTGCCGAGCTGGTCTAGATTTTATATGAAAAATAACCATTTTAAGCCTGTTTTTTTAAATTTTAATTTTACTTTTTTTAACATATAGCTAAAATTTGATGCCTGTGCCATTAGTTAGGTTCATAAAATCTTTTGCTATCGAGTATTAAGTTGTATAAGGGTAGCGCTGTGTGGGTGTATGTGTGTCAGTGTTTGCTTGTGTATCAGAGTATCAAATCAGTTGCTTCCAGAGGACATTTCCTTCCTTAGCTAATTGTTGAAGGTTAGTTTTAATCTGAGAGGAATCACAAATTCTTTGAAAGCTATTTATTTTACCCAACAATAAAAAGGCAACATAAACAGTTTGTTTGAAAACACTAGAAATTGCATAGTGGATATGATAACACTTTTTCAATTATTTTATTTTAGATATTAGGCTTTCTTCAAGCAAAGTTAAAACATTCAGTAGATCTTTCTTTCCTGCTAGTTGAGGTTCAAAAGTTCTTAAATTGCTTATTGTGAATGTATGTTTTCACTTGCCATTTTTTCTTAAGTTTGTGTTCAAAGATGCAAACTCTAAAGTGATTTGCTTAAACATAAAGCTAATTTTCAGCTCTCATCTTTTCATGTAGCCTCATTTAAAAAACCTTTGCAGTGCACATTTTCAAGGGGGAACTGCCTTGATTCTAGAAAATGTAATTATTTTGGTTTAAATGCTTTAGGCTTTAGATGTTGAGTGTCATCAACAGACAACTGTGATGGTCTTGAGCAAATTACGTGAAATTCAGTCTTTGTCTCCTGAACATTTCACTAAGTCTTATGGTGACGTTCAAAACCAATAAGGTCTTGTATACTGTACCGTCGAATACAGAATTTCTTATAATAGAAGAGGGGGAAAAAGAGAAAAGAAAAGAAACCTTCTAGCCTTCTAATATTCTGTTTCAATTGCTATTCCAATTACTCATGAGGGGGAAGAGTGGAAAGCAAGTCAGACCCTCGGAAAACCTGTTTTGCTGCCTTCACATAAAGGATATTCAATTCTGTGCTCTGTTAGCAACTGATCAAAATCTAATCCATTAAAAAATATATCGTGGTAAGCAGTTCTTGAAAATGTTTATAATGAATGGTAAAAGCCAAGCTTCCACTGTGAGATTAGCAGTTGGAACAGGATGTGTTCATCAGGAAATAGGTTATTGCCTTACCAGTGTGTCCTGCTGCGTAACCTGCAGGATAGATGAAGATTTAAAAGCTTGCAGTGCAAGGAGTTTATTTGATTTCCCCCCTTTGCCTTCTTTTGCATATCACAGTGTTGTTTATCACCCATGGTGCTTTTTCTCAACAAATCTATTCCAAAGTTCATTTTATAGACAAAAAGCATCCAGTGTGTTGGAGGTCGCCTCCCCCCTCCACGCCCCACCCCTGCCACACACACCGGATGCTCATCAGTGACCTATTCAGATTAATGTAACTAATTCACTTTTACAGAGCGAAGTCTGTAGCTTTAAAAACTAATAAGAGAATGGTGAAAGATGATTTTCCAGAAGTCTGGACTCACCCTCGCCCCCCATCTTAAAGATACATGAAATACTGGATACAGGAAATACTGAATACTGTGGATTATGGTGATTTTCCTGCTTTTTGCTTGATTGCCGTCCAGTGTTGGAGCCAGTGGACAGTAGTGCTAATGAATAATGCCTTCTACATGGACGATACCTAGAGTCACACACACGCAGTGACTAAGAGATCAAATACACTGGCTAAAAAGCCTTAGGGAAGCATTATGTGTCTGAGGTCTGATCTATTGTCTGGGAGGTCAGATGAGTGTTAATGCACTCTGCAAAGATTACACTCCCTCTCTAATTGCTCCGACACTTCCTTAAAGGATTTAAACAGTCAGGAAAGGTGATGCTCCTTGTCAATTTTTGTCTTCTGCCTGCAGTTGAAGTTTATCTGTCTTTCCACTGAGACCACTAGATCAATTAGCCTCGCCAGTGTCAAAGGCATAAACTCTGAATTAATAGTGAAAGCAAGGAGAGATGTTATTTACAGCTCCATTATGACTTGCTCTTTAAATGCTTTGCATTCCATCTCTGGTGTTTACATTGTGAAAACAACAGCATATCCACGTTCAAAAAGGGAGGCTGAAAGAAATCCAAGGCTTCACTTTGACTTTTGATTAGGTTTGTTTTCATAATCTTTTCTCAGTGACATAAGGGCCAGTGTGGCATTTTGCATTGAAGTTATTTCCGTTAAAGAAGTAAAGAATAGTGGACTTTAGCATTTCCTCTGTGCTGCTTCGCCCACCAATACACACACACACACACACACACATACACACACACACTCCATTCTGAAATGTTTATCCTAAAGTAGGCACGTACAAGACTGACCCACACGTAGGACCTGATAACTTTGTCCAGACCATCATTATACATTTCATACGTTGTGCAAACACATTTTTAAAAACCTCTCCTCTCTGCATTAAAGAATGCTTACTCATTCCTCTGTGGTATCTGGAAGCTGAGATATAATTTTATCAGACTGTGTATCTCTTACATTGCTTTGATTTTAACTTAGTATTTTCTGAATGACACTGAAAAGCTTGAAGGAAGCTTTTACCAATTCTTCCATGATGGGAGTTTAGGAAACCCCGGGAATCTGTATGTTGCAGATACGATATTGCATTCCTTACATTCATAGTCTGCCTTTCTGTAGGAGTGGGGAGGGCAAGCTTGCATTTCACCCTGAGCATATTCTGCCCACCATGTGCAGTTGCATCATTGAGAGGTAAGAATTCCTCTTAGATCGGTTCAAATTGCTAATATATGTGGCCTAGAGCCTGCAATATATTTATGTAGCTTCCAAAAGAGACTTGGGAGGATTCCCTGTGATTCAAGATGGTAGTCTGAATGATGGGTGTAGACGGATTTTTTTTTTTTTTTTAAGAAATCCTTGTTTGTCCCACAGGATTTTCACACTTTTCAGCTGACGGCACTGTATTTTACTCATATTGTGTAAAGCTGTCAGTGTATGCGTTATGTGTGTCTCCTGAAGACTGAGCAGACGACGAGAACTATTGCTAGAGGGGGAAAAACACATTGGAATCAACATCTTCAGGAGAGAATTTCTCCAGTGTCTCTCGTTCCTGCTCCTATGTAGACTGTCCCTCACACTTCGTCTTATTGTATGTTCCCTTGCACTGTTGGTAGATTACACTGAATGTTTCATCTGTATATAAAAATTAAAAATTCAAACAAAAATCTGGCCCACATGAAGAACAGGCCCTTTGGGCATATGGTTCATTATGCATATTCGTTTAATTACTAAAACACTTGGGATGGCTTTCCTGCCCTTGCTTTCAACTGGCAAAGTTGGATCTCTTCTACTGCACAGAAAATGTAGCACAGGATTCTGTTCTGAAGGATAAAAAACGAAAAGGGGGGAAAAAAGAGCCTTTGAAGAAGGAATTCACCAAAAGGAGGTATGATTCTCAGTATGAAACCAATAGAAGTCAGAATCTCTCTCTTTCTCTCCTGTTTTCGTCTCTTTCTCCCTCTGATTTCTACCACTGCCCCTGAAGGCTAGTTTTACTGTGGTTCGTTTATATGAATGCAAGCAGGGCAGGAATGTGAGACTAAGGGTTTGGGTTTCAAGTACATTCCCTCCGAGCAACTCAAGTCTCACGATGAAGCTGTCTAAGTTTTATTGGTTAGAAAGGCCGTGCTATGAAAGTGTGACTTTAATTGATTTTTCAGGGCAAACAGGTGGTGATGGTTTAGACATGCCCTAGTCTCAGTGCCACTCCTAATTCGGAGCAGCACATATAATAGCTTTATTAAAATAAACAGCCCCCTGGCTTTGCTTTTACCTGAACATCTGCCTCTTGGATTTTAAAGGGCCTTTTAAAATATTTTCATTCTGTGCTTAAATGAATCTGATCCTAAAAAAGCTGAGGAAGACTTTATTTTCTATTCATGTCATCAAACTTATTATTTTTTGTTTGAAAGGAAAAACATTAAAATTCACACAGCATCTTTAAATAGGATCATTGTTGTTCCAGGAATTTTGGTGGTTGTTTTGGGAACATTTACTTACATGATGCAACAGATTTTAAACATAACAGGCCAAAAATTGAATTCGTACTTGCTGGGTTTTGATTTGAACTATTATTTTGGTGAGCAGAAGATTGGTTGAATGTCAATGGTGTGTGTGTGTGTGTGTGTGTGTGTGTGAGTGTATGTGTGTATGTATGTGTGCACATACGTGCTTAAAGACCATATTTTGTGTTCCTTCCCGGTTTATAGTGATGTCTCAGCTTTGTCGGAAAGCTGCTTGGATTCCTCATCAAAATAAACTCAGGACTCCTAAGAGCATTTTTAAAGGAAAGGAAGATCCAAACTTGGCATCAGTTTTGTTTTTAGTGGCAAGGATGTGTGGCTCTGATACAAGCACAATTTTCTTTTTGATTAAGCAAATAGGTAGTCTATCCGAGTAATGGGAGACCATCCAAGACATTCTTGATCCAATTCCTAAGGGAATTGTTCTTTGCTATAAAGAGCATTGCTCACTAACCCCTGTGGGAGAGTTCTCGAATTAAGGCACCTTAGTCTATTTTAAGCACACTGAACATGTAAAGAGCTACTGCAGCCTTAACGTGAACATATTGCAACCCTGCTTCTTCGAGTGCCAGAAATAAAGCTGCAAGTGGAGGAACTTAATACAGTGAACTGCTTTATTCCATCCCTGTGCTAATGCTAATTAGATACACTTGCTTTATTACCCAGAGCGTTTTTCCTGTATTCATTCTGATCCAATCTTTCTGTGAAGATGAAGGAATAAGTCTTAAGTGTCCGTTGAAGTTTTTAGTCAGAATTGCAGCCTGATGTTCATGTGACCAAAGTCACATGAACATCCTTTAATCAGAGCAGATAATTTGTTGGTGGCTTTGAAAGGTGTATTTACCAAAATCAGACTTTCCACTGCTCAATTACTACCTTCGGCAAAAACGCATAATGAGAAATTTACTGTCTGGTTCTAGACCTGGAATGATGATCATTCTGGGTGAAAAAGCCAATAGTTGCAGCACATTACATGTTTTCTTTGTCTCATTTAGTTTAGTGCTTTTCTACTTTTTAAAGTAGCTGTTCTGCCTTTATGAGTGGTATGAGGATTTTTATTGGGCTACAGGTGATTGACTTGTTCCCATTTATTTAGAATCATCAAGAAATGTAAAGTGTAGAGTGGCCGGTAGCATGATACAAACCTTAACATGATGGGATTTTAATAAATACTTTATATTTAAAAGAGGGAAAAGATGATGACGTATTTAGAAAGGAATGCATGCATAAATACAAGTTAGAATCATTTTTTTTTTCTGTTTTTAAAAAAATCCCATTATACGGTCAAAAGGGGAAAATAAATGTCAACAAAAACTCTGTCTAGAAAAATACAGTCTAAAAGTCTCCAATTTATATTTAATATTAGTATTTTATGGACTTTTTATGTATAGACTTCCTCTAAAATCAGAATGGAATAAGCTACATTCTTCTAGAAGTGTTCAGTTTAGTGTTATTGTGACATTGGCAGTTTGAAAATTACAAACAGTTACAGAGGATAATAAAAGTAGGGAACACATAATCCAGGTATCTTTCTGCAAAAGTATTGGGAATAAACTACCAGTTGTGATCATTCTCACACAAAACTAGAACTAATTGATGAACTAACTCTAAGAGAAGGCAAGACACCTAGTTTGATTTAACTCGCAGTGAAGTGACCAGATCATTCCATGTCTTGTAGAAATAGTCAAAGGCAATGACAAATAAACACCAAAAGTGGTATATTCTGACGCCCAAGAAACTAGGTGGTTAATCAATGTTGATTTGGTAAACTTTCTATGTATGTTACTCGAGCATGATGTAGAGGCACAAAGGTTTTGTTAGAGGATGGGAGAAAAGTGAGGGTCAGAGCAGGAAAGGACTTTACAGTTCTGGACCCAATCTGAGTTGAGGTTTGCCAAAGTCATTCTTCCTTGATTGGTGCTGTTTTCCCCTTACCTCCTCCTACGTGGAGGCTGGACTGGGAAGGACTGGGAAAAAATTTATTTCCTAGACCCAGTGGTTCCTTCCAAAGGTATAAAATTGGTTTTCTGGTCAGTCTAGAAAACCTTTCATAATTTCCCTAGATGTGTTCACCTTTTTTACATTATACTACTTTATTAGTTTTCTATTGCTATTGTAACAAGTTACCATACCCATGAGTGGCTTAAGACAACACAAATTTATTATCTTCCTGTTCTGGAGGTCAGGAGTCTACCACAGGTCTCACTGCACTAAAATCAAGGTGTTGGAAAGGCCGTGTTCCATTCTGGGGAGAAGATGTTCCCTTTCCTTTTCCAGCTTCTAGAGGCTGCCCACATTCCTTGGCTCATGGCCCCTTCCTGCATCATATCCAGCAAGGGCACAAGGTTCAATCCTCACATGGCATCACTCTGACCTTGCTTCTGCCCTCACATCTTTTCTGGAATTTCTTTTTCTGCCCCCATCTTCCACTTTTAAAGACCCTTTGATTACATTAGACTCAACCAGATAATCCATGATGATCTTCCTTTGTTAAGGTCAGATGATCAGCAACCTTAACTCCATCAGTAGTCTTAATTTCTCTTTGCAGTGTAACATATTCACAAGGTCCGGGGAATAGGATGTGGATATCTTTGGGGTACTATTATTCTGCCTACCACAACCATGCCTATCTTCTATTTATGTTGCTTTCTGATGGATAAGGATTTCTGAAGCAAGAGCTGGTTCCTTGCATAGAAATTAATTTAGCATACATTTGGGGGGAGGGGGGAAGAGTTTATATATTATGGACATTTAAACCTGAGAATGGCTGAGAGGGCTGTAATTACAAATATACAGAAGTCACATGTTGTTAGTAACTTGAGAGACTGTTGGTATTTGGCTTGCTCTATCTGCTTCCCTGTGCTCATAGTGTATGGCTGGAGGGTCAGACATCTAGGAGGAAGCTATGTTCCTCTCCACACAGCAGATCTTGAGTATCAGAACCCCAACGGGGAGAGGAATGGATGGGCTAGTTCTAGAGGGCAACCAAAAGGGGTAAAGGGACAAGGAGTGACTTGAAAGTTTGTCCAGGACTCAGATGTAGTTCCTGGTAAGTGGCTGAATGTTACTGGGCATAAGATCCATGGCATTTCCCCACTTGATTCCCTGTGGTTAACCAAACTACAAGCCATGTTTAAAGAACCAACAAAAGCCTATATTCTCTGTAAAACACCCCTCAGCATCCCAGAGAAAAGTGATTTTGCCCTTTTTCCTGGGCTATTGCTGTTTCTTTCTAAAATTTTTCTCAGTTTCTCATTTCCTTACCCCATTCCCATAATTAAGGGTAATTTGCTATTAGAATTATCTAGTTAAATATCTGATCCTGTTATTTTTATTCTCTTAAAAAATCCATTAAAGACTTCTCATTTAGTTTACGATCGCATCTTCAACTCACTACCATGACATACAGGTCTTTCCACGAACTGGTCTATTGTTTTCCTTCTCAACGCCTTATTCCCTGTGTCTCTAGGAAAGTTCTATCATCACAAACAAGCTCATTCTTATTGCCCTTTAATGTTCACACACCCCCAACTCTAGTCCTAGCAACCACTTATCTGTCTTCATCACCATAATTTTGCCACTTCACAAATGTCATATAGAAGGAATCTTATATTATGTAACCTTTTGAAATGCGCTTTTTTTTTTTTTTCACTCAGCGTAATGGCTTTCAGATCCATCCAAGTTGCATGCATCAATAGTTCACTCCTGTCATGAATTTTTGAAAAATCAGAATACTGGGTAACATCAGACCTAATCTCACATGATGACAGTCAGCTAAAGTTGAGTTAGGGGGTGGACCCCTTGGAGAAGGTTTACAATCTGAGCACACCCTGGTCCCCAACGCTCCCTATGGTCTTACACCCGGGCTTCCTGTACTTTATATTTTACCCTGACCCCTGTGGGCATCTGGATCTGTAACCCCTGACAGTAGCTACCATTTCTGAAACTGATGTAAAATAAGCAGTGTTTCACACATTAATATATCTGATATGGGAAAACAAATTGTATCCCCCTTCTCAGATAAGATGGGGAAACAAAAGTATCAAGTAGTAAGTTTTGACAGAGTTAAAAAAAAATCTGCATGTCCTATTATGTTTATGCAGTGTCTACAAATGTATTAGACCACAGATTTTTTTTTTTTTTTAAGCACTGTTGACTACAAAGGAATTTGTACAGGTGTGGGGGAGAGGTGTCAGGGGTCATGGGGGTGGGACTTTTAGGAAGAATGCTGCTACTCGTTTATTCCCAAGGCCGATAATAGAGAAAGTGAGAAAAGCACACTGACAACTGCTGCTCAGGACCTCGGCATCACCCCCAATTTTTGTACCCATCATAGTTTTGATGTGTGAGTGTGTGTGTGTTGTTGGTTGGTGTCTTTCCTCCTTTTCTTCTTTATCACCTATCCTGGCCTTCCTCACTTTCAAAATCAGCTCTTTGTCCTTCATAGCAGCTGTAAAACAATAGAAGTGGCTGCTTGGGAGCGCTTAATTCCAAGCCTTTGGAAGGCATTCCTAGGTCAGTGCAGAATCATAGCCATTATTTCCTGTGGTATGTTACCTGCCATAAAAATTTTATTATAAAATATATTGTATATGCAAGGGAGTTGATAAAACCATGCACATACGTGTACATTTTAAAGAATAAGAATCACTTGTTTACTTCCACTCAACTTAAACAATGAAAATTCCCATTATTTTAATTTATTTATTTTGAAACATCTTTATTGGAGTGTAGTTGCTTTACAATATTGTTTTGGTTTCTGCTGTATAACAAAGTGAATCAGCTATACGTATACATATATCCCCATATCCCCTCCCTCTTGCGTCTCCCTCCCTCCCACCCTCCCTATACCACCCCTCTAGGTGTTCACAAAGCACCGAGCTGACCTCCCTGTGCTATGCAGCTGCTTCTCACTAGCTATCTGTTTTACATTTGGTAGTGTATATATGTCCATGCCACTCTCTCACTTTGTACCAGCTTACCCTTCCCCCTCCCCATGTCCTCAAGTCCATTCTCTATGTCTGAGTCTTTATTCCTGTCTTGCCCGTGGGTTCCTCAGAACCACTTGTTTTGTTTATATTCCATAAATATGTGTTAGCATATGGTATTTGTTTTCCTCTTTCTGACTTACTTCACTCTGTATGACAGATTCTAGGTCCATCCACCTCACTACAAATAGCTCATTTCATTTCTTTTTACGGCTGAAAAATATTCCATTGCATATATGTGCTGCATCTTCTTTATCCATTCATCTGTCAATGGACATTTAGGTTGGTTTCATGTCCTGACTATTGTAAGTAGTGCTGCAAAGAACATTGTGGTCCATGTCTCTTTTTGAACTATGGTTTTCTCAGGGTATATGCCCCGTAGTGAGACTGCTGCGTGATATGGTGGTTCTATTTTTAGTTTTTAAAGGAACCTCCATACTGTTCTCCATAGTGAGAGTATCAATTTATATTCCCACCAACAGTGCAAGAGGGTTCCCTTTTGTCAACACCCTCCCCAGCATTTATTGTTTGTAGATTTTTTTGATGATGGCCATTCTGACTGGTGTGAGGTGATACCTCATTGTAATTTTGATTTGCATTTCTGTAATGATTAGTGATGTTGAGCATCCTTTCATGTGTTTGTTGGCAATCTGTATATCTTCTGTGGAGAAATGTCTATTTAGGCCTTCTGCCCATTTTTGGATTGGGTTCTTTGTTTTTTTGATATTGAGCTGCACGAGCTGCTTATATATTTTGGAGATTAATCCTCTGTCATTTGCTTCGTTTGCAAATGTTTTCTCCCATTCTGAGGGTTCTCTTTTTGTCTTGTTTATGGTTTCCTTTGCATGCAAAAGCTTTTAAGTTTCATTATGTCCCATTTGTTTATTTTTGCTTTTATTTCCATTTCTGTATGTGGTGGGTCAAAAAGGATCCTGCTGTCATTTATGTCAAAAAGTGTTCTTCCTATGTTTTCCTCTAAGAATTTTATAATGTCTTGCCTTATATTTAGGTCTTTAATGCATTGAGTTTATTTCTGTGTATGGTGTTAGGAAGTGTTCTAGTTTCATTCTTTTACATGTAGCTGTCCAGTTTTCCTAGCACCACCTATTGAAGAGGTTGTCTTTTCTCCATTGTATATTTTTGCCTTCTTTATCAAAGATAAGGTAACCATATGTGCGTGGGTTTATCTCTGGGCTTTCTATCCTGTTCCGTTGATCTATATTTCTGTTTTTGTGCCAGTACCATACTGTCTTGATTACTGTAGCTTTGTAGTATAGTCTGAAGTCCAGGAACCTGATTCCTCCAGCTCCATTTTTCTTTCTCAAGATTGCTTTGGCTATTCAAGGTCTATTGTGTTTCCATACAAATTGTGAAATTTTTTGTTCCAGTTTTGTGGAAAATGCTAGTGGTAGTTTGATAGGGATTGCATTGAATCTGTAGATTGCTTTGGGTAGTAGAGTCATTTTTACAATGTTGATTCTTCCAATCCAAGAACATGGTATATCTCTCCGTCTGTCTGTATCGTCTTTAATTTCTATCATCAGCGTCTTATAGTTTTCTGCATACACGTCTTTTGTCTCCTTATGTAGGTTTCTCCCTAGGTACTTTATTCTTTTTGTTGCAATGGTAAATGGGAGTGTTAGATTAATTTCTCTTTGAGATTTTTTGTTGATAGTGCATAGGAATGCAAAAGATTTAAGAGCATTAATTTTGTATCCTGCTACTTTACCAAATTCATTGATTAGCTCTAGTAGTTTTCTGGTAGCATCTTTAGGATTCTCTATGTATAGTATCATGTCATCTGCAAACAGTGACAGCTTTACTTCTTCTTTTCCAATTTGGATTCCTTTTATTTCTTTTTCTTCTCTGATTGCTGTGGCTAAAACTTCCAAAACTATGTTGAATAAGAGTGGTGAGAGTGGGCAACCTTGTCTTGTTCCTGATCTTAGTGGGAATGTTTTCAGTTTTTCACCATTGAGGATGATGTTGGCTGTGGGTTTGTCATATATGGCCTTTATTATGTTGAAGAAAGTTCCCTCTAGGCCTACTTTCTGCAGGGTTTTTATCATAAATGGGTGTTGAATTTTGTTGAAAGCTTTCTCTGCATCTATTGAGATGATCATATGGTTTTTCTCCTTCAATTTGTTAATATGGTGTGTCACATTGATTGATATTGAGGAATCCTTGCATTCCTGGAATAAACCCCACTTGATCATGGTGTATGATCCTTTTAATGTGCTGTTGGATTCTGTTTGCTAGTATTTTGTTGAGGATTTTTGCATCTATGTTCATCAGTGATATTGGCCTGTAGTTTTCTTTTTTCGTGACATCTTTGTCTGGTTTTGGTATCAGGGTGATGGTGGCCTCATAGAATGAGTTTGGGAGTGTTCCTCACTCTGCTATATTTTGGGAGAGTTTGAGAAGGATAGGTATTAGCTCTTCTCTAAATGTTTGATAGAATTCGCCTGTGACTCCACCTGGTCCTGGGCTTTCGTTTGTTGGAAGATTTTTAATCACAGTTTCAATTTCAGTGCTTGTGATGGGTCTGTTCATATTTTCTATTTCTTCCTGGTTCAGTCTCGGCAGGTTGTGCATTTCTAAAAATCTGTCTGTTTCTTCCAGATTGTCCATTTTATTGGCATAGAGTTGCTTATAGTAATCTCTCATGTTCATTTGTATTTCTGCAGTGTCAGTTGTTACTTCTGCTTTTTCATTTCTAATTCTACTGATTTGAGTCTTATCCCTATCTTTCTTGATAAGTCTGGCTAATGGTTTATCAATTTTGTTTATCTTCTCAAAGAACCAGCTTTTAGTTTTATTGATCTTTGCTGTTGTTTCCTTCATTTCTTTTTCATTTATTTCTGATCTGATCTTTATGATTTCTTTCCTTCTGCTAACTTTGGGTTTTTTTTTGTTCTTTCTCTAATTGCTTTAGGTGCAAGGTTAGGTTGTTTATTTGAGATGTTTCCTGTTTCTTTAGGATTGTATTGCTATAAACTTCCCTCTTAGAACTGCTTTTGCTGCATCCCATAGGTTTTGGGTCATCATGTCCCCATTGTCATTTGTTTCTAGGTATTTTTTGATTTCCTCTTTGATTTCTTCAGTGATCTCTTGGTTATTAAGTAGTGTATTGTTTAGCCTCCACGTGTTTGTATTTTTTACAGATCTTTTCCTGTAATTGATATCTAGCCTCATAGAGTCCTGGTTGGAAAAGATACTTGATACAATTTCAATTTTCTTAAATTTACCATGGCTAGATTTGTGACCCAAGATATGATCTATCCTGGAGAATGTTCCATGAGCACTTGAGAAAAATGAGTATTCTGTTGTTTTTGGATGGAGTGTCCTATAAATATCAATTAAGTCCATCTTGTTTAATGTATCATTTAAAGCTTGTGTTTCCTTATTTATTTTCATTTTGGATGATCTGTCCATGGGTGAAAGTGGGGTGTTAAAGTCCCCTACTATGAATGTGTTACTGTCGATTTCCCCTTTTATGGCTGTTAGTATTTGCCTTATGTATTGAGGTGCTCCTATGTTGGGTGCATAAATATTTACAATTGTTATATCTTCTTGGATTGATCCCTTGATCATTATGTAGTGTCCTTCTTTGTCTCTTGTAATAGTCTTTTTCTTAAAGTCTATTTTGTCTGTTATGAGAATTGTTATTCCAGCTTTCTTCTGATTTCCATTTGCATGGAATATCTTTTTCTATCCCCTCACTTTCAGTCTGTATGTGTCCCTAGGTCTGAAGTGGGTCTCTTGTAGATGGCATATATACAGGTCTTGTTTTTGTATCCATTCTGCCAGTCTGTGTCTTTTGGTGGGAGCATATAATCCATTTACATTTAAGGTAATTATTGATATGTATGTTCCTATTCCCAATTTCTTAATTGTTTTGGGTTTGTTATTGTAGGTCTTTTCCTTCTCTTGTGTTTCTTGCCTAGAGAAGTTCCATTGGCATTTGTTGTAAAGCTGGTTTGGTGGTGAACTCTCTCAGCTTTTGCTTGTCTCTAAAGGTTTTAATTTCTCCATCAAATCTGAATGAGATCCTGCTGGGTAGAGTAATCTTGGTTGTAGGTTCTTCTCCTTCATCACTTTAAATATGTCCTGCCACTCCCTTCTGGCTTTCAGAGTTTCTGCTGAAAGATCAGCTCGTAACCTTATGGAGATTCCCTTGTGTGTTATTTGTTGTTTTTCCCTTGCTGCTTTTAATATGTTTTCTTTGTATTTAATTTTTGATAGTTTGATTAATATGTGTCTTGGCATGTTTCTCCTTGGATTTATCCTGTATGGGACTCTCTGTGCTTCCTAGACTTGATTAACTATTTCCTTTCCCCTATTAGGGAAGTTTTCAGCTATAATCTCTTGAAATATTTTCTCAGTCCCTTACTTTTTCTCTTCTTCTTCTGGAACCCCTATAATTCAAATGTTGGTGCGTTTAATGTTGTCCCAGAGGTCTCTGAGACTGTCCTCAGTTCTTTTCATTATTTTTTCTTTATTTTACTCTGCAGTAATTATTTCCACCATTTTATCTTCCAGGTCACTTATCCGTTCTTCTGCCTCAGTTATTCTGCTATTGATCCCTTCTAGAGTATTTTTAATTTCATTTATTGTGTTGTGCATCATTGCTTGTTTCCTCTTTAGTTCTTTTAGGTCCTTGTTAAATGTTTCTTGCGTTTTCTCTATTCTATTTCCAAGATTTTGGATCATATTTACTATCATTATTCTGAATTCTTTTTCAGGTAGACTGCCTATTTCCTCTTCATTTGTTAGGTCTGGTGGGTTTTTATCTTGCTCCTTCATCTGCTGTGTGTTTTTCTGTCTTCTCATTTTGCTTATCTTACTGTGTTTGGGGTCTCCTTTTCACAGGCTGCAGGTTCATAGTTCCTGTTGTTTTTGGTGTCTGTCCCCAGTGGCTAAGGTTGGTTTAGTGGGTTGTGTAGGTTTCCTGGTGGAGGGGACTAGTGCCTGTGTTCTGGTGGATGAGGCTGGATCTTGTCTTTCTGGTGGGCAGGTCCACGTGTAGTGGTGTGTTTTGGGGTGTCTGTGGCCTTATTATGATTTTAGGCAGCCTCTCTGCTAATGGATGTGGCTGTGTTCCTGTCTTACTAATTGTTCGGCATAGGGTGTCCAGCACTGTAGCTTGCTGGTCATTGAGTGAAGCTGGGTGTTGTTGTTGAGGTGGAGATCTCTGGAAGGTTTTCGCTGTTTAATATTACGTGGAGCTGGGAGGTCTCTTGTGGACCAATGTCCTGAACTTGGCTCTCCCACCTCAGAGGCACAGCCCTGATGCCTGGCTGGAGCACCAAGAGACTGTCCTCCACACGGCTCAGAATAAAAGGGAGAAAGAAAGAAAGAGAGAGAGAGAGAGAGAGAGGGAGGTAGGGAGGAAGGAAGGAAGGAAGAGAGAGGATAAAATAAAGTAAGATAAAGTAAAATAAATTTATTAAAATAAAAAATCAGAATTATTTTTAAAAAGTTTTAAAGTTAAAAAAAAAAAAACGACAGACAGAACCCTAGGACAAATGGTGAAAGCAAAGCTATGGAGACAAAATCTCACACAGAAGCATACACATACACACTCACAAAAAGAGGAAAAGGGGAAAAAAATAGTCTATCTTGCTCCCAAAGTTCACCTTCTCAATTTGGGACGATTCGTTGTCTATTCAGGTATTCCACAGATGCAGGGTACATCAAGTTGATTGTGGAGATTTAATCCGCTGCTCCTGAGGCTGCTGGGAGAAATTTCCCTTCCTCTTCTTTGTTCGCACAGCTCCTTGGGGCTCAGCTTTGGATTTGGCCCCGCCTCTGCGTGTACATCGCCTGAGGGCGTCTGTTCTTTGCTCAGACAGGACGGGGTTAAAGGAGCAGCTGACTCCGGGGCTCTGACTCACTTAGGCCGGGGGGTGGGGTGGGGGGGTGGAGGGGCACGGAGTGCGAGGCGAGCCTGCGGCGGCAGAGGCCAGCGTGACGTTGCACTAGCCAGCGGTGTGCCATGCGTTCTCCTGGGGAAGTTGTCCCTGGATCACAGGACCCTGGCAGTGGCGGGCTGCACAGGCTCCCCGGAAGGGGCGGTGTGGAGAGTGACCTGTGCTTGTACACAGGCTTCTTGGTGGCGGCGGCAGCAGCCTTAGCGTCTCATACCTGTCTCTGGGGTCCGTGCTGATAGCCGCGGCTCACGCCCGTCTCTGGAGCTCCTTTAAGCGGCGCTTTTAATCCCTTCTCCTCGCACACCAGGAAACAAAGGCAAGAAAAAGTCTCTTGCCTCTTCTGCAGCTCCACACTTTTCCCCGGACTCCCTCCCGGCCATCCGTGGCGCACTAACCCCCTGCCGGCTGTGTTCACACCGCCAACCCCAGTCCTCTCCCTGCGCTCCGACCGAAGCCTAATCCTCAGCTCCCCGCCCCTCCCGCCCCGGCGGGTGAGCAGACAAGCCTCTCGGGCTGGTGAGTGCCGGTCGGCACCGATCCTCTGTGCGGGAATCTGTCCGCTTTGCTCTCCTCACCTCTGTGGCTGCGCTCTCCTCCGCGACCCCGAAGCTCCCCCCCTCCGCCACCTGCAATCTTCACCCGCGAAGGGGCTTCCTAGTGTGTGGAAACCTTTCCTTCTTCACAGCTCCCTCCCAGAGGTGCAGGTCCTGTCCCTATTCTTTTGTCTCTGTTTTTTTTTTTTTTTTTTTTCTTTCTTTCTTTTGCCCTACCCAGGTATGTGGGGACTTTTTTGCCTTTTGGGAAGTCTGAGGCCTTCTGCCAGCACTCAGTATGTGTTCTGTAGGAGTTGTTCCACATGTAGATGCATTTTTGATGTATCTGTGGGGAGGAAGGTGATCGTCATGTCTTACTTCTCCATCATCTTGCAGGTCCCACCCTCCCGTTATTTTAGAGTTCTTCCTCTGCCTCTTTATTACTGAATCCTTCTTCCCTCATCCCCAGAAGTAGTGGTAACACTGAATGTCTGTCATTTACTCATTGTGGTTTTACCACCTTTGTATCTATCTTGAACAGTGTAATTCAATTTTGTCTGCTTTTTTAAGATTTTATAAAGGAATTGTGTAATATTTTTAGGTCTTACTCTGTGACTTACAAATTAATTCACTCAGTATTGTTTTTGACCTTCGTCCACGTGGTCAAAATGTGACCGTCAGATATCTTTATTCTGTATGATATATAACCTTATGTATAAGTTATTTATCCATTCTACTCTAGAAAGGTATTTGAATTGATTGCAGGCTTGATTGGGGTTGTTTGTTGGTTGGTTTGCTTGTTTTTCAGCTATTATGAAAAGTGGTCTTGTCAACATTGTACATTTCATCTGGCGGACATGTGCAAGACTTTAGAGCAATGGCTCTCAATATGTAGTGCCTGGAGAGTAGCATCAGCATCACCTAGAAACTTTGCTGAAATGAATTTCTCGGGCCCCTCCCCAATCCTGCTGAACCAGGAACTGTAGGTGGGGCCCAGAGATCTTGTCTACACCAGTCCTCTGGCATTTCCCATGCATGCTAAAGTTTGAAACCCACTGCTCCCAAGTTTATACCTAGGAGTAAAAATGATTATCTGATATACACATTCTGCTTAATAGTTAATGTAACCATTTCCCAAGTTACTGAACTGTCAGCATCAAATAAAAGTTATCAGTGTTATACATCTCAGAAAACTCTTCTCATTATATGACTTCTAAGTCGTGTCAGTCTCATGAGTTTTCATACTTTGTTGTGGTTTTAATTTCCATTTTCCTCACTACTAATAATATATATAGGTTTGGGGACCTTTCCACTCCTTTTTTCTCCTTTTGCCTAATTTTCTTCCCCCCTCTACCTTTTTATTGATTTGTAGAGGTGTTTTATGTAATCTAGATAGAACTTCTTTGTAATAGAAATATCTTCTCCAAGTTTGTGGCTTATTTTTTTTTCCATTATATATTTTGATGAACAAAATTCTGATACTTAATGTCAAATTTATTAATTATTTTTGCTGTGGTTTGTGCATTTTGTGTCACTGTAGAGGGATCGTTCCCAGTCTCAAAGTCATAAAGATGCTCTTTAAATTTTTTATGGTTTTACTTTTTATATTAAATTTTAAAATCTGCTTGTGAATTGATTTCATTTTTGTATTTTGGATACCAACTGATCCAGTACCATTTCTTGAATATTCTACTTTTCCTCAGAGATCTACAGTTTCCACCAGGTCATATTGTAAATCAGGTTTCCTTATATAGGTGGGCTTGTCCATTCATTGGTCTCTTGTCTACACCAGTACCAATGTTACACAAACATCATTTGAATTTAGCATTGTCCTTCCCAATTTGTTTTTCATCTTCAAGAATGCCTAGGCTCTTCTTGGCATTTTGCTCTTCCACATAATAGTTAGAATTGACATGTGTTTCACAAAATACAGAACAAGACAAAGCCAATATGGAAAATAAGTCAGAATCAAAATTATTGAGTTAACTGTCAGAATCATGCCATTGATAAAGAACAGCAGAATGAAGCCAAATTAGAAATAAAAATAAGAGAAAAATTGGTGAAGTAGAGTATGTGTGTAAAATAAAAAGGAATAACACTTAAAAGCTGTCTCTTTGAAAAACGAACAAAATGGGTTATTCTTTCCTGAGAGTTTTCAATGTACAAAGAGTAAAGACACAAATAAATAACAGCAGGCATTGAACGGGGAGATAATTCAGATGGGCAGAGATTAAACATATGAGGATATTATGAAGTTTTATGCTTAAAATGTTGAAAGATATATGAAAGAGATGAAACTTGTACCACAGTGTATCCAAATGACTGAAAAAGAATGAGAACTTGAATGGTCCTACACCTACTAAATAATTGGATCAGTGGTTTAATGTCTTACCAGAAAACAAATCATAGGCCCAGGCAACTTTAGAGACACGTTTTTACCAAACATTCAAGGAGCAGATAAATCCTATATTATACAGATTCTTTTCAATTGCCTTCTGGCTGTTATCTTTTCCATTGAAAAGTCAGCTGTCGGGCTTCCCTGGTGGCGCAGTGGTTGAGAGTCCGCCTGCCGATGCAGGGGACACGGGTTCATGCCCCAAGCTGGGAAGATCCCACATGCCACGGAGTGGCTGGGCCCGTGAGCCATGGCCGCTGAAGCTGTGCGTCCGGAGCCTGTGTTCTGCAACGGGAGAGGCCACAGCAGTGAGAGGCCCGTGTACCGCAAAAAAAAAAAAAAAAAAAGTCAGTTGTCAGTTTGATAGTTATTCATTGTGGAGGAAATGTGATTTTTCTTTAAACTTCACTATATCTACTTTTCCCCTTTCTTTTGGTCATGAATTATATGCAGTTTTACTATGAGATGCCTGCCTGTGATTTTTTTCCCCTTCATCCTATTTGAGGTTCTTTAAATCTGTAACTTCACAGCTTTTATATTAGGCTTTTGGAAATTCTCATTCAATATCATTTATAGCTTTTCCCCATTTCTCTCTTACTCTCTTTTTCTGGACTCCAAGTTTTTACATCTAAATTAAAACTTTCTAAATGTGCCATGTAGCTGCTTTTTTTTTTTTTGGTGTATTTTGTCATCATGTTTATATCTGCTTTAAGTATAGATATTTTCTACTAATACTCCAAATCACAAATGCTCTCTTTTCTGCTCTGCTATTAAATTCATTTAGTGAGCTCTTCATTTCACTTATCTTTTTAAAAAAAATTTTCCATTTCCATTGGATTATACTTCATAGACCCCAGTTCTCTGCTGATATTCTCCATGTTATTTTAATCCATTTTCATGTATATATTAATATACACATATGTATATTATACATTAATCATGGATATATATTTTTATTTTATTTTATTTTATTTTATTTTATTTTACTTTTTGCGGTACGCGGGCCTCTCACTGTTTTGGCCTCTCCCGTTGCGGTGCACAGGCTCCGGATGCGCAGGCTCAGTGGCCATGGCTCACGGGCCTAGCCGCTCCGCGGCATGTGGGATCTTCGCGGACCGGGGCATGAACCCATGTCCCCTGCATCAGCAGGCGGACTCTCAACCACTGCACCACCAGGGAAGCCCTAATCGTGGATATTTTAAAATTTATAACTGGTAACTCTTACATCTAAATAAACTTTTTGTTCTCATTGTCTGTTTTTCTCTTGATTTTTGGTCATTGTTTTTTAATCCTGACCATACCTGGTTATTTTTTTATCAAATACTGGATAAGATTTATTAAAACATTTTAGAGGATATGGAATATGTTATTTTCCACAAGAGAGGATGTAGAGGAGGCAGTGGGGGTCTAGCAAGTCAGAATGATCCAGTTAGGGATTGAAATGATCCAAGGTAGGAAGGATTTCAAGCATTTTGAGGATTGATCTATTTCTGGTTTTACCCCTATGCTTAGTGCTTCAGGAGTCTTAATAAAATTCTGTAGTGTTTACTAGAGCCCTTATTTTCTAAGAGTCCTTAACCTCCAGTTTTTATTTCCCAACTCAGTGTGATTGCCAAAAACTTTTAGTTCCCACTTTCTGCTTGGCCTCAACTTTTCATCCTAGCCTCACATGCTTTAGGAAACAGTAAATTTCTCAAGGGAACATGCATGCAGAATGTCAGGCTTGCATCTCTGTGATTCCTTTCGTCCTTCAAGTCCTGGCTGCCATAGTTCCCCTGCACTCCAATTTTTACCTCCCTAGATAATTAAGATTGAAGCGAGCTCTAAACTGCTCCTGTGAGCTAAGCCACTTGTCTTACACAGTGAATTGGCAAAAATAAAAACAAAATATAACAAAAAACTCTGAAGGAGTTAAAGCAATAGCAAACTAAGATGTACCTCGCTGCATTTGTCTCTTATCCTTGATCTTGTCCCCTCAGGTCTTGGATGCCTTGATTCTTCCTAAATGTCTTCATACAGAGTTTGTATAGATTATTCAGTTTTCACAGCTGTTTGGGGGGTTTCTGTTTGTTTTTTGTGGGTTATTTTGTTTTATGCAGAAAGAATGAGAGAAAGCTTCAGCTTCATACTGAAAAGCTGACATTTACACGTCTACTTAACATACAGGCTTAACAACAAGGGTGTCTAAGAATTTTTCAAATCAACCCATACCTCTCCCAGTTTATGGGCTTTTTCTGTCCCCTGTTTTACTACTAGATTGTCTCATTACACACAAATTAAACCTTTTTTTTTTAATACGTCCATGTTTATTTAGACTGGTATACACATTTACCATTGCTTTTGAACACATACATTCTCATGTTCAGCCTTTTTATACCAGGGACGATTTTCCTTCTCTTTGAAATAAATCTGTTATATGTACTTTCATGAGGGTCTTTGGGTGATAAGCACTGCTGGCTCATGCTTTTCTGGAAAAGTCTCAGTTTTACTTGTAAGACAATTTGCTAGGTACAAGTTTCCAAATTGAAAGACTGAAAGCATATGTATTTAAGTTATTCTACTCTCTCCTTGCTTCCCTTGTTGCACTGAGATATAAAGTCACTCAAATTGCTTTTTTTTGAAGTTGAATTGTCTTTTCTCTCTAGCTGCTTGTGAATGTTTCTACTTTTTTCCCAAGTATTCTTCAGTTCTACCATGACATTTTTAGGCCTAAATTCTTCTTTATTTATCCTAATATGGGTTTTTTGGATCTTCCTATATGGTATATTTCAACAGTTCTGGAAAATCCTCAGGCATTGTATCTTCATATATTGCTTCCCCATTCTCTCATTAACCCTTTGCCCCCCCCAACACCCATCAGACGTATGTCAGACCTTCTTGTTTCTATCTTCCATGTCTTTTAACCTCTTACATATCTGTATCTTTGTTTCTCTCATCTCCATTCTGAAGAACTTCTTTGGAATTATTTCTCAGTTCACTAATTTTCTCTTCAGCTGTTTATAATCTGTTAATCAACATAGCCATTGCATTTACATTTTATCATCTCCACTTTATATTGTTCCTCACCAGTAATCCAGCTCAGATTCCATGATCCATTTTAAAAATAATTTTCTTTCCTTCTCTACCTTCATTATACTTGATTAGCAACCTCAAATAAGCATGGCTAGAGAAAAACATACAGTGCCTCCTGACAGTTATATTACATTTCTATGAGCCATTCTCTTTTCCTCTCTTCTAGACTATTTTATAACTTCTCTTCTGTCCTCAAACTCTAATACCTTCTCCCTGTCCTCACTCAGATCATGACCATGGTTGACACAAGTACCCATCTACTGCTATCTTGCCCTCACCATACCTTCCTATCCCCCTACCAACATCTATGTCCGTATCCTCTGCTTTTCCTCCTCTAACTGTGAATCACTGAATTGTTGCTTCTGAAGACCAACCCTCCATCTGTGCACTGGCTCCTACTCCTACCCACTGTTTCAAAAATATTGTTCCAACTCTTCTTTCTTGTCTCTCCTACATCACCATTTTTTTCTCCCTCTCTCTCCTGTATTGTTGCTACATCCCCTTCCAGCTTCCACCCTGTTTCTCTGCTCTTTTTCATATCAAACTGTTTCATAGAGTTATCTCTACTCACTGTCTGTAGTTTTGCTGTTCTCTCTTAAACTCACTGTTATCTGATTTTTGTCTTATCACTCCAGTCAGCTGCTCATTTCAAATCACCAATGACCAATTTTCAGTGACCATCTTATTTAGGAATGTATTGTTGCCCTCCTCTTTGTTTATCTTGTTTTCTAGGACAGCACAATCTCCCAGTGTATCTCTTTTGCTCTGACTGCTCCTCAGTCTCCTTTTCTGGTTCCTTTTAATCTTCTCCAACCCATAAATTTGCACTTTTCTAGGGATCACTACATTTGTAGGCCATTTCTCTGCTGTTATTTCCTTGTTAAAATTATCCAGTCTGATACCTTTAAATACCATCTGGATGCTGATAATATGCAAATTTGTGCCTCTAGCCCTAGCCTCTTTTCTGAACTCCAAACCTTCTATCCATTGCCTACTCTGTGTCTCTGCAGGGATGTCTAATAGGTGCCTCAGACTCTCCTTCTCCAAACCTGTTCTTTCTACAGACTATTGTCTCCATTAATGAACCAATCCAGTCTTCCAGTTTTTCAAGCCCCACAACTGGCTCCTGTTCCTTTCTCACTTCTTGGCTTTCTAATCCTCTTGCTCACT
The DNA here is from genome assembly GCF_005190385.1 of Monodon monoceros. NCBI lineage: Eukaryota > Metazoa > Chordata > Mammalia > Artiodactyla > Monodontidae > Monodon > Monodon monoceros. The sequence goes on from NW_021703778.1 coordinate 44,869,769, forward strand.
CTGTATCAGCCAAGGGGGTTCTTACTATTCCTTGAACGTACTAGGCATACTCCCATTTCCGGACCTTTGGATTTGCTGTTCTTCTGACCAGAAACACTATTCACCTAGATTTGCACACTTCTCCAAGGGCTTTGCCCACATATTGCCCTTCTCAGCAAGGCTGTCTCTAACCACTCTACTTATAATTGAAGTCCCAGCCCCATCGCCTGGTATTCCCTTTGTTACGTTCCTGTTTTGTTTTTTGTCACCCTCCTCATAGCCGTTCCTACCATCTGATGATGTAGAATATATAGTTTACTTATGTATCAATCTCATCCCTAATCCCCAAATATAATGTAAGCTCTATGAAGGCTGTTTTGTTTGTTGGTTGGTTGCTTGGTTTTGTTCACTGTTGTGTCTAAATCAGTGTGGTTAATGGTAGGTGTTCAATAAATGCTGGGACAATCATTTTATGCATGAAGTAAAGCAGTGACAAAAAGATGGGGTTAGTGCGTTAGTGCTCAGGGTCGGGGTGAGGGGGTCACACTTCAGAGTGAGGAAATGTTCAAGCAGTAGCTTCCTAAATGAGAGAAGGGTGTGTTCAGAAGCAAAATCCTGGACACCATGTCATCTCTTGGGGTCTGCAAATAGTGCAACATGACTAGGAATCTAGGATGTGTGGTGGGTGTTGGCTTATGAAATAGTCAAGTATCAGTCAGTTCGAGGAAGGTCTTAGATGTTAAACTATGAGGTCTCAATGTCATAAGGTAGGCCAGGAAGCAATAGAAAATATTCAGATGAAAGGGCATGACATGACCTGTAGGTGGTTTTTTTTTTTGGTTTTCTATTGTTTTGCTTTATTATGGTGGTACATAAGGCATTTTGTTTTTCTCTTTTAATGACAATAAATCCAGGTATACTTTATTGAGAAGGGGCCACTTACTGATTTGTTGTCATAGAAATGAACTTGCATGTGGTCAAATTAAGAACAAATTGTTGCATTGTTTTCTCTTTGTTTAACCCTTGAGTTTTTTGGATCAGAACTAGCATAGTTTGTTTCACAGTACTCAATACCTTTATTCTAAAATAAACATCTGTGTGTGAATCTCCCCCCAGTCTGGGCCAGACACATACAGGATGGATGTTCATAAAGACTGATTATTTCAAGAGACACTGTTTTCAAATGTCTAGATTTAATCTTTAGTGTAACAAAAGAGCTGATTTTCACAATATTCTGAAAGGTGTGTGTGTGCTTCTCTTTCTCATTTTCTTTGTCATAGGGGCCACACCAGTGGTTTTCACAGAAAGTTAGACCCCTCTTCAGTACTTTTCAAACGAAACATCTTCCAACCCCTTGAATATTCATTCAAAGTCATTGGACTTTAAAGCAGCAGCGCCTTAACCAAACTAAATCAACTAGCCCTTCCTTTGTGCTTCTTGAGATGCTGTTTCTCCATACAGTTTTAACCCAGGAGTCTAGTCAGGAAGGTAGATGTTTGGTTAATTTTTGTCTGTTTTTCTTCTAAAATAATCAGTTCCACTTTTATAATAATTTTCTCTTAAGCCTTAATTGACTTTATGAGGTGAATCTTGACTTCTTTATTCTATTCCTTAAAATTCAGTGTTTACTTAGGGATATAGGAATGGGTAACTTAAAACAGAGAGTAGATTTTCCATTAGCTGAAACTTGATATAGAAGTTTCTCAAAGTTTTTCTACCACAAGTGAACATTTAATTTTGTTATTACATGCTTAGTGTTTATATGCTATCTTAAGTTATGTCATTCTACTACAAAGTAGAGTAGCAATTTGAGATCACCTAGTTAATCTGACCAATGTTGGGTCAAAGTTATACTCTGAATAATGATCGTATTGAGCAGCTCCCCAAATTTCTGTGGCATCCTTAGCTATTTATGAGAACAAACATAAAATAATCCATGATTTTGTATGAGCACCCCTACCATAATATATATGTGTGTGTGTGTGTGTATATAAATAAACATATATATATATATATTTAAATGAGGATCTTGATTCCATTGTTCAATTTCTTTTAAACATTATGAACAATGTGTAGGTCACAAATGGAAAATGCTAATTTATATAATCACACTTTGTATGTTTGTTTCATTTGTTTTAACAAATGCAATGTTTCTGGTTATTCAGAAACTTGATTTCATTTAATTGAGCTATTTCCTAGTCTTAAATCTACTCTCAAGGGACAGAAGGACAAAATTTTAAGATAATCTTAAATGAGTAAATCCTGAAGTATTTGGGAAAATAGCCATGCTATTGTATTTGGTATTCCAAGTTAACTACCTTATAGTGAGGCATCCTCTTGGATGTATAGAAGATATTTAATAATTGGTTGGTTGGTCAATTTTATTGACCACTTCATAATGAAACCTGAGAAAAATGTAGCCTGATTTGTTCTTTAAAACTCTTTGTGACGTAAGATAATATATTTCTCAGCCCTACCTAAAGAAACAATACCTAGAGGATTCATTCAAGAGATATGTTCATCTATGGCAATCTGGCTAAGTTCCTCAATCACAGCTACCCTGGAACCACTGACTCCCTAAGATAGTATTTCTGTTTTTAGGTTTTCCCCCAGGAAAACGCAAGTGTCTTTATGAATCGTTTTTCCTCATGATTTGGCAAGCTTATATTCTTCATATCTATAGATATGCTTATATTTTTCATATCTAATTTCATAAAAATTATGGCAAACACATTTTGGGGTAGAAAGTGAAGAAATATTTGTAAGCTGAAGATTTGAGGTAATTTCTTAAAGTTACGTTTTTGGGGGAGGTTCAGATGGGGTCACCATAGCATCTGCATCATGGAACATAGGGAAACCTGTGTGGTGGGGTGAGAAGCTTCCTTGGTGTCAGAGAAATCAGGCTTCACTGATTCTGACATTTTATAGGTGGTTCTGTTTTAATTCTGAGTAGTTGTTCCCTTGAATGGATATATTATATTCACTTGTTGGTGGACATTTGGGCTGTTGCCAGTTTTGTTGTTGTTGTTATTTGGAATGAAGCTGCCATGTTCTGAACATTTGTGCGCAAGTCTCTGGGTCATATGTTAAATATCTAGGAGTAGGAGAGCTTGAATTACAGAGGTGTATGCACAACTTTTTGAAAAACTGCCATGTGGTTTCCCAAATCAGGTATCATTTTGTATTCCTACCAGGAGTGTGTAAGACCTGCAGTTGTTCCACATTGTCAACACTTTATATCTTGTCAGTTTTCTTTTTTAATTTTAGCCTTTCTAATATGTGCTATTTCATAGGAGTTATTTGCATTTTCCTGATGGTTAATCAAGTTGGATGTCTTTCCATGTGCTTTTAGACTTTCATATAGATTTGTGTGTACGTGAAGAGTCTGATCAAATATTTCACCAATCTTTATTGAGTTGTCTTCTTACTAAGTTGTAAGAATTCTTTATATATTCCAGATACATGTTCTCTTTCAGTATATGTGTAGAAAATACTTTCTCACATTTTGTGACTTTTTTTTTTCATTTCTTAATTGTGTCTTCCAAAGAGCAAATGAAGAATAATTTCAATGAAGTTTCCTTTTTATTTTATTTACATTATTTTATTGTGCTTTTTTGTCCTAAGAAATCTTTGGCCTACCCTCCCCTATGCCAGAGGTTTTCTCATATGTGTATTCTAGAAGTTTTGAAATTTTAGCATTTACTTTTAGATATTATGATTTATTTAATTTCTAAATATGGTAAGTGGTAAAGGTTAGTGATTTTTTTTTTCCCCCACACATATATCCAGTTGTTCCAGGGCCATTTGTTGAAAAGACACTCTTTTCTCCCATTGAATTACCTTGGCAACTTTCTTAGAGATCAGTTAATTACATATATGTGGATTCTTTTTCTGTTCCATTACTATAGCTTTATAGTAAACTAAATTACGTAGTATAAGCTTTATTTTTTTAAATTGCTTTGATTATTCTGTTATTTACATTTCAGTATAATATTCAGAATCAGCTTGTCAATTTCTACAAAATTGGGATTGCTTGCATCTGTGGATCAATTTGTGAAGAACTGCCATCTTAACAATATTGAGTCTTATAATCCATGAACTAGTGACATTTCTGTCCACTTCTTTCTGTATTCTGTAACGTTCCTCAGTAATAGTTTATAATTTCCAGGGAAGAGATCTTGCTCACGTTTTGCGAATTTTATTCCCATGTATTTTATGGGCTTTGGTTCTACTGTAAATGGAAAATCTTAAATTTTATTTTCCAGATTTTTGCTGCTAGTTTTAAAAATATAATTGATTTTTTAAAAGTAACTTTATACCCTGTCACTGCTGGATTTGTTATTTCTAGGATTTGCTTTGTAGATTCCTTAGGATTCTCTATGTAAAAAGTCAGATCATCAATAAAAAGAGACAGTATTGCTTTCCTCCTTTCTGATACTTATGCCTTTTATTTCATTTATTTTCCTTCATTGCAATGACTAGGACATTCAGTCCAATACTGAATAGGAGTAGTGAGAGCAGACATCCCTACCTTGTTTCTAATTTTAGAAGGAAATCATGCAGTTTTCTCCATCATAGAATCATTTTGTCTGTTCTAGAACTTCATCTAAATGGCATACAGTATGTGCTCTTTTTTGTATAAGGCTTCTTCCTCTCAGTGTGTTTTTGAGATTTATTCATGTGGTTGCATGCCTAAGTAATTTCCTTCCTAGCAAGTGTTGATTTTTTTAAAAGCAACTTCTCAAAGCATAATTTACGTATTACAGACTATAGCCAAATATGATCAAATACGATAACTGTAAGATTTTTGTAAGTGTCCTTTATCAGATTGAGGAAATTCCTTCTATTCATTGTTTATTAATAGTGTTGAATTTTTTGTCAATATTTTTTTCCACATCTATTGAAATAATCAAGTGTTTTTTTCTCCTTTCTGTCAATGTGGTGAATTACATTGTTTTTTAATGTGAAACTAATCTTACATTCTTGGAACATATTCTACTTGGTCACACTGTAGTATATATTTTTCATATATTTCTTGATTTGGTTCACTATTATTTTCTTAAGGATTTTTGCATCTTTGTTCCTGTTGAATATTTGCCTGTAGTTTATTTTGTTGTAATGGCTTTGTCAGGTTTTGGTATCAGGATAACACTGGCTTCATAAAATTGGTTGTGAAGTGTTCCCTCCAACATAATGTTCTTTCTTCTTTGAATGTTTGAGAGAATTCAACAGTAAAAGCATTTGAACCTGAATTTATCTTGGTGGGGACATTTGTTCAATTTCGTTAAGTTGCATTTTTCAATAAATTTTTCCTTTGTTTAAGTGGTCAAAGTTTTTGCCACAGAGTTATTCGTTTTATTCTCATCTCTGCCTTTTATGCTTGCAATGTTTATTCTGTTAACTTTCAATGTAATTATTGATATGTTGAATTTAGGTTACCATTTTATTAGTTTTGTATTTGTCTACTATGTTTCTTATTCCTATTTCCCTTTTCTTACCTTTTAGAATTCCATTTTAATTCATCTGTTGACTTTTTATCTATTCTTCTCTGCTTGTTCTTTAGTGATTGCTCTAGGGATTAATCCTGTTAGACTCAAATTGCACATTTGGTCGCACCTGCTGTGGGTGGCAGCTTTGATCCCAATTCAGACACTGCTTTGAGTCTGCCCCATGTGTGTGGTACAAACCGTAGCAGAGTTCACATACAGAATTTGGGATTTTCCTTTGCTTACTCTCTCCTTCCAGTGTGTTTGTACACTCTCTGGTGGCCCTAATTGTCACTGACTCCTTTGCCTATATCCTTCATTCAGAAAGATGGCAAATTTTTCTGTTGAGTACCAACTGGTATCATCTCTGTGTCTGCAGCTGCTCTTGAGTCAAAAGGTGCAAGAAACGTTAAAGTGACTCCATTCAGATCTGAGTTCTTTTCCCAAGGTTTCAACTCCGCTGCAAAATTAAATAACTTTGTTTCAGACTCTCAGATAATTGGTCTCCCCTCCCTGCCAAGGGTTTCTATTTGTTTTTGCTAGAAGCTATTGCTAGGAAATTAATCCTTTATTACAGAAGTAGGAATTAGGCATTGATTTTTTAAATGTTTCTGAAGGTACTAGTCTCTCACTCTAAAAGAGTTTCAAGAATGTGATATTTAAATGTGGCTCTTTTTTTTTTTTTTTTTTTTTTTTTGTAAAACACTCTGGGCTTACTTACCTATACCTGGTGGAGGCAAATATTATGGCAAATGAGGTGTTTGTCTAACACAGCTGTCCCTCTAGTATTGGTTGATGCACAAGTAATTTTTTTGAAGACATTTTATAAATAGTTGATGATGAAAATAAATCAAAAATATGTTGTTTCCTATTTTTTCTCAATAGTTTTAGGTCAGCCTCTTTTTACTTGAAATTATATTTAGAAATTTAAAAGAACAGTAAAACCCCACTTATCCAGTAGATACACATTAAGAAATAGTAATCCTTTAGAACACAGTTAAAACCTCTAATCCTAAAAGAACTTTAAGAACAGGGAAAGGGAAATAGGTAACAATAAGGAAAATCACTAGTTTTACATAGTAGAGAAGTTGCTGTACTGTTTTCTCTACTTTTCTCTATGTTGTTCATAATGAAACAAAACAAGACAAAAAAGTAAAAGAAAAAGAAAGCTTTAAAAAGCTAGGAAATTATAGGAAAAAATATATATTATGAAATAATAAATAAAAGAAAGTTGATAAAGCACACCAAATTAATAGACTGGAAGACATCAACAGTGTAATAATTTGCATTGAATCAAAAAGTATTTCAAAAATTCTGTACTTATTAAAAATATATAGAGATTTAGCACTAAAACAAAATATAATGTATAGACTGGGAGGCTAAAGGAAAATGTCATGATTTGCAGTTTTTATGATTTTCCACACCACATCTCCAAAATGATACATTTGCAATCTCATAACAAGCAATAAGAGGGCTCAGAAATAATGGGAACAACATATAAATCAATGTTCCTGTACCTAGAAGTAACCAACTAAAGTATACATATTTGAAAATGACCCCATTTGTAATAGTATCAAAAGTGTTAAGTTACTTACAAAAAATAACAAAACATATGCAAAATCATTATGGTGAAAGTAAAAAAGATATTTTGAGATACATAAAAGAAGTCCTGAGTATATGGAGAAATAAACAGTCCTTATAATTCAGAAGGTCAATGTCAGGATTTCAGTTCTCTCTGAATTGACATATACATTAAAGGCTATCTGAATAAAAATTTCACCAGTAATTGTATAGAATGTTGCAAATTGATTTTTAAATACATGTGGAAGGGTAAAGGGCAAAGAACGATCCGAGATAATTTTGATAGTGAAGTAATTGGGACTTACCCACTCAGATATCATCTGGTTACTAAACTGCTGTTTAACAACATGGTCTTGGTGAAAGAGCAATAATATAATTCAGTGGAAGGGATGAAAGGGTCCGTAAACAACCAACACGGTCATGTGGGAAGCTGATGTGTGGCAGAGGTGGGCATGTAGATCAGTGAGCAAAGTATGGATCCCTTCAGTAATCTAATTCTGAAGGTTGACTGTACTCAATATTTTGTAATAACCAATAAGGGAAAAGAATCTGAAAAAAAAAAGATATATATATGTGTATAACTGAATCACTTTGCTGTACACCTGAAACTAATACAACGTTGTAAATCAACTATAGTTCAATTTAAAAAAGTGAAATAAAAATAAAAGTTGGCTATATGTGAGGATGGAGTTCAAATCGGATGCTTGTTTCCAACGATGAACCAAAAAGCATTTGAGACAAAACAAGGAACACACCCACGCACACATACACCCCCACACACATAATTACCTTTTGGAAGAAAACACAAGGAAATTGCTTTATCACCTCAGGGTAGCATATGATTTCTTAAGTAGAACATTGAATATTAAATGGCAGAAATGCTAAAGTCAAAGATTAATATGTTTGACTATATTAAAAAACAAGACACTGTTTCAACCTAAGTTTTCATCGATAAGAGAGTATAATGGAAAAATTGCAGAACATTCATTGGAATGGGGTACCATAGATCAGGTAAAATGAATATACTTGATTTATACATAACACCACCAATAGATCTATAAAACATAGTATTGAACAAAAAATTCCAGAATGATCTCAACATTTTGATACTGTTTATGTTATTTCTAATATAAACCTTATGTCTCCTCAAGTGTCAAAGATTCACACTGATCATCATCTTCTTGTGGCCATGTAGCCTCAAAATGGGAAGATTTTAAGATTTTTATGGATAAACAACAAGGTCCTACTGTATAGCACAGGGAACTATATTCAGCATTCTGTGACAAACCATAATGGAAAAGAATATGAGAAAGAATACATACATATATATATATATATATATATATAAATATATATAACTGAGTCACTTTGCTGTACAGCAGAACTTAATACAACATTGTAAATCAACTATACTTCAATAAAATTAAAAAAAATATTTTAAAGAGACTTCAGAAAACTGAAGTTTTTATCCAAGGTATTTGAATTTTTCAGCATTGGCAGCCTCTTTGAAAAGTAATCATTCTTTCTAGTTCATATACACTTCACTGTTGTCAAAAATTGGCCTGTGGCCAACCTCTTCGTGACTTTTGGATTTTCCACACTACTTTTCCTAAATTCTGGTACATTGAATCCAGCAGCAAAAAACTCTGAATAAGGTTGATAGGGTAATGAGGTTTCCAAATATGGGAACTCTATTCCAGAGTGTGACAGGCCAACTCATTTCTCTGTCTTCCTTATTCTGCTACCAGTTCTAAAACTGTGTTAGTCATCATGTGTGTATCTTTGTGTGTGTGTGTGTGTGTGTGTGTGTGTGTTTTAACCTATTTGGAACTATATAGAGAATCCTGGGTTTAATCTCCTTAAGTCAATGAATAGGAATTGAAGATTGCTCCCATACTGCTTTTTCAAGCAGTCATTTTGTCTGTGTCTTTCAATCAGGTGTTTTTAGTCACTGTCTGGAATTTTGAACTGTACATGATCCCACTGGCATTATCGCTCCTTTTTGTCTACAATTACATCGGACCTACATTGGGGAAGGTTGGCAGCATCCAGGACAGCCAGGTGAGCAAAGATTCCAATAATTCTGACATTTGACTAAAGAAAAAATGTGTTAGCAGTAAACCGCCACCACCAAATCATGACCTGAGTCCCCTGCATTTGAGGAGCAACACTGCACATGTATTCATGTTACAGGGAAGATATTTATCATGTGTAATCTGGAGTCTTCTTCCTAGAGCATCTCGTGTTCCTGAGTCTTGGCCTGCCTTCTTAGCCTGAGTGAGCCATCTGGTTCTTGGTCAGCATTTCCATGCGGGCAGCACATGTCTGCGTGCCCATCTGGTTCTCCATAAGGTTCCTGGGAATGAGATTCTCAATCACTAGAGAAAAGCCTTTGGTGGCTCCTTGAGCCCCTTCAGGGCACACACAACTGGGAGGCTGCCTCAGGCCTCTCCATATAATTATCCTGTGCAATATTCTCCTCTAGGCTGAAGCCTCAGGGGATGCTCTGAGGCTTGCCAACTCCCAGGGAAAGCAGAGAGTGCGTGGGCATGGGCCCCTCTGTTCTTGAGTGCCCAAGTTTTTCTTGCAATTCTCAAACTCGCTGTGGTGTTAAAGGAAGCACAGGCAAGGCCTCTTCTCAAAGACATCGCCCAGCATTTACTTTTCTTAATTTTTCTCCAGCTCTCCCTCCCCTACCCCTCTTATCCCAGCCCATAGAATCTTTTTCTGCTCTGGGTTAGAAGGAACTTGTATTTAAAGACTTGCTTTATGATATAATCTTGGCATTCCAGATTCAAGAACCAAGTTTTTAAAACAAAAATCAAAGGTCTTGAGACTTGATAACATCCTTTAGAAAAATCACCGGCACATTAGGTTTTCTAAGACTCAAAAGCTGACCATCTTCACCTATTTTTCCTTATAAATGTTCTGATTATTTTAAGAAGTCATCTCTGAAATAATGGATATTTAAGGAATGTTTCTGGTTTCATTTGGGATGGGGGAAATGAGTGTTATGGCCGGGAGTAAAACCTCAGACAAATTCCAAATTCTGTTCTGTTTGGTTTTTGATTGTGTAGTGCAATAAGCATGTGCATATATCAATAAATGAGGGGCCTGAAGATGCTAGAACCAAGTAACAAATAAATAGCTTTAAAGTACAGGTTTATGTAAGGACTAAGTTTCACAGAGGTACAGATGAGGGAAATTTTTACAGAGAAGCATCTGTTGTAAAAGTGCTGTCAACTAACATTTTTACAGTTTTAATCAGATTTTATTTTCCCAGGTATATATATGTATACGTTTATAGCGTGTGTATATATATGTGTATATGTACATGTGTATTTGTAGGCAGGTATATATATGTATATATGTGTGTGTATGTAAACATGGGTACATAAGTGTACTTGTGTGTGTATGCATATAAATGTGTATGTGCGTGTATGAAACCTTTTAAATTTACTAAACATTTTCTAATTTATTACCTAATTTAATCTTGGTAACATAACCATGAAGAGTCAAGAACTACTGTTTTCATTTCATGCTTCATAAAGCTAATGTTCACAGTGGCAAAGTGATTTGCTCAAAGTCACACAGCAAAACAGTGCTGGAACAATGTCTCCAGCTGAAGACTTTGTCTCAAGATGAAGACTTCTGACTCCTAATTACATTAGAGTTTTTTCCTCCAATAACATGTTTCATTGTATTCATTTTTATCCATGTGCTTTTATGAAACATGCTTGTTGCCATCATTAAATACGTTAGTTCTCCAGCATCAGTAAGTATCCCACAGACTGCTAGGTGGAGCTCCTAGGAATTCTGGGAGGTAATACAGTACCAGCCCTGAAGAAATTGCTCAGTAGTTTATGGAGGATAGCAGAGTGCTGTCTGGATACTTCAGAGTTACTCCCTTATACAAGCATTATATTGACCATTCTTTTTTCTATTGGAACAATGGCATCTAATTAGCATGCCTGACCTTTGCAAGGTTAAGCAGAAAGGTAAGTGTTCAAATTGAAAATAGTCCTTGGTTTTCTGATACCCAGCATTCTTTTGAAGCTACCAAATCGTTGGATTGTGTACCAACGTGTGTTAGCTTTTAAATGTAGCAGCGATATGATTCAAGTGTACCTGTTAACTAGCCAAGATCTCTAAATGAATCTGAACAAGCCTCTGTGCAGCACAGCTGGTGCTGGGGCCCCTGAACTAAAGGCAGTCCCCCCTTTAGTCCAGATCTGAGCCTTGAGTTTCCTTCCCTCACCTGCCCCCCACCAACCCTGAAGCCCAAGGAAAACAAGAATGCCATATAGAAACCTGTAGCTTATTCCTGAGATTGATGACATTCAGACTAATGCATCTAATACTGTCTAATGTTTCGGTAATGGACCCAGAGGAAAAGTGCAGTCCTTCTAACAATGAGCCCAGCACAGACGGAGTGTGGTGTTCTTAGCCTTAACACAGCAGCTGCTTCATTTGTCAGACTCAGAACAAAACCGTTTACAGATAGTACAACTCCGCAATGCATTTTAAAAGCTGGCTGCCTTCGAAAGGCACTCCCCTAATAGCTTTATTTATACTTAACAGTTTTATGTAGATTATACATATTGTTTACAACCTTGGCAAGGCATCCCTTAACTTTAAAAGTGTCCTTTATAAAGAAGTTACAGTGTTTTTTTTGTGTGTGTGTGTGTGGTACGCGGGCCTCTCACTGTTGTGGCCTCTCCCGTTGCGGAGCACAGGCTCCAGACGCGCCCGCTCAGCGGCCATGGCTCACGGGCCCAGCCGCTCCGCAGCATGTGGGATCTTCCCGGACCAGGGCACAAACTCATGCCCCCTGCACAGGCAGGCGGACCCCCAACGACTGCGCCACCAGGGAAGCCCTACAGTGTATTTTAAAAAGACTAGTGTTGCCATGATATAGGAAAACTTTAAGCATGAGTATGCATTTCATTCGTAGTCGGTAATTTCGGTTGACGTTTTATTACAAATTATGGATTTTCCTTACAGGAGAGCACGGATACGGATGAGGAGAAGTATGAAGATGACAAGGTGGGTGTGCTCGAGAAAGGACACAAAGGGGGAACATGACTGCTTCCAGTGTTCTAGCCGGTTGAGTCAAACTATATATATATATATTTTTTTTTTTTTTTACTACTATAGGGTGACCAGTATAGCGATATTCTCATAATGTATAAAGGGTATCCCTTTTTTAAGATTCTTAAAATGAGGATGAAAAGGGACGAAATATAAGGAATAACTGAAATGTTATAGAAGCATCCCTCTAGGAGGCCTGTCATTTGAGGCAAAGATTAGCCTTCCCCTTGGTGGATGAAAGGTAGATGAAAGGTAGCCCAGGAAGTCAAAAGTAAATCAAGTGCAATCGCTATTCCTTTAGGCTCATGTCTGCACTCTGCAGGGTGGTCACCCGCTTCAGAACCTGTCACTTGCCCAGCTGTTGCTGGCAACGTTTTCAGCTCTACGTCTGTGTACATCTGTCCTTTCTCTCCTCCTGGGAGATTCTCTCAAATCTGCTACTTTTTGTTGTCATTACGCTTTCAGACAAACCTTCTGGAATAAAATGAAAAAAAAAAAAAAGTGAAATGCCAAATGAGATGCTACTAGCTTCACGGCCGCCCAGTCCCCTAGAACCTATGGGTCTACGGGGCTAAGGTGATAGTGTGTAGAAGGCTGACAGGAGAGGAAAGGGGCGAACGGGGGAGACTTAAGAGTTAAGTATCCAATATAAAATGTCCAGAAAATAGAAACGAATTTAAAAACACTAGCTCCATGACACAGACAGCCTTAAAATTAATTGAGCAAGCCAGATGGTTTTGCCCATTTGAAGGATGCTGGGCAGATTACAAAGTAAATCTTATTTGTTGTGCTAAAATGATCATTAATAGCAAAGTAATAAAGTATATATTTTTTTAAAGGGAATTGACGCTTTTTAGAATGAAGGTCCCAAGATGCAACTTTCTTCTTCTTCTTTTTTTTTTAAATTAATTAATTTTTGGCTGCTTTGGGTCTTAGTTGCTGCACGCGGGCTTTCTCTAGTTGCAGCGAGCAGGGGCTACTCTTTGTTGCAGAGCACGGGCTCTAGGCTGGCGGGCTTCAATAGTTGTGGCTCGTGGGCTCTAGAGCACAGGCTCTGTAGTTGTGGTGCACCGGCTTCATTGCTCCATGGCATGTGGGATCTTCCTGGACCAGGGATTGAACCCGTATCCCCTGCACTGGCAGGCGGATTCTTAACCACTACACCACCAGGGAAGGCCTGCAACTTTCTTCTTGATGAATTGACGTGAGTGGCTTCTGAGTGATGTAACTCCTTGAACATTAAAATAGTCATAGCTAAGCTAATGTGCATGAGGGGGTGTTTAACCAAAGGAAACACAGGTATTAATTAAATTATTTTAAACCTACATTAGGCATAATTATCAATTTTATTAACCAAAGTTTGGAAGTGAAGAAGATTTCTTTCTCTTGGACCAAGTCTGTGTAAACGAGCCACCCCATGGAAGGAGGATGCCATCCACCCTTGAGAGATAATTGTGACCATGGGGCTTTGTCCCATCTGATAAAGGAGACATCTAACAAGAAGGCAATGGATGAAAAAGTGGTGTCGATGAACTGTCAGGCAACAGATTGAGCCATGAAAGTCTAGACCAGTGTTTTTCACCATCTAACCTTCCATTGTGGTCCTTCAAGGGCTGTCTGGGGGCCTGGGGGTGTGGAGGTAGAGCCATTTGGGCTGTGCATCAAGCTTTTCTGGGCAAGGATAACTGAGTTGGAACTACAACATCTACATGCATGAGCCTGGGAGCTCTTGCGTTCATCCAAGCACAGCCCTCCACACAACAGTTGTGGCAGCCCATCCCACACTGAGGACGTTGGCTCTGGGGTTCTTCATGTCTCCTCCAGGGCCATTCCATTCTTGAGATACTTTGATTGTAGTATGTTTGTAGGGCCTTTAATAGCCCCACGTGGCCATGTTTGTTTTGCTTCCTCAATTTCATATTTCTGTGGAAACTTCTAGAGGAATAAGTCTGAAATGAAATGTTGACTTCTGTTTGTGCCTCTTCTGCTGAACACACGCCTTCTGTTGTGAGGGGATTTTGGCAAACTTTGCAGTCTTTTTGCACGTCTCTTCACTCTCACTTCTCTAAGAGATGGGTAAACTAGAGCAGTTTTCAACTTTTAAGACTTCGGGAGCATACATCCACCTATATATTATTACACTTCATCATTTCTTCTCCATGTAGAGCAGCCTCCATGCCTGGGATGGGTCCCTCAAGCACACAGGCCCTGGGCCACTGCCCTCCACAGTGTGCTGACTCCAAGGGCTTCCCCACAGCGCCCTTCTGGCTTCTGTTGTGTGTTCGACATGACAGACGGGCTTCTGGGAACTGTAACACACCCAGTGAGAGATGAACTGTTTACAGATTATAAACACACAGCCGTCTCCTTCCAAACCAGAAGAGGAGAGGAACTCCTTTCTACCCAAACAATCCATCTTGAAAGTGACACTCCTTAATTGCCAGCACCCCTTCCCACCAAATACCATCATGGACGACTGTGGAAGATGAAAGCATGCTGGGGCCCCTTGGCACAGCTTCCTTGGGAGATGGACACATTCCCATATTCTGCCTGTCTCTGATGCACAGGCCAGGACATGGTCTGGGGTCTGTCATCTTTTTATTGTCTGGAACAGGGATGGTTGTAAAATGACATCACTATAGCCTCTTGCTTCTTCTCATTGTTGAAAGTCCATGGAAAATGACCTGCATTTTTAGAAACCAAATTAGGCTCCACAGTTTTGCCTTCCTTTCTTTTTGTGGACTTTCAGTTACAATGTAGAACTTTCAGGTCACTAGTTTTTTGGCTTTTAGGAAACTAAATGTACAAACTAAACTTTGAGGAGAGGAGATTTTTCTTTCTTACACCTGATGGTTCCACACAAGAAATTGCTTGTTACAAGTAGAGTTTGCTGGGGACCCCAGAACAAACAGATAACGGCTAAGTTCAGCCAACAGCAATCAGCTGACATTTCCTATTTGTATTAGATTCCATATGTGGAATTCTTCTATGTGGACCTTATTTGTACAGATGGATTACAATGAAAATTGCGTTAATTTTCTACACAGTAAAGGTCAGTAATTGAAGCGTGAACCAAGAAACCATTGTGTAAAATGCTGTATCTCATATTTAGGAAAGGTCATGCAGGGCAATAATATCTTGTTTTCATTGCAGAAGGTATAAATACTTGCATTAGAGTTTCTTTTCTTTTTTCCAGCCCAACAATCACTTAGGTAGAATATTTCAGCATTTACTAGTAACATCAGGAAGAAAGAATCATAAGGGCATGTAATAAAAAAAAAAACCCTGCCTATTGCTATCATAAAGAGACTGCATTGTGATGCCTGCATTGTGGGTTGGTTTGTTTTTAACTCAGCTGTCAGAAATAGGACTTGAATCATCTGTTCTTTTAAGATTATCAATGAGTTCACAATTGCTTTACAGTGTTTGGGGGGTGGGGATCATCCTTTCATGTCAGTTATGGGTGAAAAACAGATATGGATGTTTTCCTTTAAGAAAATAAGAAATATCTGATACATTTTTGTTGATTGATGGTGGAACGTGGTGGAACATTTTATAATGAAAGGATGCAAATGAATATTATATCTCTATTCTCTTTTCACAAATTAGGATGATATTATTAAAATTTAAGTATATTTTAAACCATCAATCTTAGTTGTAAAAATGATTTTCATCCTACAAATAGATTAGTTCACTGATCATTACCCAGGCAGAGCCTTCTTAGAGAGAGAAGGATGTGGCGTATATATCAATATTTATTATGTATCAATATTTAGGAGTTCTTGTTGTAAATTAACCTCATAGTCCTTTGGTTGAGTTGTTCAGGGCCAGCATAGCTCATGCCCTGTGTTTTCTTGTTCCAGAAAGAGAAGATGATCTATAGTATCTCAACCAGGAAAGACTCGTTCTTGGAGGAAGTCTTCTTACAATTTAGTAGTGAGAGTAGTTTTGTTTATGATTCCTTTGTGCCTTCTTAAGAATGTCAGAAACAAAGCAAATTAGTTTGATCAGTGATTTTTTTTTTGTAACTGTTGACTAAGCCATGGTACTTTAAGATGGTGTAATATTTTTAAGAAAATGAAAAGTCAGGTAATATCTTTGAAAGGTTAACAATAGTTGAATACACACACATATTTTCAAGGCATATACAGTCTATATACAGGGCATGTTGTAGAGGACCTACTTATGGATAATTTTCAGGGGAATAAAGTAAATGGTTGTTCCGATGTAACTCCTTTTAATTTGAATTAATATTATATTCAGTGATGAAGTGATTTTAATTGCTAACATTTCAACTGTACCATCTTACTTCCAAGACTTTAATATTAAAATGGATTCCAGCCAATTCTTAATTATCAGTTTATGCATGTTTTGCATGAAAAGGGATCGGCTTCCCTATTTCCTGCCGTCTTTTCTCTGAACCATTGATTTGCTCACATCCCTTTTAAAAACTCAAACTTCCATTCTTAAAAACGTTTGGCTTCATTACCTTCAGAAATAATCCAGAAATGTTATTAATCTGACATTTGAAGCATTATTCTGCTACCAGGTTCACTAATAGCCCCAGTACTTATGGATTTTCTTTGTGATTTGGTAGGATTATACTTGGTAGGTTACTCCCAAATATTGTGAAATATGGTGTGCCAGACTATAAATTAGATGGATTAGCCATCCTTTTATTAGCTAATGTGCACTAACTGGTGCTCTGACGTTATAGACTATACTACATCTGGATATTTATCTTGCCGTGGTCTAAAATTTTTACATTATGCTAATATAGAATACATTGGACATTGTATCTCAATTATCCACAAGTCATTATTTTTCTGAGGATAGTAACCATTCCTACAAGAGGAATTTCCTATTGAAATCCACTCTGTTTCAGTGTGGTTTGCCTTAAGTCCCAATTATCCACAGAGTTTGCAAGGTAATTGATAGGTAATTTGCAAAATAATTGATAGAAAGGTGGGGACATCACTTTTTCCTCAAGGGAATATAGTAATTTAAAGTAAGTAATAAATGACACAAAAATAATAATTTAAAATGAGACCATTTTGAGTAAGAATTATTTAAATGATTAGATTTATAAGATTATTCTTATTTGTAGAGTGTTTACAATTTGCAGGCTGTTTTTATATGCTTTAGCTCATTCAGTACTCAAAGTAAACCATTAAATTTGATATTATTTTCCCCATATGCTAATGAACTAACCCAGGTGAAGAGAAATATAATAATGCATCAGAGATTTCCCAGCCAGGATAGTAGCGAGACTCAAATCCAGCCCTTCTGATCTAAATCCTGTTTATTTTGGACTATGTTACATTGTTATGAAGGAAACATGTCATTAATTTATTGGTCCATGTTTCCGCATTATTATTGAGAACCTTTATGGAGTGTTTTCTCTGTATCTGTGATTGCTACTTTCATCAGAATTTGTATACTACGTTGGGTGTTAGCAATGCAGTGCCTGGGTGAGTCAGGACTGCTAAAGGTGATGTTTGAGCTGAGTCTTAGGTGATAAATATTTTATCTTCTACCCTCCTCATTCCCCCACCTCAAAGAAAGATAAAGGACATGCACAGCTAAATCAGCAACTGCAGCTAATTGTGTGTTTACCTATGGTAGTGACAGTTATAGAAAACCATTAGCCCTGTTTGCCTTGTAATGGCGTGGCATCTGTCAATTGGCTCAGAGAAACTTTTAAGGAAATCAATCTTCCCAGGGTCTAATTCCAAATATTTTTTTTTTCCAAATTGTTCCCAATTTTTCAAAAGTGTTTCTTCAACATCTTCCTCATGATGATGTTTATTCCTTTTACTTTTTCAGCCCTCTCATTTGATCCCTGATGAGAATCCTGTTGCAGGCCAAAGAAACATGTTGGTAAATACCAGTCAGTGTAGAAGGAAGGGCTCTATGTAATGAACAGATAATTAGAGCAGTTTATAACTACTTAGAAATGATACTGGTTCAAAATACAGTCTGTTTCATATTCATTTCCCAAAGCAAAAATACTACTTGAGAAGGAAGTATTCTCCTGAAAGACTGCAGACTTTTCCCCCCATTTTAATAGCATACCATAAAGGGGTGTGTGTGTGTGTGTGTGTGTGTGTGTGTGTGTGTGTGTGTGTCCGTCCGTCCATGCACACAGGACATAGCTCATGGGAAGAAACCTTAAAGACAGTTCCCAGTGCATTAAGCCAGATTCCCAAAGAACAATTTTTAATCTCGTGTATCAGAAATATTACTTTTTGTTCTTTGTTATGACAGATGCTGAGAGGTTTTTTTTTTTTTCCCTGCTAAATGCCACTCAGTCTATTTCTGATGTTTATAATTCTTCAGGTTTTCAAATTGCAGGCTTTTAATATTCAGTGGGATGAAACAGACCAAACAGATTCCCATTTAAAGTCTAAAGTCGTATTTTTGCGTTATCTTTGCCCTGGGTGGTTGGCATTACTGGGACGATCCTGAGATAGAAATTTTGCATCAATCCCTTGTGGGAATCCTGGGCATCCTGTGACAAATACTACTCAGTTTTTAAGCATGTCCCAAGAATCTTTCCTGACGTGGTCAATTTTCAGGACTAGCTCTTTGGTTTTGCTTAGGTAATTAATAGAGAAATGAGAAATTTTTTTCCTGAACCAGAACATGTGGGAAAGATTTAAAGTAGCATACTGATTATATAATGAATTTTTAGCTGTAAATTCATTTTGATGGTGTTAATTCTCTCCCAGAGGCTCGAAGCTAGTTTATTGCACCTACAGTGCTATGCTCTTTGGAGACATTGGGGAAGCCAACAAAGCCTTGAAGAAGAAAAAATCCACTGCATGACTGATTCATTTATTTATTTATTGGCTTTGTTCTTAAAGAACAACCATGTTACAACACAGGCACATTATTTGTTCTTCAGTCAACTGTCTCTAAAACTTAGCCACTAAAGATTCAGTGTTGTTTTTCTTTTTTTTTTTTTGACATTTTATAAACAAAAGGACAATGAAAAAATGATGATCTTACATACATTTTATATAATAATATGCATTTTTAGGTTACAGATTTGGAGTTTGTCATTATTTTTCATACAAGTATTATTACAGTTACATTATTATTCTTACAGTCATTCTCTGTAGTATATAACAAAGCAAAGGAACCTTTTGAACTTTGAATTCTGGATCTGAAAATTTCCATGCTTTCATCTCTTCTGTTATACATTATTACCTATTTGCTCATAAAGTAGGCCCTAAATCATGCGAATTTTACTTATGCCTTGGTGTTTTTTTCAAGTAATGAGAAGTAAAATCCATTCTTTCTGAAATGAAAGAATCTAAAAAAACGTGTTCAGCCACAATTATCTTGTTCATTGGTTTAATCAAACCAGTGGCCATCACTATTTTTATTACACATTTCCCTCTATAAATTAGAAGCCTTATATGTTAAGGAAAAATATAAGCACATGTGATAACAGTTTCCTTTTTCTGAATGAATCACTGTTACTCTTCCTAGGCAATTTGGTAGCAGCCGCAGATGTAATGCTGTGTTTGCTAAACTGTGTTATCACCACATTCCCTGGTTCAATCTGAAATGTGTAAATAAAGCCAGCATGATGCAGATAGAACTGCCAGATGATCTTTCGTACAACGCAGGGCAACATGAGTAGACTTGTCCTGGAAGATCGTTGCTTTTGAAACTTAAATGAACCCCAGGATTCTTTAAACTAGACAAAAGGTTATTTGTTCTTTTGTCTCTTCGCATTCTTGAAGGGCAAGGACTTATGTTTATGAAGCACCTGGAGTGTACCAAATGATTTGCATATGATACAATATTTAATTCTCCAAATACTCCAGTCAGGGTCAGGATTATGATCTCCCTTTTCCAGATAGCAGAATTGTGACTCAGAACCCAGTAGGAACTTGACATGATCACAAAGCTCGTAGATAACAAGACCCATGTTGAACTCACTTCCCTCTGACTCCGTAGCCTGTGATTAATAAAATATGCAGGCCTGTGGAGTTGGTACATCTTAAGTTTTTTTTGTTTTTTGTTTTTTTCCCCCTAACTTTGCATCTGTTGTAAACCCTGGCTACTCCAGCTGCTAGGTAAGAATGAATGCATTTTGTTATAATGTAAATTATGGTATGTATTTTATGCAAATTATACATAAAGTTTGCTAAAATGTTTAGCAAGAAAAGTTAAAAAATAAGAATGGAAAGAAATGTTTTTCCCCAAATATTTTCAAAAAGTGTAATTTAACATACATTCTCATGAAAACTGGGCAAATAATACTGGAAATGAACAGTAGATAGAAATATGTAACTGAATGAAATGTCTACAAATCATGTATTATATAGTGAGTCTAGAGAACAAAGATCCATAGACACTAAAGAAGCAAATGACAAAAAGAACAAGTGTGAGCTGAATGTGTACCTTGTGAAATGTCCACTAGGAAATGTCCACTCTTCCTTTGGGCTTAATAGTCCTGGACTGGAATTCTCTGCCACATATATGTGAACATAGACAAATGTGGACATAGACACATCACTTAACCTCTTTGTACCTTGGTTTCCTATTAATGGAAATGCTAATATCAAAGACATATAACATGTCCATTGGTACACTGGCAGATATAATTAAAGACCCATGAAATCAATAGTACATGTTTTAAAAGATAAAGTTTGCAGTGTAGAGAGTGAAAAGAACATTTGCTACTAGAATGATGAAAAGAGTAGAGGTGTGATGCAAATTGAAAGAACAAGACTGTAGTTGGCGTGGACTGGCATCCCTAGGAAAGATTTCACGAAGGCCAGGAGTATAAGTTGGACCTTTAGGTCATTCTGCTGGAGTTGGGAGCCTGGAATCTGACTTCTTACTTCTTACTGTTTGATAATGCTTTTTCGGTGAGTAAATAATAATAATAAAGAGTACATGTTTAATGAATAATCAAGTACTGACAATCCATTTCTCAAGATAATTGTTGACAGACTAACTGATGAATGTCTGTTCACATTTACTGTCTACCACTGGGACCATGATCACATCACTGAAACATGTAAACTTAAGTTACAAACCTGCTGAAGAGCCTTCAGCTGTCAATAGTTACTTTTAGAAGACTATTTCTGGAAACATGATGTTAATTTACACAGCCCGAAAGATGTGTTTACAAATCTCTCTGTGCAGCATGACTTTTCTTTTAGATCAAATGACTGTTCTTCCACATTTATCTCATCTTCCATTCCAAGGTTTAATTATGCATGTATGAAAAAGGGCAAGGAAGGTATTAATGTGTTGACTTCAATTGCATCAATATATTAAAAACCTTGTGAAGAGTCAAATGATACCAGTCTTATTAGCATGCCGTCAAATGATTCAAACAGAATATCAAATAAGTTAATTCTGAAATTGTTGTACTCATACAATGCCTCAATCAACGAGGCATGATTATTGCTAATTGAAAACTTTTCCAATACGCCACCATGATGACTTGAAATTATGATTTTTTTTCATCCACTATATGGAATCAAAATAAAGTTTTTGCAAGTTAATTTTACAAACAATGAAATCTCTGACAGCAGGAATGCTATTGTAAATTTAGTTTAAACATTTAGCATTGAGGGTTATTTAATTTTGTAGTGATAATGTGAATGCAGATTTCGATGAAGCACAGCATCATGGCTAATAAGATATTCATATAAATTGAAGGGATCTTTGAAGCAGAAATGTACAATTGATAGATCATGGTGCCCTGACTATCCATGATCGCATACAGACAAGTGATAATGCACCACCAATTGAATTAGAAGCTGTAGTGCCCACATTTATAAATATTTTATGTATACAGAGTTGGGATAGCAACAGCAGTTTTCATGGCAGAGATATGTTCAGATATAAAAATATACTTTCAGCATGGCACTGTGCACTTTGTTTTTGCTGCCAGTCGTCCATCCATCAATCTGATTTTAAGAATGTTTGAAACCTTTGAAGAACTCTCAGTCAACTTAAACATTCCCCAAAGCTATTGAACTCTTGTGAAAAAAAGAAATCTTTTAAATGTTTGTTGCATTTTGGTCGTATCAGTTGGAATTTTTTTTTTTTTTTTTTTTTGCGGTACGCAGGCCTCTCACTGCCGTGGCCTCTCCCACTGTGGAGCACAGGATCCGGACGCGCAGGCCCAGCGGCCAAGGCCCACAGGCCCAGCCGCTCCGCGGCCTGTGGGATCCTCCCGGACCGGGGCACGAACCCGCGTCCCCTGCATCGGCAGGCGGACTCTCAACCACTGCGCCACCAGGGAAGCCCAGTTGGAATATTTTTAATCAAAATTTTTGATGACTGAAAATGCTAAGTAACTTCATCTTTGGAAGCCTTTAGTAAATGGAAGTGAATTTTACAAGAACTGGCATAAAAGATATTTAATTTTTTTTCTTTACAAAAGAAAGGGATATTCAGCACAAAGCAAACTGTGAGGTCAAATAGTTGACCTATTTTTGCACGATTCAGTGTTTAAGTTCTGAAGTTACACTTTGGATTATCTCAATTTGTGGGATAAAAAAAATTTTTGATTTTTAATAGGATAAATATAAATTCTACCCAGGAATGGAAGGAAATTAAGAAGCCTTTAATTTTTCAGCATAAATTTTGTGGAGAATCATAGAGACAACTTATTTAAAGTTTTATCTTGAAAAAAGATTGACAGAGAAAGTTCATATGAATGGATACAAGATATCATGACTTTAAAATAATTTGGACAGAAATATATACAGATTTCAATATTTAAAATATAGAATTGAGAATATTCTTCATGTATCACATTTTTGTTGTGAGTTTTCAAGGTACCTCAGTGCCTGGAGAGAGAGTATTTTTGTAATTAAAATTATGGCCTACAGTAGAGTCAATTAAAGGTGTCAATTTAATGACCATTAAGTGCAATTCTGAAGATAAGTAAGAACAATTTTATGAAATATTATAAGTGAAAAGATGACATTAAAGAAGTACACTTTTTGGAAAAGTAATCTTAACATGGGACTATGAACAGATATAACTAGGAAACAAATTAAATATATGAATATGTAGCATGAATAATCATTCTTCATGTATCATTTTAAAATTCAGATAATATAAGCACATCTCTTTTGTTCTAATGCATGTAAAATATACTCTTTTTTTTGAAACAATATCATTATGAAAATTAAATGAAATAACTTTATAGATCTAAAAAACCAAGTTGTCAGTTGATAAATATTTCAAAAATTTACAATTCTGATTGCTTTCACTCTTAAAAGTGTACAGATACGGTTCATAAATTATGCTGGTACCCTAGATACAGTGGAATTCTTTGGCCTAGTCTTTAAATATTGAATATTCAAACTAAAACATCAAATTCATTAAAAAGTAAAAGAACATTGTGAGAATCATTTATTATTTTGGTGTACTAACTCAGGCTTTTCTTCACAACCAGAACCTCCACATTTGGCTGTTCCATAGGGGGAAAAAAAAAATCAGTCAACTAAAATAGGGAATTTTTATGAAATTGAGCCACATGGAAATTTGAGTCATTTTCCAAGAAATTGTTTTGACCTAAACTCTACACTGTTGAGAAGAGGAAGCCACTTTTGCCCTTTGGGTCAAATTCCCTGGTGCTTTCAAATCCTCCTTTATAAGCATGAATGCTTCTGTGACAGACAGAGATGGGTTTTCACCATTGTACCCATTAATAGATGTCGGTGGATTGCTGAAGATGAATTAAGTCACTCTGACAGTCTATCCAATTTTTGATGCGAACGACTTGAAGAATTAGAGTCAGTAAGAGAATAAGGGAAAGAAGAAATTTAAAATTGAGTGAAAAAGTAAAAATGTCTTGTGAGTTTGACTTTGCAAGAGGAAGCAATGAGTATGACCTCTCCTGTACAGAATGGTGGCATAAATGGGTACAGAACAGAAGGTAAGAAGTTATTCAAACCAGCCCAGCACCCTTACTCAAAAGGGGGTAGCAATGGTATATTCTAATCTCAGCCCCTCTCTTTGCTCTGTTTCTGCCAGTAGCTCCATAAACAAGGGCAGATGCAAGAAGGGAAATTTGTGCTCTTTGACATTTCAGCCATACTGGTGCTTTTACCAGTCACTGCAATCAGTATGGAGTGGTGTGTTTTCCTTCTTCCATCCATGGGTCCAGTTTGATGGGACAGAGAATACAAGATGAGAATGAATTATTTTTTCTTTTGCTGCAAAGAAGATTATTATAGAAATGGTCTCTTAAATTTAGAAGATATTTGCTCAATAATTTAGTACAATTTTAAGCCAAGTAAAATTTTAGGTAGAAAAGAAATAAGTTTTGTTAGATTTATTTGAGGTTTTAGGTACTATATGTTAGATGTGACAGCTACAGTGACCCAGCTAGGCCTGAGCTAAGAAGACACTAACTAAATCCCAGTTACAGTAGAGTTCATAAGGGAGCTAGGATATGGTATCAGAATATAAGAAATAGCATGAAAATGCCACTCTTCAGGGAATCCTCTTTTCTCCAATATGGGAGTAATTTCTAAATTATTTTTATAAACATTAGCTACCTAACATGGTAAAACACATTTTAGGTTTTCTATAAGCGAAGTAAGGGTAATATTCTTAGAAAGCTGAATTCCATATACAAAATCTGGATATCCAACATGCCTTATTGTTACCTGCTGGAAACCTTTCTGAAGGACTAATGAGAGAAGGGTAAGTAAGCTAACCTTGTGAAGACAGAAGAAATCAGGGTCAGCCAATGGAAAGGATTGCAGAATTCTCTGAGAGAAGCAGCACCTCCACAGGGAAATGAAGTTCTTTTGTCTGTGGGGCTCCCCTTTATCAGCTCATGATATTGAGGTAGCGACATGCTTGCGCACTGCAAGTGGTCACATCTCACCAGTAGGCAGGGATCTGGGGGAGTCAATAAATAAGTTGTGAAAAACGTAAATTTATCTCTGAAGTCACTCTGTTGATAATAACCACGCTATGATAATATGGCATAATAATTTCTATAGCAGACCAATAAAAATGAAGTAACTGAGTTAAATCTTTTATGTTTCTTAGGAATCTGAGAAAAAGGGCTTAATTGAAAGAATCTATATGGTACAGGATATTGTCTCAACTGTTCAAAACATCTTGGAGGAGATAGCTTCTTTTGGAGAAAGAATTAAAAAGTAAGTTCTACATTTGTGTTGTTGTGAAGTGAAACTGCCATCCACTAGGACAAACGAGGGTGGGGAGTCTTAGGAAGGATAGGATCAGAAAATGCAAAAACAAAGAAAAAACAAAAGCAACAGTCTGGGCCTTTTAACTTTGGTTGGTGTGTTCTTTGGGCTTGTCAATTTCACAGGGTGGCTGTATGGCCCAATTTACACCAGTTGTCCCAGCATAATTATTAATAGTGTCTCTATTCATTCTCAAAAATATTCTGGTTTAAGTGATAAGCTATAGATTAAAAAATAGATTGTCCTATACAGAAATAAAAAAGGAAGCAAATATGCTTTAAAGGAGGCTTTTTCATCTGAATCACAGAATACAGTAAGTGCCTTGAGTGAAATTTTTTTCTCTGTTCTCCAAAGAATGGTACCTAACTAGTAACATTGCAGATGCAAAGATGTAAAGTTAATTCATCACATACATGGACAGCTTAGGACAGGGGTCAACAAACTTTCTCCATAAAGGAACCAAGAGTAAATGTTTTCAGCTTTGGACTATATGGTTTGTCTCACAGCTGCTCAGCTCCCTTGTTTAAGTGTAAAAGCAGATAGTTCATATGTAAATGAATGGATGTGATATGTATTCCAATAAACCTTTATTTATAAAAACAGATGTCAGGCTAGATTTGACTCAGCTCCAACCCATAGCTTGCCATCCACCTACATTAGGGCATAAAGGCTAAATTCTCTAATGGAGTCTCAATTGACAAAAACTCTCTGTGATTCATGTCTTTATTTTTTTATTTATTTTGTTTTATACATTGTGAACTCTGCGTAACTTGGTCTTCATATGATACCAATGAACAGAGCAGGTTTTTTCTTTCTTTTGAATTGTAGATATTTGTTCCCCCTTTAAATCCAGAGTTGTGTCAGCCATGTTGTTCTTTCTAAAGATTAATTAATACTGTTTCTTATTTTATTGGCCATTCTAGTTTCTTTAAGTAAAGAACATAATATTTAGAAATTACATGGGTAAAGGAGAGACTAAAAATAGTGCTAAAAGCCAAGTGAAATTTTGTCTATCAAATGCAGGGAAATCAATAAGTGGTGATTAACATCAGGAAATATAAACAGCTAATACGGAACTTTCTGTGGTTACTGATGCTATTCCTCCATCCCGTATTACATGAAATTGCCCTTGAGTGTCCATTTATTGTTGGCATAGCAAACATGTTTCTTTTGCTTAAAAAAAACAGGTTCAAAGTCATCTTCAAATGTAGTGAGTTTTTACTGAACTTACACATTGTTATTCCCACGAACAATGTCAAGAAAAATTAAAGAGCAGTAGGGGGCTTTGGTCATGTATATTGATATTTATCTGCTTTATTTCTCTAAGTTTCATATAAATTGAAACATGATTCCTGAATGTACCCTCAAAATTGCTTAGCAGAAACATAAGTGACAGTAGAAAATTAGTGAAATGATGAAGAGAGCATTTATAATTCTTCATTCACGCATTCAACTATCAGTGTTTGAGTTTCAGGCACTGGCTTTGTTTAAGAATGAGAAATGTGGGCTTCCCTGGTGGCGCAGTGGTTGAGAGTCCGCCTGACGATGCAGGGGACACTGGTTCATGCCCCGGTCCGGGAAGATCCCACATGCCGTGGAGTGGCTGGGCCCGTGAGCTGTGGCCGCGGAGCCTGCGCGTCCGGAGCCTGTGCTCTGCAACGGGAGAGGCCACAACAGTGAGAGGCCCGCGGTATAGAAACATCAACTAATGTCATGTGCCAGCCAGATACTGTTCTAAGCCCTTTACATAGCAACTTCTTTAAGGAGTTACTTAAAGGAATTGGATTAAATGATTCCAACAACCCTACAGAGTAAGGATTATTAGTATCCCCATTTTACAGATGAAGAAACTGAAGTACAGAATGATTAAATATGAAGCCCAGATCACACAACGAGTAAGCCATGGATCTTCGGTTTGAACTTCCCCTCCTCACTTTACACTATAATGTCATTATCCTCTGGGGATCTATTCTCTTTCTTTGTGTGTTTTTTAAAATAAATAATACTTTATTTTTAATTCATTTTTTTGTTGTGGTATAGTTGATTACAATAGTATATTAGTTTCAGGTGTGCAAGATAGTAAATTTTTATAGATTATATTCCATTTAAAGTTATTATAAAATATTGGGTATACTCCCTGTGTTGTACAATATATTCCTGTAGCTTATTTATTTTATACAGAGTAGTTTGTACCTTTTAAACCCCCACCCACATCTTGCCACTCCCCACTTCCCTCTCTCTAGGAATCTATTTTCCAACGAGGGAGAAGAACACTAATAAGACAATTAGAATGGCATTGATACTAGGTAGAGGTTAGGTAGGATGTGGGGGGAGGTCCTACATCCCAGGAAGGTTGTAGGAGAGAGAGAGAAACAAAGGAAAGTTCTGAAGAAGCAACAACTTATCAGCATCTCTGAGAATGAGAAGAGCTAGCTGGGCACAGAGTTGATGAATGGGGGCTTCAGTAGGTGGGCACCTTTGTGCAGAGGCTCAAAGCCCAAGACTGTGCTAGATACAGGGAGATGGAGGGGTGTCAGTATGTCTGTGCCACTGGGGATGGACGTGGCAGAGCCTGGAGATGCGGCTGGTCATGCAGGGCCTTGAGTGGATGGAAAAGCAAATGAAAAAAATTGAGTGAGGGATGTACTGGCAGCAAAGAAGATAAGAGGATGTGGAGTGGGGGGAAGACTGAGGCAAGAAGGCCATGTCCTTTGGTAAAAGTATCTCCATGTTTGAATGTCTGTTAATAGACAAATGTAGCTGTTGTGCAGTTGATAATGGTCAAGGAACTGTGTCTGATGAGAAGAGGTCAGAGTGATTTAAACAGGCTCCCAACTCTGCAGTGCTTTTGACGGCGGCTGTGCCCAACACAGCTGTGGTGGCCACGTCTGAGACGTATTTTCAGCCATGAACAGAGCACTATTCTACCCAGCTGCAACACAGGAAGGCACATGAGGCTCAACTCCTATTAATTCTTTGGCCATTCATTACTACAGTGACCTTAAAGTTCCCACTGGGCATTCAAGAACAACGTCATGTGTAACTCTGTTGGAATTCCATTGTAATTCAGCACATAAGGACCAGGAAAAACTTTTACCCCAACTTTTGGCAGCTAACAAATAAATAGACTTACATAAATCTCTCAGAGCAAGGCTTCCCTGCTCCTGACAGCAAAGACCCTGATGATTTTGCATTTACATGGAGTGAACGGTATTTTCTTTTCTCTACATTCTCTAATTACCTTCTTTCATTGTATACAGGTTTCAAATGTATGCATGCATCAGGCTAACATTTGCTTAACATGTGACATTTATATTATCCCAGGCAGCAGACAGGGTCGGTCAGAATACTGAGGTATCTTGTATGTCCTGTTATGATAGAGTGGTGGCTCCAACACTTGTGTCCTTGAGTGGTGAGGGAAATCTCCACAGAGGAGGTAATGAAATTAAGGTAGACCTAGGACAGGGGAGTCATCCCTGCAAATGTTCCAGAGTAAGGCTTAGAAGGCACACTCCTAGGAAGAAGAACTTCTTTGAAGTAATATTATGAAATATTAAGCAACGAAGATGAGAAAGCAGGATAAGTGAAGTTTGAATGATGGTGAGCATGTGGGGAATGATAGATTGATGGATCTTATATTTTATCTAAAGTTACATGTTTAAGGGGCAGAGAATGAAGGCAGAAAGACCAAGGTGAGGACAGGAGGCCAGTTGTGAGGAGGGAGTTCACAAACTGGGGTGAAAACCATGCATGTATGAAGGAAAGCATCATGTGGGTAAATCACGAAAGAATGGTCTACAGGATTTTATGACCCTCGTTTCTGTTTCCATGGGTAGAAGAGTCAGAGGACTTCATTTTTCCATGCCTAGGAAATGAGGAAAATAATGACTTCATTGACACAAAGGTCAACTAGTGGGGCACCCAGTTGGGAGAGAAACTCTAGGATGGAGTTTTACCCACCTTACTGGATGTGATCACAGTAATTTCTGGGTTTTGTTTTGAAATTTTGTCAAAGACATTCTTAGGATGTGTTAGTGAACCTGAAGAGTTGAATGAATGAATGGGGATTCCTTGGATTTTTTCATTCATTGAAAGGTTTGAGTCAGGGATTCCCTATTTAGAATTTAGGGAGCTGCCAAGTCAGGAAGTCTGGGGATTTCTATGAAAATATTTAACAAATTGTTTAATTTTGAGACGGAAAGCTTTGATTTATCAGAGTTCTTCAATCTTGGGCATGCTATGAAAGACAAGATACTCCATGGTAACTGGAGTGATGGTCTAGTAAGTTTTTGAGTGTTAGTGCCAGTATCTTTGAACTAAGTCCTCAGTCTTACAAGCAGGAATATTCAGTGGATTAAATGAGTAAAATGTGCCATCTTACATTTTCTGAAATGTCTACTATACAGACAGTGAGTGTAGGCTCTTGAGCCAACTCTCTGGATTCAGATCCCAGTTCTGCCACTTATACTGGAGTAAGTGATTGGGGCCAATTATTACCTTTTCTGACTCAAGTTCTCATCTGTAGAATGGGCATAATAATAATTGCTACTTCATAACATTCCTGGATGAATTTGTGCCTATAAAGAGTTTAAACCAGTGGATGGCCTTTAGTAATCACATAAAAATATTAACTATTATGAGTATTATTTTTGGTAAATTGCTTTGACCTTCTTCCTCTGTGTCTTAAATTTTTAAAAAACTGTGAAACATTTAAACATTTTACCACTAAAACTGTGGGTTGCCAAGAGAAAAATACATGACTTAACTGACTTGGCTGTTGGGAGGGCTAATCTGACAGTGTGTGTACGAATGTGTCTGGTACATATCTCCACTTTTAGCATCCAACACATAAACACATGTGACACACCATGCACACAAGCAGACGATCATTGAGATCTTTATAAGGATTGCATTAATTGGGAAAAAATGACATCTTGTTAAAATTTATGTTTTCTAACATATGAATGTAATATATTCCTTCATCTACTTAGATCATCGTTAATTTACCTCAGTATTTGAGAGTTTTATGTATAAAAATTTGACACATTTTTGTGAGATATAGTCTGAAGTATTTGATTGGTTTCATGCTATTTTTGTTTGTTTTTGCGTTACGCGGGCCTCTCACTGTTGTGGCCTCTCCCGTTGCGGAGCACAGGCTCCGGACGTACAGGCCCAGCGGCCATGCCTCACGGGCCCAGCCGCTCTGCGGCATGTGGGATCTTCCTGGACCGGGGCACGAACCCGTTTCCCCTGCATCGGCAGGCGGACTCTCAACCACTGCGCCACCAGGGAAGCCCGGTTTCATGCTATTTTAAAGGGTATCTTTTTTTTCAGATTTCATCTCTACCTGTCTGTTACTGGGATATAAAAGTGAAATTAATATTCCTACATTGACTTTGAATCTATCAACCTTGATAAACTTAATTATCTTAATTTTTATATGAAAATTATTATTCTGGTTGTTGTATTACATAAACATATCATCCAGGAATAATTTTTTTTCTTTCTTATTTTTCAGTCCTTATACATTTTACTTTGTTTTCTTGCTTTATTGTACTGGCTAGTAGCTCCAGTACAGTGTTGAACAGAATTGGTGTTGATGAACATTCCTTTCTCATACACGATCTCAGAGAGAACGCTTTCAACATTTTACCCTTAAGAATGTTGTTTTCTGTAGG
The DNA here is from genome assembly GCF_005190385.1 of Monodon monoceros. Lineage (NCBI taxonomy): Eukaryota > Metazoa > Chordata > Mammalia > Artiodactyla > Monodontidae > Monodon > Monodon monoceros. The sequence continues at coordinate 44,900,798 of NW_021703778.1, forward strand.
TTTTTGTAAAGGTGCTTTATTAGCTTAAGGAATTTCCCTTTTATTCCTAGTTTGCTGAGAGTTTTTATCGTGAATGTAGGTTGAGTTTTGTCAAACATTTTTCTGCATTCATTGAGATAACTTTATGGTTGTTTTTGTTTTCTCCTATTTTTGTTAATGTGGTATATTATTATGATTGATTTTCAAATATTAAACCAATCTTACATTTCTGGAATAAACTCAGCTTCATCATGCTATCCAATCTCTTTATATATGCTGGGATTTTATTTACAATTTTTTTGCCTAGGATTTTTGCAGCTGTGACCATCAGTGAGATTTGATATATAGTTTTCTGTTCTTGAAAATTCTTTATGGTGTGAAGGTTATTCTAGACTCATACAATAGGTGGGCAATGTTCTCTCTTTACCATTATCTGGAAGAGTCTGTGTAAGCCTGTTGTAATTACTTCCTTTAAGATTTTATATAATTTTCTAGTGAAGTATCTGGGCCTGGAGTTTTCTTTCAGGGAAGATTTTAATTAAGTATTCAGTTTCTGTATTATATATAGAGATCTGTTCAGCTATTCTATTTCTTCTCATATCTGTTTCTGTAAGTTGTCACTTTCTAAGAGTTTTTCCATTTCATTTAAATTTTCTACTTTTGACATGAAGTTGTTTATAAAATCCTCTTACTATCTTTGATGCCAGTAGAATCTGTAGCATTGTTCACTTTTTTATGCTCAAAATTGTGTTTTCCCTTCTTTCTTCTTGACAGTCACTTATCAATCGTTAGTCTTTAGCAAGAACCATCATTTGCCTTTGTTAATCTTCCCTGTTGCCTGTTTCCTTATCCATTAATTACTACTTTTATTTTTATTACTTTCTTCCTTCTACTTTCTTTCAGATTAATTTATTATTCTTATTCTAACTCTTTAAGATGGATAACTAGATCATTTATTTTCAATCTTTCTGTTTTCCTAACGTAAGCATTTAAAGTGCTAAAGTTTCCTAAATGCTTAACTCCATGCCAAACATTTAGGCACTGATACTCATTATCAATTCACATTTAGTAAAAACTTTTTTCTAATTTCTATTTTTATTTCTTCCTTGCCAAGAAGTATATTGCTTAATTTCTAACAAATGGCCAACTTTTATAAATTTTTGAAAAGAAGGTTATTGAGTGTATTATTTTATATACATTCATTGATTAATTTGTTGATGGTGTTCAAATCTTTTACACTCATACTGGTCTTTATTTTTGGTTCTTCTTGTATTAATTAAAGATGTGTGTTAAAACCTTCCATTGGGGTCATGGATTTGTCTACTCTTTGTAGTTTGATCAGGTTTTGCTTTCTATATTCTGAAGTTATGTTATTTGGTTTGTACATGTTAAAATTGTTGTATTTTCCTGTTTAATTGGATCATTAATCAATAGAAAGTGACCGATTTTAAAAATCGGCCTTAATGTCTTGTTTAACTAATGATATGGCTATACCGTCTTCCTTTTGGTGCTTTCTTCATAATACAAGTTTTCTCTCACTTTCTTTCAACCTGTTTATGTTTTAGATATCTCTCTTGTTTCTGAGAGTCACTGTCTTTTACTTGCAGCATGTAGTGCATGCAAATTTAATGTGGTTACTGATATACTTAGATTTAAATCTGTGGTTTTTATTGTGTCTTTTTTACCTTTGCTCTGTTATTTGGGTTTTTTTCATTATTTTCTGTAATTTTCTTCTATTTTCCTCTATATATAAGCACCCTTTTGCCATTTTGTTGCTGTTGTCGTTGTTGTTACCCTAGAGTTTACAGCATGGCTTATTACCACAGTCTAATATTAATTGTTACTATTATCATCTTCCCAGTCAATTCAGTCAATTAATCTATGTTCCATGTCTCTTCTCTTTGACATCTTCTATCTTTTTGCTCTTTGTGATGCCTTCTAAGTACTTTCTTTGGACTACCTTGCACAACTTTATTTCCTCTGATATTTAAAATCCAGTTTAATCCATGCATGGGGGTCTTAACTTTTTGTTTATTTGTTTGTTTGTTTGTTTGCGGTTCGCGGGCCTCTCACTGCTGTGGCCTCTCCCTTGCGGAGCACAGGCTCTGGACGCGCAGGCTCAGCGGCCATGGCTCACGGGCCCAGCCGCTCCGCGGCATGTGGGATCTTCCCAGACCAGGGCACGAACCTGTGTCTCCTGCATTGGCAGGTGGACTCTCAACCACTGTGCCACCGGGGAAGCCCTGGGGGTCTTAACTTTAATCACTGCATATCTTTTTAAAGTTCTCCTTGCTTTGTTTTCAAATCTTCTTGGTCATTTTCATCATCTCTTCCTTGACTATATTTTTAAGCCTCTGTTTTTTGGCTTTTAAATTATTAAACATTATTATTTAACACATTGTGTTTGCTTTCCGTATTTGAAGACTTTTGTTTGGGATTTTGCTGTTAACTTCTGCTGGCTCTTACTCATGATGCTGTGTGTCCTTTTATATTTTGCAGTTTTAATTATGAACTCATATTCCTTGGATTTGTGTGCGTATGAGGCATACTCAGATATCTGAGTTGATAGTGCATTTCCTTAGAGAGGATTATTGCTCGAGTCACTTTGGGGTGACTCAACCTGGGATCTCTTTTTTTAATTAAATTTTTTGCTGAGGCTTTTCGGAGTATACTGGTAGCATAAACTCATGATAAATCCTGGCACTAGCATCGTGACACACAAGAGAGTTCTTTGCATCCACTTATATATGGTGGATTTGTCCCTCCCTTCCTTTCTTCCTTTTTTGTCTCTGTCTTTCTGTCTGTCTCTCTCAATTCATCCTTACCCTGAAAATGTAAGTTTTATGCAGTGTTCTTCTACTTGAATCTTCCTTTGTGGAGGCCCTAGGCTTTATCTTCTGCCCCCCATGCAGGTAACAGATGCAGGAGTTCAAATTTTCAATATTTGGCAGAAATTATTAGAGTGAAATTGACTTTGGAGGTTGGTAATCTCCAGAATTCCTGCAATATATTTTATACTCTGATGTTTTCTTATTTTTAAGTCAGCCTAATGGTGGCTTTCTCTTTTTTTTCAAGGTATTAAAAATTATTTATCTATTATTTAACTTTTTTTAAAGGCAGGTTTGCTGTTTTTAGAAAAGGAGCCATAATGTATATTTCTTTATAAAAAGTAGTTCCATGCATTTTCCATAGTTTTTATTATCTTCAAAATGCTACCTGATATAATTAGCTTTTTTCATATTTATGTCACTTTTGTGCAATAACAACAAGAAAAATGAGGCTAAGTAACACTTACTGAATGATTACTATGTGCCAGATATTGTTTTTAAGGGGTTTACATTTATTAATTCATTGAATCCCCGCAGCAGCTCTATAAAGTAGAAAGTCATTATTCCCACTTTACAGATGGGAAAATTAAAGCACAGAGAAGTAGAGTACATTGCTTAGGCTCACCTAATGGAAAAGAGATGGGTTCATTGTTACCTACCTGTGGATTGGCATCCAGGATCTGACACTTACTATGTCGCTGCTTTAAAAAGCAACAACAACAACAAAGAAAACAGAAATAGGGCACACAGATTGGTATTTGTTTTTACTTGTTTATTTCAGTTTTAATTTATTGATTTTATATTTTTATTTATTTTGATTATGTGATATACATCCATGATAAAAGTAATCAAACAGAAAGCTTCCCATTATTCTCTGTAGCTCCATCTTCCCTCTTTCTTTCCCTCTCCCCCCATCATATTGAGCTATCATTCACAGTTTGGAGTATATCCTCCAGACGTTTTCTCAGTATGTGTGTGTGTGTGTGTGTGTGTGTGTGTGTGTGTGTATATACATACTTACATATTTCTGAAACTTAGTTTTTCACTGTATCTAGCTTTGAGCCTCTGTGTTGAGGGCAAAGGTGTTTGTGTGGGTGTTCTTTTCATATTCTCATTGTTTTTTAAAGCTGTATTGTATTGCAGAGTGTAAATCTATTTAGTTTTTCCTCTTTATTTAGATAAGTTTAGATATTTATTTTATTTAGATATTATCTTATTGATGATACTGAAGCTATTTTCTTTTTTAACTACTGCAAACCATACTGCATCACACATTCATGTACTATCCCTGTGTCCTTGTGCAAAGATATTTGCAGGTTAAATTTCTTGCCCTGGCATAACAGGGGCAATTGTGGCATCCATAACATTTTCTCAAATATTGTGAGGTTGCCTACTAGAAAGTTCTACTACAAATTCTTCTATGGAAGAGAATAGTCAGGAATGGACCTACAAATATGTAGACATTTAAAATAACATAGAAAGCAATATGATAAAGGAGTGGGGGAAATATTGATTATTCAAATTCTTGATGTCAAGTCACTTGACTAGGGGAAGTCTTTTACAAGAAATACCAAATCTAAAAATCAACAGGGAAAAAAATTGATGAATTTAGTCATGTAAAATACATAATTTTTATCTTTAAAAAATTATAAACAAGATTTTTTAAAAAGACAAGAAAGCAACAAACTGGGAAAATGTCTGCAACAAATATGACAGAGGACTGATTTCTTTAGTATCCAAAGAGATTTTATTTGAAGAAAACATCAAGGGGGGTGGGGATAGACAAATAGTAACTTCCTTCCTTTTTTTTTTTTTTGAGTTTTTACAAGTGTGCTAGAAGCAGAGCTAACTTTTTTTTTTTTTTTTGGAAACAAAACTTAAGATAAAAATTTAACATGAAAACTAAGCTAACCATCTTTCACGTGTTACCAGAGCTATTGTAAATGCAAGTACCTGTTAAATTCTAGCAAAACTCTATGCTATAGGTATTATTATTATTCCCATTCTTTAGAGAATAAATTATTGTTCAGACTGATTGAAACACTTTCCTCTAGTCACTGAACTTTTAGAGGTAGAGCTTGAACTCAAACCCATGTCAGTTTGCTTATAAAATCAATTTTCTTAAGCACTTCCCTAAATAGTTACCTCTGGCAAGGAAATAAGCTGGATATCACTAAGAAACACATTAAAATGACCAACAGTCATATTAAAATGCATTCACCTTTGCTTATAATTTAAAGAAGTGAGACATTAGATACACACACATGTGTACATAATATTGTATCTCTCCATAGGCAAAGATTTAAAATATTAATAACAATTTTTAACAAGAGAGTGAGGTATAACTGGATTGCTCTTATATTTTTAAATTTGTTATTGAAGTATAGTTAATTTACAGTGTTGTGTATGTATATGTGTGTGTGTGTATATATATATATATATATATATATATATATATTCTTTTTCAGATTCTTTTTCATTATAGGTTATTATAAGATACTGAGTATAGTTCCCTGTGTTATAGAGTAGGTCCTTGTTGTTGAACTATTTTATATATAGTAGTGTGTATATGTTAACACCAAACTCCTAATTTCAGGCTTGATTTGCTCATCTGTAAAAGGGGGATAATCCTTACTTGTGAGCATTACAATCTAAATATATAAAAAAAATCTTAGGACAGTGCACATATTAAATGCCCAATAACTATTATAAGCTGCTCTTCCCAAATCCCCTAACACCCACCCCACCAAAAAAACAGACAACAGAAATAAATCTTTCATCTCAGTAAAGATGAAGGCCCAGAAGAAGAAATGCCCCAGACACTCATGAGCTCTCATCAGGGCACTGGATTTAATGATCACTTTCTAGGACTGTGCAAGGATTTCCATAGTACATTCAGTTCTACATCCCATATTCTAGATCTCAAGTCAAAGCAGGCAATAGATAGAACGAAAGGAGCCAAGGGCCTTGTGAAAATAATGTACGGCACCCTTCCCTACATTGTCTATGGGTTGGTGGTGTAATGGTTTACAGCCAGTTGCTCCCCAGCCCATTTCAGGGCATTATGAACCTTCTGGAGTCAGTGAGTCTGGAAATTCTAAATATAAGTTATTAGAAAAATGCAAAAGCACTGTACAAATATCCTCCCTTTTCTCAATATTTACTGGCAACCATGTGTTAATTGAGAGAGAAATATTGACTTTGAAGTGACCTAACTCACCTTTCGTTTTGAAGCTCTGCATGCACAGAGCCACATAACGGTATTGCAGTGTTTAATCACTTTTGAGAGCCAAAGTCTCTTCAGTACTGTCGGTTCCAGGAAGGCAAAGTCACCAAGATTCTGACAAGCCGAATGGCAGTTGGTCTTGTGACTTTCTCCTCAAGAATGTTTTTCTACTGCCCAATCAGTTTGGCAGACTTTTATCTCCAAGTTTTGAGAAGAAACATTTCCAATAGACCTTTTTCATGTGTATAAACTAAGAAGTAAACATGGCAAAATGAATCTACAGCTGTTCTTGAGCATCAGAGAAAATGACATGTATGTGGTTTGTCTACAGCACGTTTAACTGGACGGTCCCATTCCTTTCCTTCCTGGCCTGTTTGATACTGGCAGTTGCCACCATCACTTTGTATTTCATTCCACTGCGGTACATCATTTTAATCTGGGGTAAGTTTGGCACGGTCCTTTTGCTAGCAATCAATTCCAGGTAAGAACCAATAACTCATTTTTAAAGTGTGGCTATAAACTTTAAATGTGCTCTTGTTGGCAATTAAACATGAGATTAAGAAAAGTATTGGGGGAACAAAAACTTCCAGGACCTCCCTGAAAAGGCCAGTTACATGAACGATTAGCATAGATATTTATAGGCCTCTTGCATAATTGCAATCAAATAAAAATGTGATTGTGCATGCTATTTCCCTTTGGACTTTCAGAGTCATAAATACTCTTGAATAATATACTGCTGTGGCCCAGTAACTTTCAGGAAACGCTGTTATTCAGAGTGAGCAAACACCTGCATCTTGCCCTTTATATTATGTAAAAGTAGATCTAGCCACTGCTAGCCTGCTCCTGACACTTTATCTCCCCTGGAAGGAAAAAAATAACCTAACCCAATACTTAAATCCAGAAGCAGTGAGGTGAAAGGGAGGGACCCTCAGTGATTACCTAACCAGTGCCTGAAAGGAAAGAAAAAGCTATTATTTGCCAGGGGAAATGGTGAGCCTATATAAAGTTTAGCTGCTTTTAAAAAAAGTAGAAACAAAAGCAGCAAACTGGAAATAAATTTCAGGACTTGATTTACTCCTCAAGCTAGCAATTGGAAAAATTACAAGCAACTTTGTGAATATTTGTGTCTGTTGCTGGGTGGGCGCTGGGTTGATATAAGGAGAGTGCATTGCAGTTAGTTAATTGGAGAAGCAATCAACACTTTTCTGGAAGAATCTATCAGTTCTCGTTTTCCATTGCTCAGCTCCTGTGACCACTGCTCAGTTCTTAACCATAGTTACTTCTAGGGATCTTCAGATGTTAAGAGAGGTTCAGAGAAGTTCCAAATGTAGGTGACTGTGTTGAGATGCATTCATCTGTAAGCAAAAGCTGAAAGCCTGCAAATGCCAGGGTGAGGGGGAGCTATAATATTTCTAAAACCATTAAATGTAGACTATTTCCAAAGAGAACCCAGGCAGAATCCTGCTGATGAGAAAGGCCAAACCTAGACATTCAGAAATGGGAAAAGTCATGGGAAAAATGGAATAACTCATAACATTTCAGAAATAGAATGATTTTGAGAGAGCATAATCCATTCATAATCCATTATGTATTTTATCCAGGAGGTGAAAATCCTATTACATAAAGTCTCTCTCCTTTGTAACAAGCCCTAGAAAAGGAAAAGCTATTCTAACTCCCTCTTCAGGGGTCCATTTTAATACTTCATGACTCTTACTCTTGGAGAAAGTCATCTCATATCCATGCTTAGTTTTTGTTTGTTTTTCTGTTGTGTTTTTCAGTTTCAGCACATTGGCCCATATTTGACCTTTAGGAAGGAGAGCATGGAGCTTTTCAGGGGCCCATTGATTAAGAAGGAATACATATTTTATAAAAGCATTTCCCTGAATACTCATATACTGAATGTTATCTGTATAGATTGAATAATCTCATTCTTTCTTGTTTTTCGTTAAGTGTTAGTTTCTCAATCCATTTGCTGATCACATTTAAAACACAGATCTTAAAACTGTTGTCTGACCCTAACAAGAACTTGATCCAGAATTATAAGCATTTGGCCAGTGTTTTGCTCCTTTTAAAAAGTTGGTGTGAGTTGACGGTCAGCTTGTTAAACACTGTTGCACATGATTTCTTCATCCTTCTGGTATATACTTGATTTGCTTTTCTGCATCTCTCCCTCCGGAAAGAAGACTATACTATGTTTCTTCCTTAGATTGTCAGTATTGGGATTCCAATCCATCTTTCAATTTACCCCACATCCCTTTGACTTCTCGTCTTATCCTCCAAGTTCTTGGCAGCTTTTCAACACCAACTTTTTGCATCTACTTAATGAGACACTGTTCTATTTATTGTTCAGCTTATGGATGAAATTATGAAATAGCATGGAGTTTAAGATGCTCTCCTGGATGAAAATAACCCTTTGATCTTTATGTTCTGTGTCTCATTCTTTAGTTTTAGACAGAGGTTTATAGTTTATTGATGAGCTTACCATAGATAAGCCTTGACTTATCACATGATCTGTTGCCTCTTCTCATCATGTAAAACCTGCCATACCATCATGGAATATATTCTGCCATTCTGTTAGGATTTATTCTTTTCCAAGACAAGTTAGTTATTAGCTAGCACAGATCCAGGACTTTCCTTTGCACATCTCTTACATAATCGTATTCTTGGCAGAGAATTTATCATGTAGAAGAAGACAACTTTATACGTCTTAAATTTCTAACTTTCCTTTTAACCTTCTTAAGCATCAAAAGACTATTTCTTATCCTAAGTTACTCATTTTCATTGAGTCCTGAAGTGGTGGATAAGATCCTTAAATTTTTGTGTGTGATGTTTTTTAACCTTTTGGAGCAAAATTTTTTAACTCTGTGTTCTGTATTTCCCTATTCTTTACATCCAAATAACATTTTTGTATAAGTATTTATTAAGTAGCATAATTATTTAACATAAGTCTATGAAAGCAGCCTAATTTCATGATGGCTGTGGGGAATATTCCTTGACTCACCAACTTTATTGTAAGGTTTTAAATGGTGAGATACTTTCTTTCCTCTTTAACCGTATAATTCCTAGCGCAGCTACATATAGGTAATAGATCTTTAGTGGGTACTTAGTAAATATTTTGAGTGGATGAGTCTGCAAGTTTAATACCTGTGATCTACATAGATGGCATTTTTTGAGCTCATTACCTCTCTTATTTGGGAGTGTAATTATGAAAATTAAGTTAGACGTGGCTTAAGAGGGATGTCTGGAATTTTCTCTAGAAAACTGTATCTACTGAATTTTGGTCATTTGTTTGTTGCATGTGTTTCTAGAAGGCAAGGCACCTTTGAGGATTAGATCCCATGGAGGTTTTCTGTACCTTTTGAGAGGTTTCCATATTCCTTCCATTCTGTTCTTCATCATAGATGCTCTAATTTTACTTTTTCAGTTCTGATCTTAGCCACTTCTGATTTCCCAGGCAGATTACAAACTCTCCAAGCCAGATTTTGAGCTGCTTGAAAGAAACTGTGACTATTTAACTTTGTACCTCCATTTGATAGTGCAGTATATATCACATGGAAGACACTTAGTGTTTGATACAGGAGCAAGCAAGGACCCTCTGCCCCATCTCGCCCATCCCTACCAGTATTTTGCAGTTAGGGCTACATGCCAGTCACTCATAAAATGTTCTAATTCAGTTTCAAGTGTCTATTCCCTAGTGACCATATGTGCAAAGCAGCCATGCGATTTTTCCTCTCTCTTTCTCCGAGTGATTTATTTTTTTAACCAGAGGGCTCATTCCAATCCACTGATCTATTCAATCTATCATCATTAAATTATAGTGTCTTTCCCAAATGTTAATCCCTTGGTATTTAAATCCCACTTTCTTTCTTTGGCTAAAAAAAAACATAAAAATTTACGGCAGATATGCTGTATTGTTTAGGTTAAAAAATCTAAAAGTACATCTAGCATGCTACTGGAGAAACCCACAACTTCCAAATTTGGTATGTAGTCACATACCTGCCAGTATAAAGACTCTTCCATCACCACCTGCTTTGTTTTCTTGGCTTATTGACATCTACAGTAATGATGGTAGCCCCCTTCATTGTGGTGGAATTTCAGATTATAGAATCCTCTTGGCTTTGTTGTCCAATGTGATTCTCCCTTCAACCCAAGGAACTATATAATATAGGTCTTTATTATTCAAATTTTAATATAAGAAATCTAAGGCTCAGGGAGGTTAAGTAATTTGTCTGAAACTACAGCTAATAGTACATGGTGAGGCCAGAACTGGAACCCAGCTATTCTTGTTCCCAAACTCTTGTTCCTTGCCCAGTTGCCCTTTAAAGATGACCACAGGCTCTATGATCCCCTCTTGACACTTGGTTTTACACTGTAGATAATATGGTGGAATTACTGACATTTGAGCCTGTGACATCTTAAAAAAAACAAGATGTGCTTTTGAAGCACACAATCTGAGTTCCTTATAATTTTTATTCTAACAAAGTTTTTCAAACATAGACTGTCGGAGTGCTTTGTGGACTTCTTCTGCCCTTATTGGTGCATTTGAGCTACTGGGCAGGTTTGTAATCTACTCAGTGACTAAGAATGCAGTGTTTTGATCGGCTGTGATATTATCCCTGCCTGGCTGTTCATTGTAAAGGCTCCAGATGCACACACTATATATAATTAACAATAGAAGATATATCTTTCCTCAATACGTCTTTGTCTCCCTTCATCATTTTGCCTTGTCTGTTTTCTTTTGCCAGAAAGCCCATGCTACAATTAAATGTCTTTAGAATAACACAGTGGAGAGTATTTTAAAGGAACAGTGGGGGAAATTTTAGCTAGAAACATGAAGCTGCCTGTGGAGGTAGAGGGAAGAAAGGCATAGAGTGGCTTTGACTTGAGAAAAAGTGGGCTATTTGCAGGAAGTCTTCCCCAGCCCAGTCAACAAGCACCCTTGACTTATGAACATGGCCAGGTCCCATTTGCCAAGCAGATGTGAACCCGACCCTCTCTAAAGAAACTACCAGGAGTTTGTGTCAGGTGTAATGGCATGCTGAAAGTCCAGTTTTAGATGAAGGCAAAATAATATTTAATGAGAGAAGGAAAACATCAAACCTCTACTGTGTTGTAGACTATTGAACAGGTAAATGTTACCTTGCCTTCAGAGTAAGAGCCAGTCAGGGTACCACCAACGTGAACATTCAGCATCACGGAGATTGACAAGGACTTCAGATATGGTCCTTAATAAACAAGCACTCTGTGGGCAAACTTCAGAAGGCCACCTTCTGCTTCTAAGACTCGGCACAAAGGGTTGACATTTAGTGAAAAGACCACGTTTATAAACTCTGGCTACAGGCACACACACCTCCAAGAAGCTCCTAGGAGCAGAGTAGGAGACAAAAGCTGGTGGAGGGGTGCATCCCTCTGAAGAGGGAACCGTGGGCAGAGCTTGTCCTGGATGTGCCCACGTGCCCAAGGTGCCGCCACCAAGGACAAGTTAAACGTCACACCCCCTTCTAATTACCGTTGTCCTAAATCAGCACCAACTTCATGGCCTAGCCAAACCCTCGCACCAGTGCCACGGTCCATAAATTAAGCTAGCAACCACAGTAAGATAATTTTCCAATAATAACTTTTCACAGTTTCCTGCAGCATCAAAGTAAAATCAACATGTCAAGTTCTGTTCTGCAGTGAGAGAAGAGAAACCTGTGAAAATGAGTTGGACGGGGGGCGGGAGATAGATTTCTTGTGGGTTCTTTTTAATAACAGAAAAACAACTCCCACCCTCCACCTCCCGCTGCTAGGTTTGGTCCAGAGCTCCCAAGCAGAGACTTGTTGGGGCTAGTGAAGGCCTTTTCCCACCTGGGACATTCATTTTCCTAGCAGAGGAGGCTGTTAATCAGTGTCGTCCAAAAAACCAGTGAGCTCCACAGTTTTAGTGTGTGTTTCTGCCGCCCTGCTGATGGAATTGTAATGGGATTTTCACAGCTGAAGAAGGCAAAGCCCCTCTCCAATGATCCCCCTTTACTTCCTCCAAGAAAAGACATTAGTGAATGATTCCACATGACAGCAACGTGTGCATGACTTGAGGTCCAGTAATTGTTTTCACACTAATTTTTACTTGTGATTGCTTCCCCTCTCCCAGTCAGGTGAGTTTTTAAAGATAGATAGATGGATAGAGAGACATCAGCAGACAGACAGAGATCTCCCGATATTTCTGTTTTTCAGGCATAAATAAATTTACTAAGAAGTTTCGAAATCCCTACGCCATCGACAATAATGAGCTACTAAACTTCCTCTCCAGAGTACCGTCTGATGTTCAAAAGGTATGTAATGAACGCTCACCCCCAACAGGGGCCCCGACCCTGAAGTCTGGCCTGCCCCAGAGCCAGAGGAGCACAGGGCTGTGCTTGTGTGAGTCATTGAGATAACGAATCAAAAAATCCTTAAAGAGGCCTGCCTTGCAAGGAGGTGGCAAGAAAACCTTTGTCCAGAAGCATGAGATGATTGGGGAGAATTATCCTGAAAAAGAGCTACTTAAGAATGATCTGGAACTCACACTGTGAGGCTGTAGTGCAGTGAGGTTTGTCCCTTTTCTGATCGTTTGCCTTCCCAAAGAGGATAAGATGGGCTCAGCGAGTAGGAGAGCGTGAGATCCAGAGCTGGCGGAGGCTTGCTTATTTTCCTCCTCTCCCGGATGGCAGGCATTCTACGGGAAGTAGGGGGCAAGAGGATTATTCTTTTGATTCTTCTTTACCCCGATTATCTCCTAGGCCACCCTCCTATCCCTTTCCCTTTGAAGACTTAAAGATGCTGAGGGCAAAGCCCCCACTTACTCTAATACACATAGAGGCAGAGACAGCATGCAATAATTTGAGATCAGTCAGAAGTATTATTCACAGGTAATGGTCACTTAGTCCAGCAGTGTCCCTTTTCTTTGGATACACAGAGGTTAACCAAGGCATACCGGAAAGTCCATAGAGCAGCCTAATTCAGGCCCCTGCAGATCAGGCTGCTATAAATCCAGAGGTGGGAGGGCAGGCAAAGACCTCTCTAATGGAGAAGAGAAATCATAGAATAGGTAGATGGGGAGACCGTGGCATGAAATGCCATCATGACGATCAAAGACACAATCTTTTATTGTCTGAGAGAATCCCAAATCAAGTATCAATTTCTAGGCCACTGTACCATAATTCATTTCCCAGCAGCTCCGGGTGGATTGCAGAGATGTAAGGCTGAAAGGCCCCGGAGAGTTTCTTTCCTCTTCATTCCAACTTCTAGAGATTAAAATAGACCTTGTGATGCTTTATCTTTTAACCTTCATTTAATGATATAATTATCTATTAAAATGCATTCTATAAATATGAATTTCCTTGTTAACATTGCATTGCATGATTGTAAAATAGTAGCTTGGCCCCTGTTTGTTTGGCCTTGAAGATTGGCAGGCGTGTCATCCCCTAGGGGACCTTCACAAGACACTCTAAAGAAAGCATGCTTTTTTCACATATCTGCTTTCCACCAAGTGTAGCTCAGTTTATGTGATGGGGTAGGATGTCCTTGAGGAGTTTGGCACAAATACTCAAAATAGTGAGCACATGTGGTCTGTAATACAATACTTTAAATAAAGCCATTCCACCATCAGCCTATCAAAGCACACACACCAAAGCAATACGACTGCAACATACCATCACTTGAGTCACAATGTGAGTTTGTGCCTGCATCCTTGAAGAATGGAAATTCCCATCAAGCTCCCGCTAAGGATTATCTGTGCACAGTTTGGGCACCAGCCCTGAGCGAGGTCATCCAGTTGGAGTTGGCTTGAATACAGAGGGATACAACAAAAGAGCATTTGAGGAAGATGTACAGTAAGCTAGCAAGATCTCCGTGTATCTCCAAGAGCACTTGCTAATAACACAGTAGACAGTTTGCCACTGGGGACTCCCCACGTACTTATATTTGTTACAGATGTTTTAGCCATTACACTGTAAATGAAATTCATTTATAAGAGAAATATTTATTAGTCTGGGGCCAGCGTTAATTTCAACATCTCTCCCCCCTCTGGCAAAAGAAATGTATGTAATTGGCAGAGATTTTTTTCCCCAAGATTTTAGATATTTCTAAATGAATAATTCTTAGTAAGTTGCTGTATCATATACTAAGATAAACATTCCCAAGAGACTGTTATTAAGCTCTTTTCTGGTTGAACACGGGCATACACAGAACTAAAACCATCTAGCAGTGCCGAGAGCAGGTAGAAACCCAGAAACCCATGCATCTCATTAGAAAAATCTGCTTTTAATATTTTGGTTTCAAGAAATGATGCATGACTCCTCAAATCCTTCCTGCAATTAATCCCTCCGTGTTCCTGTGTTTAGAAAATGATTCATTACCTTTGAACCTTCCTTCCTTTGCCTTGGTGTGTCCTCGGGGAGCCATTAGCACACTGTGGTGAGCTAGGGTTACCTAACTGCCAGTGTCACGTCTGTCTGTTTTCACAGGTGCAGTATGCAGAGTTGAAGCCCGGCAGCAGCCAGAGCCCCCTTCGTAAGAAGCGCAGCGCACTCTAGGACACACACAGACCTTGGACGCCAGCACCCGATTCCGTGTTGGGCTGATTAGACCAATATTCTCTCTCGTTCAGTGGTATCCGTGGTGTCAGTCTGAAATGCGTGCTGTGTGGAGCCCTGTCTGTATCCTCCCTCTTCTTCGTTGCACAGATGCACGCACATGTGTGTGCATCCATGTGCAGGGGTGTCCTGGTTGCATCTTGAGTCAGCCCGGCAAAAGGGAACAACCCAGAGATGGTAAAAGACTAACATCCCTTCCCAAGTAGGAGATAAAGCAAGGCTTCCATGGGTCTGAGCACCCTCCTTGAGAACAGCCAGGAGGCCACTTGGATTTGAGCATGACTTTGAACTCGTTTTCACACATCCAACAGATTCTCACTAAGATTCAGTTATTTGCACTCCCCACCCCTACACTCCTTTCAGATGATTGTTCATGAGTCCGTTTTCTTTGAGTTAACAAGTCCTTGATAGATAGTCACCATCCACCCAAATAATATATATTATAAATAGATTTTTAAAAATAATTACCAGGATTAGCCCAATTCTTTAGGGATCTTTCAGCCGTAATTACCAAAGACCTATATGTGAAATTTCAGTAAGCTGCTTGGTGCTGGATGCCAGCCTGCATCATGGTCCGTTGCTGGCAATGGATGTCCCAGGAAGGCCCCAAGGGATCATTCACCCCAAACCTGAAGGTTCCCTGAAAGTATGTGGTTGCCTCAAATAGCCATTTCTTCTGACTTGACTTTTTGCTTATCTCCCAAGTAAAATCTCAATATTATAGCTTGAGAAAGGGGGGGGGGGGAATGAATGAATGAATTCTGAGAAATGTTTTGAAAGATAAAGGCTGAGCAGGAAGGGACCAATGTATGTGGCTGCTTATCTGATTGTCATACTCCCTTCATTTGCCTGCGTTTTTAAAGAAAGTGAAAATGCTGTAGCAATCCAAATGGATCTTTTGTTCCTGAGCAAAATAGGCTACACATAATAAAAATATATCTCAGAACCCCATTCCCAGAAAAGTACCACCCCAAAGTCTTTTTGAGTATATCAGCCTTCACCGTTTCACTGTAACCCCCTCCAAGTAAAAATCCCAATTTTTATGCATGTATAAAATGTATACAAATACCTTTCTGTTCAAATAATGTTTAAGTTGTAAAGACTGTATTTTGTTGAAACGTACTTTGTATGTGCAGATTTATATATATATATATGTATTGTAAAGAAAAGTTGAGGTAAAAAGATCTAATAGTGAGTTTTACTGTTTTTTTTTTCCTCTCTCTCTCTCTGGGTTGTAATTTAATAATCTTCAAACAAAATGTTTATGAAAAATGCCAAAGATTCTAAACCTTATCACCCTGTGTCTGTTTTTCTTCATATTCTATCTTCCTGGGTTGCTTTCTGGCTGAGCCAGATTTCTGCATGATTTGATTTACTTCAAGTTAATGAAGCTGGCTGAAAAAGAACCTTGCAGAAATTATAAAAGCCCCAGTAAATCTCTGAGTTGTACATACAATAGATACCCAAGAACCTCTTTTGTTAAACCAGTTAATCTTCTGTGTAAACAATGCCTCATTGTCTCACTCCCAACTACCATCTAGTTTATCATAGTCTGTCATTTTGTAAGGACCTAAGTCAGACATTTTTAAACAGACACGTGAGATCTGATCAGTCATTTGAATGAAAACTTTCAGCAGCAAAATAACCCCTTATTCATTTAAAAGTGGAACCAATACTTAGAATAGAATAGAATTTCAAAATGAAATAATTCGCCTGGAAAGAAGGCATCATTAGTTAGACTTATCTCTTCTGTAGTCCGACTGGAATTTTCAGCATTAAGTTTAGGACACAAACAGTAGCTGGGATGCAAGAGCAAGGACAGAATGAACCTTTAATAAACTGTATGGAAAACAGTTGTTAATTAAGTAGGCATGGGATGTTAAAAATGAATGCTATCTACAAGTGAAATGTTAAGATTCATACAAGTAGTCAAACTCGTGTGAAAGATTCGGGGATGCTTTAGATAAAATTTATGGATAATGGTTTCACAGTGTGATAATTAAAGATAATTTAGTAGGAATGTTGAAGTCTGGCCAAGCTCTCCTGGTTCTTCCAGTCCTGCTTGGTGTCTTACAGGCATCTCTTCCTCAGCAGTTCGGAAATTCAGCATTATCTTTTCCTCCATGTGTGCAGGACCCCTAACCCCACAGTCTCCTTCTAGCTTTGTTATTCCTTATTGGCACAGGCATCTTATGGGCTGGGAGGCCCTTGGCATCCCTTTTTTCATTCCTCGTGCTTTTATCACCATCTCCCAACCCATAAAATCTGGTAGATCAGTGTTGACACATTATCTTGTCCGTTTATGTTTTGTACATTTCCATTCGCGACCACCCAAGTCACCGCCCAAGCTGAGGCCTCTGTAACCTCTCACAAGTCAGGGTAATGGTGCCAATTACATTATGCCAGGCCAATATTCATTCGGATTATTCTTTTCCCTGTAAATACTTTCTCCCCAGTTTCTATCCAAATTAAGTCTAACCTCCTTCAGAGCTTTCAGAAGTCTCCTACCCACACTGGTTTTCTTAGTTCCTTGGCTGGATTAGAGTCCACCTTTCTCTTTTGCACCCCGACAACTTAGATATCTTTATGGCATCTGCCATATTCTGCCATCGCTCATAATTACCAGAGGCCTTGACTCCCACTTCCCTCCACTGGATAGCCCATCCTATCTGGCATCTAATAGTCACTCAGAAAATATATGATTAACTGACCAGGTCATAGAAAACATTTCTTTCTCTGCCCTTTCATGTGTGATTCTCAGAACAGAGGCCTGAGCTGGATAAATTAGTGTGCTCAATCCCAGGAAATAATTTCTTGCATTAAGTGCACACCCTCATATTATGTGATATTACTTATAAGCTCTGGCCATGTTGATTATAAACTTTTAAACTAAACAGTGTCATATTTGGAGAAGTCCTTACCTACATGTCAAAGGAAAATATAACGTTTATTTGTAGGTTGTAAAACAATTTTTGATTCTTTTTCTTATTATTTATCACTGAACAAACATATATTGAGTGTTGATGATATACTTGAACAAAACAGAGTACATTCCCTTGGTAGAGCCAGACATTAAACAGATATTTTCAAGCAATGGCATGACATTCTCAGATTCAGCTTTTAAAGAGATCATTCTGACTGCAGTGGGTACGCAAGCAATTACGAATGACCAGAGAAGAGCCAGTTGTAGAGCTCCTGATAAGTTAATGTTTGCCTGGACTTTCAAATAAGGGCACTGGAAAAAGAAACACATATAAGTGAAATCAGAGAATGGTTAAGAGATTAAAGTGAGCAGGACTTCACAGTTGCTTGAGTATGGGGTGAGGGAGAGAGTAGATCAAGGATGGCACTCAGTCCTTTTGTCTCTGGGTCTGGAAAGATCATCTTGCCTTTTACCGAGAGAGGATTGTAAGAGCAGCAAGGGGAAGAACTGCAGGGGCCCAATTTTAGATGGCGTTGAATTTGGGATGCTTGAGAAACCTCCAAACGGGGATGTCTATGAGGTGACTGAAATGGAGCTAAAAGAAATACACTGTACTTGAGAGAGATACATTTAAGGGCCAACAGTCATAGAAGATGAATGAAGCTACATGCTTTAAGAGATTGAACTCAACACACACACACACACACACACACACACACATATATATATATATATATAAAGATTAGTCAGCTAAGACTGTAAATAGAAATTGAATTAAACAGGAAAGCAGTAAGCATGTGCTGTCATAGAATTCAAGGATAGAGCATGTTTCCAGAAATATGTGGTCGGTAGTGCTAAATGCCACTGTGATCACATAGATTGAGGACAGAATGATGACCATAATGACATGGCAGTTTGGGAGGACCTTGGAAACGAGTCATTTCAGGGGAGTGGTAGGAGTAGAAAAGATCGGGGTTGGGACGTGAGTGGATGTCAGAACGTGGAGACTGAATGGAGGTAACTTTGCAAATTTCCACTGGAGGGAGATGGGGGAGAGAGGGCAGAGATTGGGAATGAAGGAAGGGCTACAGGATGATTGTAGTAAGAGAAAAAATTAGATGTGTCATGAACTCAGTGTATACCCATCAGCCACAAAAAATTCTTCATGAGTATGAGATGGAGTTAACTATATTCATTATTTAAAATTATGTTCTGTCAAAACCCATCTCTCATTTATGTAGTCTTAATCTAACTTTTATGGCAACAGAATGGTTGAAAAATCGAAATAGAATATTCTCTGAAAATATAATGAATAGTCAATTGAAAATTGAATAAAAGTTGAAGGGTGACTTCTCAAGAATGGCTTAAAGCACATTACCTCTTTCTATAGGTCTCTTTGTATAAAACCTGCCATTCTGTTCTGGCATTTTAATGTAATAATTTACACAGGAAAATCGATAGTCAAGCACATCAGAATGGTTAACATTTTATAGCACTTATCAAATGCCAGATACTTTCTAGGTGCCTTAGATGTAATAACACATTTAATAATTTTTTGAAAAGCAACTATGATAGTCCCTCTAAATACTTATTTAAAAAAAAAAAACAACACGGATCTTATACAAACTCTCCTAGAAAACAGCAAAAAAGATTACACTCTTCTACACATTTTATGAGGCCAGGATAATCTTCATCCCCAAACCCAAGATGATACAAGAATGGAAAATTACTTACCAAAATCCCTTATGAATATAAATGTAAAATTATGAAAGATATATAAGCCTCTACACTGAAGAATATTAATGAAAGGACGAAGATATACAAATGATGGGGTTCATGGATTAGAAGTTCAATATATTAAGATGTCAGTAGATTGAATGTAAGCCTGGTAAAAATGAGAGGTTGGGTTTTTTTTTTGCAGAAATTAATCAGCTGACTCTAAAATGTATATGGAAATACAAGAGTTCAAGAATAGTCAAAGCAATCTTACAGGTAGTAACTCTAGCAGATGTCCAGATGTATTGCAAAGCTATTGTAACTAAGACAATGTGGTATTGGCACAAGCGTGGACAAATAGATCAAAGAAGTAGAAAAGACCAGAAGCAGACCCACACATATTTGGTAACCTGTGACCTAATTTATGTCAAAGGTAACATATTTGCAATGCGTAGGGAAAAGACCTTTTTGGAAAATGATGCTGGGTTTTTTAGTATCCATGTGGATAAAATGAATCGACCTCTTCCAAGTATAATTTACAAGAATCAATTCCATATGAGTTCGCAGGTCCAAAAGTGGATGGCAAAATAAAGATTTCAGAAAAAGACATAGGAAAATATTTTCACATCTATGTGATAAGCAAAAAGATTTCTTAAACTGGAGACAAGATGCTAATCATAAAGGGAAAATATTGTTAAGTTGTTGATCATTACAATTAATCTTTTCCTCAAAAAATATGACTGAGTGTAAAAATGAGCCACAAAGTGGGAGAAGATATGCAATCTCTATATGTAAACTGACAAAGGATTCTTATCCGGAATACGTAAAGAATTTCTACAATGAAAAGGCTGATAACCCAGTAGAAAAATGGGCAAAAGACTTGAACAGGCACTGTACAAATGAGCCTATCCAAATGGCCAGAAAATATGTAAAAAGGTGCTGAACAGCATTAGTCATCAGGCAAATGGAAACTGAAATCACAAAATGATACAATTGCACAAAGCCAGAATAACTAAAGTAGGAAAGTCAATATTAAACATTCTCAAGAATATGGGGAAAAAATTCTCATACTTGCTGGTGGGTGGGAACATAAATTGGTACAACCACTTTGGAAAACTGGTTGGCAGTATCTATTAAAGCTGGCTATATGAATACCCTATGACCCTT
The DNA here is from genome assembly GCF_005190385.1 of Monodon monoceros. Lineage (NCBI taxonomy): Eukaryota > Metazoa > Chordata > Mammalia > Artiodactyla > Monodontidae > Monodon > Monodon monoceros. The sequence goes on from NW_021703778.1 coordinate 44,921,249, forward strand.
CCCCCAGGTCTACTCTTAGGTTTATAACCAATAGATATGTGCATGTCAATAAAAGGCATGCCCGAGAATATTTGTAGCGGCGCTACTTGTATAATTCCAAACTAGAAACAGCATATAGATAGATAGATAGATAGATAGATAGATAGATAGATATAGATACCCATCAATCGCTGGGTTGATCAGTAAATTGTGACTCTACAATGGAATACATAGAGAAATGAAATGAAAAACTGTTACATGCAACAACATGGAAAAATTTCACAAATAATGTTGAGCAAAAGGAACAAGACAGATGCACAGGTAAATGCAATGTATGATTTCATTTATGTCAAGTTCAAAAACAGGGAGAATACAGTCTATGGTGTTAGAAGTCAGGAGGCTGTGGGGATAGTGACTAAAAGAATCTATGAGTGGGCTCCTGGGATGATGGTAATGGTCAGTTGTTTTGGTTTGGACTCTAGTTACATGAACTTGTTCACTTTGTGAAATTCCCTGAACTTAAGACTAATGTAATTTCCTGCATTTTTCCTAAAAAGAAAAGAAAAACGATGAAGCATGACAATTTTATCCCTAATTTACAATGAAAGAAACCAAGACCAATCACTGTTAAGTATTTTAAACATGAAAAGAGAGAAACCCTTCAAATAAACCTTTAAAATTGTGTAAAAGTTGGGAGTCACTTTAAATGATAAACCCAAAGAAGGCAGTTCTTACGTAATCTTATTGCCTTTGAGTATTCGATTTCATGTTAAATCAACCATCAGTTTTAAAAAATCTTTATTATCAGGAGTACTAAAAATGACTTCTAACTGATTACATGATGAAGCATTAAAAAGTTGCTTTGCATGAGCAAACTGACCCATAAAACCTCAGGATCCTAAGTGTTCCAGAAAATTTTAACTTTTTACAGTTTATACTTAGGTTCATTGAGCCTGGCATCCTAGGACAACATCTCTCACATGAGCTATTTTTTTTCCCTTTTCACATATTAAAGCTTGTAGAGCAAAAAGGTGATGGAATTTTTGTGGTTCCTGAGAAAGGCTGTGTGTCTTCTCTCCCATGGGAAGAAATATAGATGATGATAGATAGGTAGATAGATAGGTAGATAGGTAGATGATAGGTGATAGATGGATAGATAGATGATAAATGGATGATAGAGATAGATGATAGATATAAATATAGATGATATAGATGAGAGTGTATGTATATACATATATATGCATATATATATATATTGCTGAAGTGAAAACTTTACCTTCTTAGGCTCAGTAGTTGGAGGCCTACAAATTAAACTCAACTAACAGATAAACAAGAGAAAGAACAGATTTTAACTATGTAAGGGAGTTCACAAAGAAATGTGACTCAAAGAGGGCAGTTGAATTTGGGACTTAAACACCATCTTAGGAGGCGAAGGGAAGGAGGAGAAGGGCATGTAAAATGGGAAGACAAATGACTTGTTAGAGGGGAGAAGGGAGGAACAGCACATGGGAAAACAGATGACTTTTAGGAAAATTAGATGGGCCCTTAGGAGAATAGACGGATGGGAGATAGAATAGTTTTGTGGCAATGTCTGTCTAGGTGTGGTGCCTTTTCATTGTCGCTGGTGATAAGAGTCAACCTTCCTAGTTTGCTCTTTGGCAGGGGATTTAAAACAACTGAGTTCTTTTGGGGAGCTCTGCTTTCAGTCAGATAAAGGAGTTCGTAAAAAAAAAAAAGAAATCATCTGTTGATTCTCAAATGTCTTCAGCTCCAAATAATTTTTATGTCACAATGGTATATTCTGTACTCCTTCAATATGTATATACATACACATGTATAGTCGTACGTTTTTGTGAAATTTCACATATCTCCAAAAATTGATCCAAAGACTCCAATTAAGAACCCAAGAACTGTGTTTTCAGGTAAACTATTAGAAGTTTGTCTCTTGCTGCATTTGAAACATCAGGGTGCAGGGTGTGTTTTTCTAGGAGCCCAAGGTCAGTAGCGTGCTCATTGCCAGAATCCGACTCATTTATTTCTGATCCAGCTTTTCTCTGGGAAATGTTTTATTAAGCTAGTCTTTATAGGCTGAAAAATCCTAAAATTTCATGTGGGTTTTCCATTCCCTTAATTCATTACGATAATGCATACAAGCTTCTACCCTCCATGTATTTTCATTATCAGATCAAAACAACTGGTTGGAAAAGTGAAAACACATGAAATCATTTGTTTAACTGCATAATAAATAGCTGCCATAACTGACTCAGGGTGCACCTACCCAAAAGGCCTGCACAGCCCAGAGCAGTGGTCCAGCCAATCAACGTTCACAGGGACGCGTGGAACATTCCTGGCACAGTGAAGGGAGACTGCGGATGGGTTTTATTTAGTCGAGGCATGAATCACCTGTATGTTACGTAGACTCTATGTTGGGCTGCACCCAGGCAGAAACTGGAGGTTCCTGGACGCGAATCTGGTATAAGAAGTGGGAGGCTTTGATTTGCATTTTTCTAATGATTAGTGATGTTGAACATCCTTTCATGTGTTTGTTGACAACCTGTATATCTTCTTTGGAGAAATGTCTATGTAGGTCTTCTGCCCATTTTTGGATTGGGTTGTTTGTTTTTTTGATATTGAACTGCATGAGCTACTTGTGTGTTTTGGAGATTAATCCTTTGTCAGTTGCTTGGTTTGCAAATATTTTCTCCCATTCTGAGGGTTGTCTTTTCATCTTGTTTATGGTTTCCTTTGCTGTGCAAAAGCTTTTAAGTTTCATTAGATCCCATTTGTTTATTTTTGTTTTTATTTCCATTTCTCTAGGAGGTGGGTCAAAAGGGATCTTGCTGTGATTTATGTCATAGAGTGTTCCACCTATGTTTTCCTCTAAGAGTTTTATAGTGTCTGGCCTTACATTTAGGTCTCTAATCCATTTTGAGTTTATTTTTGTGTATGGTGTTAGGGAGTGTTCTAATTTCATTCTTTTACATGTAGCTGTCCAGTTTTCCCAGCACCACTTATTGAAGAGCTTGTCTTTTCTCCATTGTATATTCTTGCACCGGTCAGAATGGCCATCATCAAAAAATCTACAAACAGGGACTTCCCTGGTGGTGCAGTGTTTAGGAATCCACCTGCCGATGCAGGGGACACAGGTTTGAGCTCTGGTCCGGGAAGATCCCACATGCTGCGGAGCAACTAAGCCTGTGCACCATAGCTACTGAAACCCGCACGCCTAGGGCCCATGGTCCACAACAAGATCAACAACCACAATGAGAAGCCAGCTCATCGCAATGAAGAGTAGCCCCCACTCGCCGCAACTAGAGAAAACCCTTGCACAGCAAGGAAGACCCAACGCAGCCAAAAATAAAAAAATAAATTAAAAAATTTTAAAAAATCTACAAACAATAAATGCTGGAGAGGGTGTGGAGAAAGGGAACCCTCTTGCCCTGTTGGTGGGAATGTAAATTGATATAGCCACTATGGAGAACAGTATGGGGGTTTCTTAAAAAAACGAAAACTGGAACTACCATATGACCCAGCAATCGCACTACTGGGCATATACCCTGAGAAAACCATAATTCAAAAAGAGACGTGTACCACAATGTTCATTGCAGCTCTATTTACAATAGCCAGGACATGGAAACAACCTAAGTGTCCATCGACAGTTGAATGGATAAAGAAGATGTGACACATATATACAATGGAATATTACTCAGCCATAAAAAGCAACAAAATTGAGTTGTTTGTAGTGAGGTGGATGGGCCTGGAGTCTGTCATACAGAGTGAAGTAAGTCAGAAAGAGAAAAACAAATACCGTATGCTAGCACATATATATGGAATCTAAAAAAAAAAAATGGCTCTGAAGAACCAAGGGGCAAGACAGGAACAGAGACGCAGACGTAGAGAATGGACTTCAGGACACGGGGAGGGGGAAGGGTAAGCTGGGTTGAAGTGAGAGAGTGGCATGGACATATATACACTACTAAATGTAAAATAGATAGCTAGTGGGAAGCAGCCTCATAGCACAGGGAGATCAGCTCAGTGCTTTGTGAACACCTAGACGGTTGGGCTAGGGAAGGTGAGAGGGAGATGCAAGAGGGAGGGGATATGAGAATATATGTGTACGTATAGCTTATTCACTTTGTTAAACAGCAAAAACTAACACAACATTGTAAAGCAATTATACTCCAACAAAGATGTTAAAAAAAATAAAACATTAAAAAAATAAAAGACTGATGTACTGAAATTGGAATGATACAGAGATTAGCACAGCCCCTGTGAAAGGATGGCATGCAAATTTGTGAAGCGTTCCATAGTTTTTAACAATAACATTTGTGAAATAACAACAAAAAAATAAGTTAAATATGACTTCAACTTTTAAGCAATAGTGAAATACTGCACAACAGAAAAAGGCTTTCAAAGGAATTTTCAAAACAATGACATATGTACTGAGTGCCTACTACACGCATAGGAGGTATAATGACTTCATGTGTTCTTGTGTGTATTGCTCTAATACCCAGGCATTAAAACCAGTGCCAGTATTTCAATTCAATTCTTCTTTGATAATATTTCAAAAATTCTACAAAAAGCTTTCTTTTAATTTTTACCCTAGAGATATTTTCCTATTAATGTGCCTGGCAGCAATTAACCAGTCAGATAAAAACTCCTTTTGATGTAAGTTTTTAAGTTAGTAGGATATTTCCAAATTGGTAGAAATACTAATTAGGAAATACTCTGGTTTGAGAAATTGTGAAATTAATAAAACTTTCTTGCTTCTGATTAAAAAAACAGAAGAAGAAGTGGGCTGCACCGCCTCTGACTGCACCGTGAAAGTGTCGGACATCAATGGCCAGGGACAGGTTCTCTGGTCATGCAGCGCCATAACCCTAACAGAGCTGCACTTACTAGGGGAGGGACACAGGTACCTGTTGTCTCAAACTCTGAAACTTTTGCCCTTGACTATGTATACTGATGCCCCCAGGTGCAGCATCTTTTTCCCCAGGGAATTTAGAAGTGCAAGTGCTACCTGGCTTAATGCTCTGAGTAGAAAAAAAGCCCCTATCATATAAAAATAATATTTCTTCGTTTTCGTATTGTCTGTACTGTGTGTGTGTGTGTATATATATATACTATATATATTCCATTTTAAAATTACCTGAAATGTTTGTGCTGAATATTCTTTTCTCTTCCAAAGCATTAATAAAGATGCTAAAACAGGTCAGCACATAACATTGATCCCTTCAGACAACTGACCAGACACTTCTTTTAAACTAGATCCAGGAGCATTTATCACTATTAAGGCCTTAAAAAGTAATTGGATTCAACTAATCAGTCTGTATTTTTTTCCCAGCAAATTAAACTGAAAATTGGAGCTTTGTGAAATACCACTGAATCTTCTATACTGATGTTACATAGCAAACAGAACTTAGAACCTTTCCCAGATAACCCCTCTCACTCAATATTCTCGTTTAAGCTTCATAATTTATAGTAGTATATTTGCTTTTAAAACTCTGGGCTGTTAAAATCATCGCAGTCGCTACTATTTATTGATGGTCATTTATATTCAAGGCACTTTGAAATCATAGTTTTAGTCAATTACAAAGATGTTTTGCATAATTAGCAGGGTCTGTCTAGGCATAAGGTTTTGATCTGTGCTTCAATTCTTTTTTTTTTTTTTGTGGTACGTGGGCCTCTCACTGTTGTGGCCTCTCCCGTTGTGGAGCACAGGCTCCGGACGCGCAGGCTCAGCGGCCATGGCTCATGGGCCCAGCCCCTCCGCGGCATGTGGGATCCTCCCGGACCGGGGCACGAACCCGTGTCCCCTGCATCGGCAGGCGGACTCTCAACCACTGCGCCACCAGGGAAGCCCTGTGCTTCAGTTCTTGATATTACATGAACCACTTTGAAAGAGTCATGGTTAGGAGGTTGCTCTAAGGTCTGAGCCATTTTAGAACTATTGACTTTTGAATGATACGGTCTCCTGACAGCTCTTTCCCGTGTCTCTTATAAATGGTAACTTGGTCAAGCTGTCCGTTCCTATCAAGTATTCATATTGACTGTTCCTGTGAAAGATTTCCAAATGAATAGTGTCTCATGCATTTAATAATTAATGCCCCCTTTTCTCCTAACCCTTAGACTTAAGCCTAGATTTCGATTATTCATAGTCCTGTGGAACATGAATGCAATGCACGTGTGGTCCTAAAAGTTGCCATTATACACTAATATGTATAAAATAGATAACTAATAAGAACCTGCTGTATAAAATAAAATAAAATAAAATTCAAAAAGTTTTAAACCTTATCGTATTGCACGTCTCTCTCAATGTCCTGATAAACTATACAATTGTTACCTTATTTAATCTGTGTTTCACTCACTTTCTCTCTTTTACAGCTGTCAATTCTCTAACTCAAAGATGGCAAACATTTTACACGTCCTGAAACAGGCAATTTAAAAGGGGGGATTTAAAAACTCAGAGGGCTGGTTGAGCCCAGATTTGGACTATATCGAAATGAAAACCAGTTCCCTTCCTCCAACTGCCTTTCATTAACATTTGATTGTTATTGGCTTGGGTGATCTCAATGACCTGGAGCTAGAAAGAGAGAGGTTCAAGTCCAAGATTGGGTACTATGGTGGTAATTTACTGTATGTCTGGGCAACACACTAATCTTCCTGGAGCCCCAATTTCTTCATTTCTAGATTAGAAATAATAGCACCCAAATTAACGGATTTTGAATAAAGAATATAAATACCCGACAGTGTCAGGCACATACTCTCTGCTTTTATTAAATTAAGATATATATATGTGTGTGTGTATATATATATATATATATATATGCAGAAAAGTGCATATATCAAGTGCGCAGTTTGATGAATATTTACTAATTGAATAGCATTATGAAACCAGCACCCAGGTCAAGGAACTTGACATTACCAGCGCCCCAGAAGCCTCTCCTGTGCCTCTTTTCATTCTGCACCTCAAGGGTACATGCACGTTTTCTCAAACTTGGCACTATTGGTATTTGGAGCCGGATACTTCTTTGATGCAGAGCAGTGGCAGTGTGATGTTTAGCAGCATCCCTGGCTTCTGACAATTAGATGCCTGTAGTACCTCCCAATCCTGCCAAAATATGACAATCAAAAGTGTCTCTAGATATTGTCAAATTTTGGGGGGGTGGGTTGGTGGGAGGCAAAATGTCCCCCAGGTGAGAACCTCTGCTATATACTATTCTTTATACCACTAGGAACTAAGTCCTGAGGTGCACCTCCTGTGTGAGCTGTCACTTGTTCTCCTCTGTCTTCCCTCCTCTGTGGGGACTCATGCAGTTGAGAGAAACTTCTGAGTACCAGCTACTACCAAGTATGTACACTGCCTAGGAGTTCTGAAATCCACATCCTCCTGGGGCCTGGGGCTCCAAATGTCTTCTTTTCCCATTTCTCCCTAGCTCCTACCAATTTTTGCTAGTAGAAGTGTAAATTAGTTCATCCACTCTGGGAAACTGTTGGCAGTATTTATAGGGATTTATTAAGCTGAACATATGTGTACCCTATGACTACCCCAGTTTGAGTATTTACTTAATCATTTACATCTGGCCTTTCCCAAAAAGAGATCTGAAGTAATTTGCAACAGACAACATTAACATATGAATTAACCTGTATATTTTAGTGGGGTAGTACAGCTGAAAATAAGAAAAGTTATTTCCTTGATTTGTACTACAAGAAAGCTGGGGAGTTCAAGATGAAGATTAATATTAGTATTAATTGTTTTGTAATAAACATTCTTGTTTATAATTTGAATCAGATTCCAAATAAGTTCACATATTTCATTGTTAATATATCTCTGAAATCACTTTTAAGCTTGTATGTTTCCAATCTGTATTTTTTGTCTCAATTTATTAGTTAAAGAAACTGATTTTTTTGTCCTGTAAATCTTCTGATCATCTGAATTTAAATGATTGCATCCCCATGGTGTCATTTAATATGTTCTCTGTCCTCCTGTTCTCTGTAAATAGTAATTGGAAAGAGGTGTTCTCAGATACAGTTTGAAGTATAAGGCCCTGACAATTAGCTTTTTGGATTGTAATGTAAGTGCCTGACATTAAAGGCATCCATTTCAAAGACATTCATCTTGAATGAACACATTGTCAACTAGCCACTATGTAAGGAGCCAGGCCACCCCACCCATGAAGTTCTCCTTCCAGAAAGTCCTGGCTGACCTAGATAACTGACCTTTTTGGTGACCCTGCTTTTCCTTTCTTCTACTTTAATTCCCACTCTTATGGTTTAAATTCACCAATAAATAGTGAACCCACAAAACCCTAGGCACCCCACCCTTGACCCCAGTAAAGGCACAACTTCAAGGTCCATGCTCTCTTTCTCTCTCTCTCTCTCTCTCTCTCTCTCTCTCCTCTCTCTCTCTCTCTCCCCCCATGACCTTGTTGTATGGCCCCAGGAATGCTGTGTACCCTCCAGGACCTGTGAGTAATAAATCTTGTTCATTTCAAAGTTCCCTGATGGCTGCTGCTGAGGTGTCTGCAGGATCTTGCAATCAGAATAAGAATCACAAGGGCTGGTCCAGCCACTGCATTCAAAATGTCTATGGGGACTCACGATGGGCCAAGTTGAATGCTCCCAGATAGTCCTAGCTGATAGCATTACTATTGATAGGCTGAGACAGAAACAAAATAAGGTTTGATGATTTTTGATGCTATTTCATAGTGCTGCTATACTCTGCCATCAAGAGGCATATAATGTTAACGATGAATGAAGTCTAGATCCATTACTTCATTAGGACCGCAATATAGGAATATTTTACATTTAATGTTTCTCCTTATTCATCAGCTTATACTTCAAAGAAGGAAATTCAAGTTTTTTTCCCTTTATTTACCAGATTTTAAAATAAAGATTTATTCACATTATCCATTCACATCTAATGTTGATCAATTAGATTTTTTGTCTCTATGAACCAATGGATTTAAACGTTTTAAATGTTTCAAATTATTGCCATTATTATCCTTATAGACAAAGTGTCAATGAGGTCTCTTTAAGTTGGCTTCTGATTCCTTTTGACATGATCTTAGTACTTTTTGATAGTTTTCTTGGTATTTGATATGATGAGATGCATGAAACTCATTGTGCACCTACCTTACTGAGGATTTAGAATCAACCATTTCTCCCAAGAGCACTGGGATTTTTAGTGGGAAATGGTATTTCAAGACCACAGTCTGGGTGCCTTACCAGCATTCTCTAGAGAAAAAGAACCAATAGGATATGTGTGTGTGTGTGTGTGTGTGTGTGTGTGTGTGTGTGTGTGTGTGT
>NW_021703778.1:44930546-44980977 GCF_005190385.1 Monodon monoceros
TGTGTGTGTGTGTGTGTGTGTGTGTGTGTGTGTGTGTGTGTGTGTGTAAAGATAACAAATTGGCCCACACAATTATGGAGGCTGGTAAGTCTCAAATCCACAGGGTGAGCCAGCAAGCTGGTGACCTGGAGGACCAATAATGGAGTTCTAGTTCAGAGGCTGGCAGGCTTAAATCCCAGAAAGAATTATGTTTCAGTTCCAGTCTGAAGACAGGAAAAAAGCCCATGTCCCAGTTCAAAGGCACTGAAGTAGAAAATCCTTTCTTACTCAGGGAAGGAGAGGCTTTTTTTTTTTTCATTCAGGTCTTCAACAGATTAAATGAGGCCCACCCACGTTAGGGAGAGCAATCTGCTTTACACAGTCTACCAGTTTAAAGGTTAATCTTATCACAAAACATCCTCACAGAAACACCCAAAATAATGTTTGATCAAATATCTCGGTGCCCTGTGGCCCAGTCAGATGACATATAAAATTAAGCATCACACGGGGTGCTAAAAGTGCTGAGTACAACTGAGTTTCTCATTGTTTCTAGCTCTTTTCAATACATGATAAATTCATGCTGATACTTCCAGCTACAGGGTTTTTACTTAAATTCTTTAATCTTACTTCTATGTCTTATTTGTCTATATGGAGAATTCCAGTTTTCAATTAAACCTAATGTAAATTAGAATATTACAGAATTAAGCATGCTCTTTATCCCAGAACACAATCACAGCAGTCTCAGAATAACAATACCAGCACTACCACTAATAATATTATTACAGGTAATTATTTCTTTATGTAGTTTTTTTGTAGTTCTTCAAATGATTGTCTTTAAGTCACATAGAATGCTTCTTCTCTGGAATTATGCCACCGGTTGCATACATATGTAAGTTAATTTGTTTTATTTGTCTTTAGGGATTGCTTTTAAAATTTAATTTGGTTTTATAATTGGTAAAATAGTTACTCTCCTCCAAAGTCAAATCTATGAAGTATTATCACCTTCCCCCCAAAGTAACTTTTTTTCTCCTTCCATCACATTAGTTGTATTAAATTTTTTTTTAACATAAGCACACACAGACACACACATATGTTAGCATATGTGTTACTTAGAGAATTAGTATCCTACTAAAACACTTTTATCCAACTTACTTTTTACACTGAACAACATGTTCTGGAAAGCACTCCATCACAGTATATAAATATGATCCTCATTCTGTTTTGCACCTGTGGATGTAGCAAGTAATACTTATTTAGTTCTTTCCATTTATTGCTTTTACCATTGACGTTGCAATGAATTGTTTTGCACATCTTTCTTTATAATTTTACTAGTGTTTCCTCTTAGATGTTGAATTGGTCAAAAGGTAAATATATAGGTAATTTTGCTAGTAACTGCTAAATCCTCTTCTGTAGAGCTTTTCAATTTTACATTCTCCCAAATAAGATTTGAGAATGCTTGTTTCCCCCAGGCTCACCAGCCCAGTAGATTGACAAACTTTTGAATTTTTCCAATCTGATAAGTGAAAAATGATATTTTAATGTAGTTTTAATTTGCATTTCTCTTATTGTGAGAAATGCTTTTCATATGTTGAATATCTATTTGCATTTCTTTTTCTATGAATTTTCTGATCATTTCTCTAGCCCATTTTTGTACAGAGATTTTGGTGTTTTTTATATTTTTAGAAATTAATTATATAGGAATATTAACCCTTCATCTGTGATACAAGGTGCAAATATTTTTCCAAGTTTGTCATTTTTTAAACTCTAATTATAATGTCTTTCACCAAAAAAAATTGTTTTAGTGTTTGTATTTTTTTAATAAAATCATTTTATCTATAATTTTCCATATTGTTCCCAGACTTTTAAGGAAGTGTTCCTCATTCACAGGTCATAGAAGAACTCACCCATGTTTTTTGTTATTTGCTTTCTATCTTGTTTTTTAATACTTGATTGATTTTTACTATTATATTTTAAATATCTGTTTTCTACTGGCAAGGTGACTGCTGTTAAAAGTCTGATCAGTCTGATTCTCTACTACGAGTAAATGACTTACTATTTTTCCTTGGAAGTCCAGTAGATTTACTAGAAAAAATGTCTACATGTTGATTTTTCTAGTTCAGTTATCCCAAGTATATTTTAAAATGTAATATCAAGTCAATGTATAGGTTCTGCTGGGGATATCCTAGTAAAATTGCTGAGTCATAGGGTATGCAAATCAAGCTCTAGAAGATACATCCAGTTTCCCAAAGTGGTTGTACCTATTTGCATTTCAAACAGCACTGTAAGAGAGTTCTGGTGGCTCCATATTCTCTTCAACGCTTGATATCTCCACCCATTTCATTTTAAACATCAGACATGTATGCAGTTGTATCTCATTGCAGTTTTAATCTGCATTTCTGTGATAGCTAAAGAAGCTGGGCACATTTTTCATATATTTCCTGATAGTTTAGATATTCTTTTCTGTCAAGAGTCTATTCAACTCTTTTGCCATTTTTTTCAAAATGAATCATCCTGATTTTCTTTGACTATTTTGTAAAATTTCTTTACACGTAATCTGCATATAAATCATTTGTCAGAGATATGTATTGTGAGCATTTCTTCCCCATTTTATGACTTGCCTTTTCAGTGTTTATGACTTGTCAATGGTATCTTTTAACGGAAAGAAGTTCTAAATTTTAATGTAGTATAATTTATTACTTTTTAAATTATCTGTGCTTTTAGTATCTTGCTTAAGAAATTCTTTTCTACTCCAAAGTCATGAAGATTTTCTCCCATGGTTGCCTCTGAAAAGTTTTATTGAATTACCTTCACTCAATCCAGAATTGAGTTTGGTGTACTGTGTGAAATAAGGCTCGTCATGCTTATTTTTTTCAAAGTTGATATGAATTGACATCTCTTTATTCATTTTTACTTAGAATTATTTTCCCTGAACTTTTTCTGTGGGCATATGGGTCAGGATAGCTTCACAGCTATTGTCCTTGCAAAGTAGTTAAAAAAAACATGGCTTTGCAATTTGAGTTCTTCCTCTTCTCTTCTCTCAACAACTGGTATCTAAACCTTCTCTTTCTTTCCCCCTATTGGTCCCTATCCCACTCAATTTTGTTTTTTATTCATGGAAATTTCTGACTCACTAGCAGATTTTATTCTGGAAGAAACTCTTCTATTGGTTTTGAGATTGGAGAGTTCATAGTACCCAGACAGCTCCACCGCCCTCAGAGCTTATCGTGCACTCACCTAAAAACTGGAGTGTGCAAAAGTCCTTCCTAGTTTCAGCTACTGTTCTCACATTGCTTGCCCTATGTCTCAGTGTATCAATTGGAAATTTGGGTGTTCTTTTGATGTCAGGTCCATCAGATGCCCCATGCTTCCTCTGTTGATACCATGTAGGTTTTAAAACTATCAGTAGTTTGTCTTCACCCATTTATATTTTGGGGTTCATGAGGATGTCATGTAATCTAGTTTGGATGACTTATGTTTTATGTGAGTTTTGGTTATGCTATTATAGTTTCTCTGTGTGTCTTTATGAAATGTTTTGAGAAGATTATTTATATCTATCTAAATAATATATATAATCTTCCATACATATAGATACATGTACACATCTATATATCTCTCTCTATATATATCTGCCTTCATCATATTCCCTGAATTTCTCTCAGTATAATTATAATTTTCATCTTACAGAGCAGGAACAAAGCCGTTAGAGAATCATCGTCAAAGCCAGATAGTGGTAATAAGTGGAACAGGACTCGAACCTACATCTATAAAATCCAACAAGGTTAATACTGTTTTACTTCTGCTATTCTACAGTCTATTTATATTTCTTCTTCTCATTAAAAAATTCCCCTCCTGGCATGTTTCATAAATTACATAACACCCTAATAGTCTTGTATATGTATATTATTTATAAATAAATGAGGCTACAATTATTGGAGGGCTGTTCAAAATACTTTACCCAGTTTTCACAGTTTAAAAAAAATGTAAAGATCTAGTAACTTAATCACTGTGTGTTAAATTATGTAAAAGCAGGAAGTTTGAGTACTTGTTATAATGAAAGAAAATAAGAATCTTAGAAAACAAAGAATCATTTTCATCTTCTTTATAATAGCCAGTTGTTATAATATGAGGGAAGATGATGAAAATATCCAAGAAATGATAAACAACAGCTTTCATATCATGTATTCTGATGTTGTAGATATCTAAATCTCATATGTAACAGAAAATACACATTACTGAAGTTTCTTATCACATTAGCTGAATTAGAAAAACAACGATTTAGACAGATAAACATTTTGATGAAAATTGGCTAAACAGTACACACCAGTCTATTTTTCTCCTTTCCTTTACCATTTGTTAAAAGTATAATAAAGTACAGTGAGAATGCCTGAAAGTATAAAGTCTCCTAGAATTTTTAAAAAATCAAAGTCTGACTGATAAGCAGAAATATTCAGTGATGTTTAATTTTGATGCAGTGTCTCCTCTTTAGGTTAAAAATGATACATTGCATTAAAGAGAGTCCTATTGTATTGGTTTCTGTGGCTGCTGTAACAAATAACCATAAATTTAGTGGCTTAAAACAACACAAATTTATCTTACAGTTCTGGAGGTCAGTAGTTTGAAATGATCTCACTTGGGTGAAAATCAAGAGGTCAACGGGGCTGCATTCCTTCTGGAGCGTCTAGGGGAGGATGGTTTCCTTGCCTTTTCCAGCTACTGAAGGCCAATGTACCATGGCACCTGCCCCCCTTCCTCCATCTTTGAAGCCAGCAATGTTGGGCAGAGTTTTTTCCACTCTGCCGTCTTTCTTGTTGTCTTTTCCAAGTCTTTTTTCTACTCTTAAGGACTCACTCTTGTGAATTTTTTGGCCCCAGCTGGATAATCCAGGATAATCTCCATATTTCAGGCCAGCTGATTAGTGACTTAATGACATCTGCAATCTTAAATGCCTTTTGCCATGTAGCTTAACATATTTGCAGGTTCTGGAGATGAGGATGTGGACATCCATGGTGGGCCATTAATCTGCCTATCACATCCACTAAGGTTTTCTAAACTAATTTAACCAGTTTGGGTAGGAGTACATTTCTTTTTTTTCTTAGAGATTTTGTCATCCATATTTATTTTCAAAGCAGATTTCCTATACTTGTATGGGTTATACTCATACATTTACACGTGCATGCACACATACACACGTAAACACATTCCTAATTTATTCAGAGAATCACTGAGAAACAATACTGGGTGAAAAAACACATCCTATTTATAATGAGACAACATCCTTAATAACGGCTCAAATGCAGCATGAGCGATATAAGGAACATCAAACTAGGAATCAGAAAATCCATGTTTTTGACCTGAATCTGCCCTTTAATAAACTTTAATGTAAAACATTATTATTAGTAGTAATTAAGCTGTATAGAGAGTCATAGGCATTTATTTAAATATCTCAAATGTATTCTCCATCATTAAAATTCCATTAAGGAACCTCAGGACCAACTAATGCTCAGCTCCAGAGGTAAAGGATGGAAGGAGGATAAACCTACCCTAGATTTAACAATTTAGCAGAAAAGAGATGCTTTTATATGGTAGAGCCTGAATAGGAGACTCATCTCAGCTGAGTAAGGGCCAAACTCCAAAACTCGAATTCTTGACGTCGTCACCAATGCTAATTGTTGAAATATTGAATGCAAAATTGCAATACACCCCAACTCAGTTTCTCCACTAAAGTAACAGGATGAAATATTTAAGAATAGAACATAAACACTGGCGTAGGGCATAAAATGTTTGCATTGTTTTAAGATCTTGGCATGGGATTAGTCCATTTGGTTCTGTAACAATATACTGCCTCAATGTTCAATGAAAGTGAACGTTGAAACTGATCATTAGATATAGTTCGGGTTTATAGTTCCCCAATTCTCAGTTTCAATTATCCATGTTATACTTGTCTCCTATCATTTCAGAAAATCACAAGTTGCAATTGTAATTACATAATTCTTTTGGAACAAGCTGTCAAAAATAGAGGCTTAAAACTAAAATTTCCAGTCCTTTAAATTGATTGGTTTGGGGAATTTTTCTCTCTGGATTTGGGCCATGATTGGATTGAAGTAATTGATCATCTTATTAATAGTATATTTAAATTTTAACTGTAAAGTTGCATTCCTTCTAACTCACACTAGGAAATGATTATGTCAGAACTAGAGACTAAAGCCAGAAATTGTATATTAATAGAAATACCAATTAAGCTGTGAGTTGCAGAGGCAGATTTGAATCTTTGCTCAAGCCTAAATACAGCAACAGCAACTCACAGAATTTCTTTTCTTTCTGAGTCTGTTTTCCATTAATATCAGTGAGCTGCAGAGAACTCAGTCTGCTGAAGAGATATTAGGTGTGCACACTTGGGAATACACATATGCTTTTCAGAAAATAGACAACAGGTCAGGCTAATGAGAAGCATTCACCTGAGGAATTCATCATGTTTTAATAGGTTTGTCGCGTTGACACGAAGGACTTTGTGAGTCATCATTTGCCACAAAGGTGAGTCTCTGCAGTGGATGGCAGTTTTGCATTTTAGGACTTGATGAATGGAAGTTCCACTGTTGGCATCTACCTTGCCACCTACAATCCTTTAGGATGTAAATTTAGCCTGGATTAGTTTTGTAGAGAATTTTTTTTTAATGCTGGACCAAGAGAAAAGTTAACTTCCTAGCTGTGTAATCTCACTGTGCCTTGAATTTCTGATTTGTCAAGTGGGGATTTTTTGCGGATAAAAACTAGCAATTTCATGCAGATAAAGCACGGGGGTGGGAGGTGGGGAGAGGGGGAGAGAGAGAGATGCCAGCTGTTTAAACAATTTGGAAAAGTGCAAGGTATTTTTATCATTATTGGAAGCGATACATTTTTTTTTTGCTAATTTAGGATAATCTATGTTTAATATGTAGATTTCTACATTGTGAAGTAATTCCAGGTTATATATGAATTTTCATTTTTCTTTAATCCTTTTGACCACATGCCTGTATTTCTTGTTCTGTTAACTTCAGGCAGTTTTTCACCTCCTCTGTATTTGCGATCAGAACCACTGTCCCACCCCCCGCACCGTGCATCTCCCTTGCACCCACCACTCCCTCATACCCGAGATATCCCTTCCTTACTCTCTTGGGTCATATCTACGGGTTCCTGGGCTACATGTCTTTCTCTTTATTATGCTGCAGTACATAGAGAAATGCCTTTCTAAGAAAGAATATGCAGTATTTGAGCCCTTTACTGTCGGAAAATGTATTTATTTAGCATTCACACTGTCCAGAGTTCAAAGGTTATAGGTCAGTGCTGGTTTCACAATAATTCTCCCTTGGAATTCTGAAGGCTTTGGGTCCGGTAGCTGATAAGAGGTTGGCTGCCAAGCTAACTCAAGCTTTGTTGGCA
Organism: Monodon monoceros; assembly: GCF_005190385.1. Lineage (NCBI taxonomy): Eukaryota > Metazoa > Chordata > Mammalia > Artiodactyla > Monodontidae > Monodon > Monodon monoceros. The sequence continues at coordinate 44,937,942 of NW_021703778.1, forward strand.
ACCTTTTTCCCTTTCTCATTAGCTTTTTTTTTTTTTTTTTTAAGAATTTTTACTCTATCTCTGCTTAGAGATTTCACAAGGTTCATCTAGATCTGTGTCATTTTTCAATTCATTCCAGTTAGCACTCAAGCTGAAGTGAACCCTTTCAAGCTAAAACTTATTATCCAGCTCAAACCTGGGAAATTGTTATCTATTATGTATGCAATAGTTTCTGTTCTTCCATTTTCTCTTCTTCCTCACTGAGACCACTGTAGGCAGAAGTAAGATGTCTTTGAATAATCTTCTGTCTCTTTTTTCTTTTCTCTCATATTTTGCTTTTGCTCTACACTCTGGGAAACTTCTTTGCTTTTTTCTTACAATCTTTTGATTAACTGTTTAATTTGACCAATCATATTTTTAATTTCTCAGTTAATTTTTTCCCTAGCCATCTTTTTTTTTATCATCTTGTCAAATCTGAAGATAATAGAATATTTTCTTCTTTTTTCTTTTTTTTAAGTTTAAGTTTTTGTCTGTCTTCCTGAATTATCTATGTCTTCCATGTCAGTTTTTCTTTCCCATTGCTTGCTTTCCTCACAGGTCTGTGGATTCATTGTTGATTCTTCTTATTTTGGAATGAAGAATTGGATTGACTGTGCTAAGCAAGAGCTGTGGGTTTCCTTTGCTAACGTGTCAGTAGGTCTCTTTCCTGATTAGCCTGTTTTAGGAAGGAGATCGCTGTGAATCTCAGAAGAGTGTGCCCGGTGGCAGTATGTGCTTTAGTTCAAGTAGGCAGAGTCAGTTCCAGACTGTGAGTCTCCCAAATCCCAGGATCAGGAAAACTTTTTTCTGGGCTTGCCAACGCAACACTATAAACATTAATATCACTAATAGCTAACACTTAACAGGCACTCTTCTAAGTATTTTAAACATAATAATTATTTATTCTTCAAAACAACTGTGAGGTAGTACTATTATTATCCCGCATGGTACAGATTAGGAAACCAAAGCTCAGAGGGTTAAGGAAATTGTTCAAGGTCACACAGCTTGTAAGAAACAGAGCTGAACTTTATATCTGGCCAGTCTGGCTCTGGAGTTACATATTCTACCTTAACTCTCTTCAGAAAGCTCATGTATTCTCAAAAGAAGGGACCCCCAGTTTCACAAACTGAGCTTATGCTGGTGTATGCCTCTGTATAAACTTCCTGTGAATCTCCTTCTTCCCAGGCCCTTTCCCATTTATGCACCTTTAGACCCTGTCAACTCCAAGCTGAGCTATTTGAAGGCTGCCAAAGACAGCGGAGCTCCCTTCTCCACTCCACAGGTGTGGATGACCCCACTGGTGTCATCTCCTGTTCGGCACTCCTGTCCCCCCCTTGTTATTACTGTGTTCCATTCATTAAGAAACTTCTCCATAGCTCTTGTCTGAGATGACTCTTCCTCCACTCTATTAATTCTTGTTGATTTATTCTCATTTGTACTATGTTCTCATTTTATTAGCCTCTCATGACACCAGATGAGCCATTCTACCATGTTCAGTTAACAAGATCTTTTTAAATTTGATCTTTATTTTATATTGGAGTGTAGTTGATTTACAGTGTTGTGTTCGTTACAGGTATACAGAAAAGTGAGTCAGTTATACATATACATATATCCATTCTTTTGCAGATTCTTTTCCCATATAGGTTATTACAAAATATTGAGTAGATTTCCCCATGCTATATAGCAAGGGCTTCCTGACAGAGAAAGACAAATATCATATGATATCACTTATATGTGGAATCTAAAAAAAATATTATACAAATGAACTTACTTACAAAACAGAAACAGACTCACAGACCTCAAAAACAAAATTGTGGTTACCAAAGGGGAAAGGTGGAGGGGGGAGGGATAAATCAGGAGTCTGGGATTAACACATACACTATATGTACTCTACATAAAACAGTTAACCAGATTTTATGAAACCAGATTAAACACAAGTTTCGGCCCTTACTTTCATACTTATCTACTCAAGTGTCTTAAAACAAGCTGTGTCAATTAACATTATGATATAAACTTTCTAAACTACTAATTAGCTTTGATTAATCCAACTTAGTATAGTGATAAAGAGGGGAATGTATTTTATTGTTATCAATATGTCTAGACTTAAATTCGTGCTTTGACATACCTAAAAGCCTAGGTATAGTAACACATCTGAAGACACTTGAAATTTTATTCTGAATGGGAGCTTATTGTGAAAATATATTCAATTTCCACTAGATACTTCCATAACTTTTGAATATTGACTAGGGACTTAAGCATTGAGTAAGCCTTGAGGATCTAAGACAAGAGAAATTCTCTGCCTTTTAAAGCCTCATATTTTTGTGGAAAATTTTAATTCTATGTCTATTTCTTAGGTTTTAGAAACAGGTTTTACTAATATAATACAAATTAATATTTTAAAATTTAAACTTCCTCATTGTTACCTAAAAAAGAACCAATGAAGTCGGTTCTTAGACATTTCAAGTCACTGAATATCTTTCTTTCCTATGAGAGAAGTATCAGGGGAATTTTAGCCGGAAACTTCACTGAAAGTCAGCGCCACCTTTTTGCATTTATCACTGCCAGTTTTGCTCTGCATACCTTTTTTGGTATTCGCCATGCATTGTTAACAGTGATTGTCATGTAATTAAATCACTGCTCATCACAAGAGCCTGTTTTTATGCTGAGCTAAGCATCAGAAGCCTGCTGCAGGACCCCCAGATCAATAAAGACGTTCCCAGTAGGATTACAAAGAGTCTGGGGTTGAGCAGGGCACCAGAATTAATTAAGAATGATTTCTCTTTTTATTCTACTTTCAATATATTTGTAATTGTTTTTCCATTTTCAATGGGCTCTACCTGTCTCTTTTTAAAAAAAATTCTGTGCTGATGCTCAGACACTTCTGTCCAGGCAGCTGTAGAAACTGAGCTATTAATCTCTTCCACTTTTTCAGTCATATCCCCAACCTGATTCTTAGTCTGGTCTTAGTGATCACAGGGTTTCATCATCTTTATAGAAACTTTGGAACTAGAGGTGACCATCCAATTTCAGAAGGCTATCTGAACACTCCAACTCAAGCTCTGAACTGCAGGTCAATTTCTTGTTTTAGTTGGCATGAACTTGATAAAGTGCAATATCCAGTTTGGGGAAGTATCAGTGTATTCTAAAATAAACAAATCCGAATCAAACGTGATTTTTTTTAAAAGAGAAAACGTATTGGTCTTCAGTCCACTGTGTATGACATCCTCCTGGTGAATAATACGTGAAAGAACTAGGAACCCAAGGGCTTGGTTTCTAAACCGCAAAAGTATTCTAAGTAAGTGGTGTGTCCCTGTGCAGCTGGGGATGCTGTAACAATAAGTTCCTTTATTCTTAACTTCAAGGATTATTAAAATTCCTGGCTTCAGAAATGGACACCAGAAATTAATGAGGTAACAGCCGTTGGAAGTTGTGTTGGTGGGGAAAGGGAGGTAATGGTATTCAAAGAGTAAAAGGTGATGGGAATATTTCCAAGAATTGAGAAACAGCTTTCACATAAAAGGAGAAAAGAAGGAAATAATCAAATATTCCAAGACAACAAAGAGAAAGTGATCTATTTATGGTGACCCTAATGACCTCATGGTAAGATTCCCTTATCAAATGCACGTGGTGATCACAGCTGGATCTTGACAGAGCAATAGAGCAATGGGATGGGGACTTTGATGCTTCTTGCATCCACTAGGCTTCAATAACTAAATCATGCATTCATTCTTTCCATCAACACACACTTAGGGTTTGACGGCATTTAAGAGGACTATCAGGGACTTCCCTGGTGGTCCAATGGTTAAGACTTCGCCTTCCAATGCAGGAGATGTGGGTTGGGGAGCTAAGATCCCACATGCCTCGTGGCTGAAAAGCCCAAACATAAAACAGAAGCAATATTGTAACAAATTCAGTAAAGACTTAAAAAAAAAAAAAAAAAAAGGCTATCATATCTACTTTTCCACCTGAATTCCACCAAGAGATACATGCAGGAGTCAAACAAATGGAGATAAAAATAGATCCTTATTACTGCTGTTGAAGAATGAGGACAAGTGGGCTTCCTAATACTGAACCCCAGAATTAAATAGACTTATCCAGCCAGACACAGAAAATGTTGGATACCAGAGGCCTCCTGGACACAGGCATAACCTGCTCCTCTAAGACTCAGGGTGTAGAGGGAGCAGAGCAAAATGCCCATTCACTGCAGACAGGGAGATTCCAAAGAAAAAGAGAAGAAATGGGTCTGAGCAGGCTGGCCTACTTCCTGCTCCCTGGGGAGGGGGTGTTGGTAGAGACACTGAGGAAGGTCAGAACTGGTGTTCTAAATCACTCTCCTCATGGCAGTCTCTTGAGTAGTGGCCCACGGCAAGGACCATGCCTATTACGAGCAACTCTGTGGGCTAGGAGAGACACATATAGAGAGATGCCTGCCAGGCAGGAACCGGATATATTCCATGCTTTCAAGGAACTTACAGTCTAGTATGGGAAATAGAGGAATAAACAAGCAATAATAACACACATGACCAACTTTCTTTTCCAGTAATTGAAGCATGTTGGAGTAAATAGGAAGTGACTGGCCCCAACCTAGCTTTCCAGTCCCACATAATAACAATCTCCCAGAAATATGGTTGATTCCACTCAAACTGCACTACTTTTTAAACCTGAATACATACACCTGCCTTGATCTGGAAGAGCCTTTTCTCCTCTCTCTCTCCCAGGGGCAATAAGTCAGTTTTCGTGATTTTTCCCATATCACACTTCTTTAAGAAAAGTGTTTTGATCCCCACAACCATGCATAAGCTTTCCTGCTTTTAACCTCATACATCACTTTGTTCCTTCTTGATGGCAGTTGTGTTCCTCCACGTTATATTGTAAGAATTCGTATGGTCGTCTCATCTCTTCTTGAATTGGAGTACACTCACTTCTAAATGTCTCCTCACAGCTAACTCAGAGGCTTTGCAGAGTCTGCTACATGTCAGGTCTTGGAGCTAGGTGTTATGAAAACAAAAAGCAAGTACGATGTAGTTCTGCCTTTTCAATAGGAAAACTGAAAATAATATTCAGAACTTCATAGTACTTACCTGCAGCTGACATTTAGTAAATTCTTTTAAGGGAATTATGACACCCTCCATGGAACTCCAAGTTCAGGGCAAACCAGTGGAGAGAAGGGCGCCTTTCCTTTTATGACTGAGCAGGCTCTTACCAGCTTCTCACCTCTCTTTCTGTGAGTTCAGATCTCCCCACATCCAGAGAAGGAGGTCTACAGCCATACGGGCAGAGCAACTTTCTGAACCTGACAGAAGCCTCATCTCTTCAGGCAGAACTGCAGGTGCCATTTCCCATTTGAAGGTCTTTCAATTTAGAAGGTGGCAGATCTGTTGTCAAAGGGAATTCAGGTTTTCTGAAAAGTTCCAAGGGAATGTGGAATTTCATTATTTGCTCTCTGCAGGCTTCACGTCGTCCCTTTGTAGGCTCAATTTTCTCTGCGTTTCGTACTTTTCATAAAGTAAAACATTTTCACTTCGTAGTAGAGGCTCTGAGTGACCTTCGAGCTGTTGATTGCCTTTCTGGCTGAATTAAACCTCCACGCTGTGAGATGGGATTTCTAAAGGACACAGGCCTCAAACCTGCCAACCCATCAATTGAGTGGAGCAAAAAAATAAGAGGGGGGCTTCTCACATGCTCAAAATGGTATTTGTCACTACTCTTCAGCCCACACCACATGGTTCACTATGAGAAACCTATTCATGCAGAGTGTGGATCCACTGTCCGTCTCCCCTTCTCATCTCAGACCTGTCCAATGCTTGCTTTTGTCCCGCAAAATGGAATTGCTTCTTCTCTTTCTGCAAGCAATTTTTTTCTCTCCATGGACCGTGATATAATGTCTAAAGCAAGCCACTCCAGCCCAGAGGTCCCCAGTAGTGGTTTGGGAAGTGACCGTCAATGTAACGGGGTCTTGCTGGGAAAGAGAGTATATCCAACTCCATATCTGATGTTCTCCACATTCAATCAGTTTATTGGGTTTTGTTTGTCTGTTTATAATGATCTGTAGTTTTTAAATTTTGAGGAATTGGAAAATACCCTCTCAAGTTCTTTCTTTTGTCTGTAGAGTGTTACTCTCTATTCAGCATAGGTGAGTGAATGAACCAGGACCAGAGTTTTTCCTAGGTTTCATATATAGACATTCAAGAGAGCTCTTAGATTTTTTTCTCCACCTGCTAGGTTGGAAGGAGCTACCAGCAGCAATCTTTTCTTCCAAGTGGACAACATCAACCTACAGAATAAAATCCAATAGAGATGACAGCTGTGAAACATGAGCTTTTGGATCCATCTGGGACTTAAGAAAGAATCATCCCCGTATATCCCAGTAAACTGATCCTATAATTTCTCTTTTTAGCATAATTTACATTATGTTTGGATTCTGTCATTAGGATATGAATCTCGGTGAATGCACATGATAATCAAAAAGTGCTTTCTTCTACTAGTTTGCAGGCCTTGAGTACATATAAAATTGAATACTAACTTGAGTTTGCTGGATATTTCAGTTTCGTCTTTCAAATTGATTCCTTCATGATCTTTACCCATATTTGATATTTTTTTTTTTGCTTTGCTATAACTTTTTATATATTTAGAGTATTAGTCCCTTTTCCGTCAAATATGTAACAATTTTATTCCCAAATTGTCATGTGATTTTGACTTCAGTAGGTTTTCTTAGCAAACATTTTTCTATGTGTTCTGCTTTGGCATTATGCTTAGTTTGGGTGGGGGGAGCCCTCCCTACTCCAAGATTATTTTTTTAATTCAGCGTAAAAATAAAATTTAAAAATCAGTAGCATTCTTCTATACTGAGAATAGCCATTCAGAAAAAGAAATAGAAAATAAGATACCTTTTAATATCAACACAAGCTACAAAGTGACTAGAGATTAAACTAACAAAGAATGAATAAGCACTTACGGAGAAAATCCCGAAAGAAAAAGAGGACATAAAGAAAGCTTTGATTAAATGAAGAGATATACTATATTCTTTGATGGGACAACTTAATAATGAACTTATTAGTTAGTATTCATTGATATTAACAGTTGCAACTTTGGTTACAAAGTGGTATGTATTTTCTTTTTTTTTTTTTTTTTTACATCTTTATTGGAGTATAATTGCTTTACAATGGTGTGTTAGTTTCTGCTTTATAACAAAGTGAATCAGTTATACATATACATATGTTCCCATATCTCTTCCCTCTTGCGTCTCCCTCCCTCCCACCTTCCCTATTCCACCCCTCCAGGCGGTCACAAAGCACCGAGCTCATCTCCCTGTGCTATGTGGCTGCTTCCCACTAGCTTTCTAAGGAACTTTTCAGGTATTAACATTTAAACTACTCATTAACCTTACGTAGAACCTTAGAGTGGGTGCTTGGTGGGGTTGGAGAGTATGAAGCCAGAAAAGAAGGATGGGAATGATGACTGAGAAGGAATAAAAAGACAAGAGAGCATGGTAGTGAGCCATGAACTGAGGGGTATTTTTTTTTTTTTTGCGGTACGCGGGCCTCTCACTGTTGTGGCCTCTCCCGTTGCGGAGCACAGGCTCCGGACGCGCAGGCTCAGCAGCCATGGCTCACAGGCCCAGCTGCTCCGCGGCATGTGGGATCTTCCCGGACGGGGACACGAACCCGTGTCCCCTGCATCGGCAGGCAGACTTTCAACCACTGTGCCACCAGGGAAGCCCTGAGTGGTATTTTTGTATCATGTTTGTTCCTGAGGTCCAAAAGCAAAAAAGAAAAAAGCAAAGTAAGATAAAGTAATAAAAATAACTATATTTTAAAAAACCCTATATTATCTTCTAGTACTTCTAATGTTTTGTTTTTATTTGGTGCAAATTGTGAGAAAGGTCTCCATCTTCTTCAGTTCTCTCCTCCTTCCCCTAAAACTTTAGTCAATGGCCTACCTTTCGTTTTATCCCTTCTTTCCCACTATTTTAAAATACCAACTTTATTTTATAATATTTATCGATCTGTTTCTGCTTTTTTGCTCTGTTCCAACAATCAGTCTGTCTTTTCTATACCAGTGAAAATCTTTAAACTATATCAGCTTTATAGGTCTTTTGACTTCACATTCTATCAATCACCAGTTCTCATTAACTCTACCTTCAAAATATTTATCAACTCCTTCCACTTTCTATTTCCAGTGCCCTCACCCTGGTTAATTACACTACCAATTTTCTTCTGGAGTACTGCATGGCCCACTATTTAATCTCCCTACATCCATTCTTAGCCATTCCAAACCATTCTCCTCACAATAGAAAAACAAAAAACAAACAACAACAACAACAAAAACCTCCTTAAACCATTAATTACATTATGCACTTCCCTGCTCAGAACCCTTGAGGAGACTATCACAGCACTCAACATCTATTCCATTTTGCATGGTCTGCATGTGACCCCCACTTACTTCTCTCTCCACACCTACTCCATGTGTCTCTCTGGAGTTCCATTTTTTGGCCATATTGGACCCCTTTTGTTTCTTGACTGTGCCCAGATCTTTTCATTGCAGGACCTTCAGACCTGTTTTCTTTCTACTGGGAACTCTCTTGCCCTTCATGTCCCTTGACCCAGGTTAAATGTCACTCTCATCATGAAGACTGATGTTTCAGGCTGCAGGTAGCTGCACAATAGGCCAGTGACATCATTTGTGTGCCAATCAAAGTGAGTAGTGTCCTCTGATTTGGAGGATACCTACAGCACCACCAGGCACTGCTTCTCCACACCTGCAGCTTTCTTTTAAAATATTTATTACAATTTGTAATTAGATATTTATTTGTGTCCTTGTTTTTTTTTTTACCATCTCTTTCTCCCATTAGATTGTAGACTCCTTGAAGTCAGGAACCACGTCCATTCTCTCCTTTTGTTTCCCAAAGAAAACACACACAGTAGGTCCTCAATTATTTACTTAATGAATGATTGACGTTTGATTGGTCATGTCATCTCCTCTCACTCTTCATTTTAAAAAGTCCCAGGCGGGCTCCCCTGGTGGCGCAGTGGTTGAGAGTCTGCCTGCTGATGCAGGGGACGCGGGTTCGTGCCCCGGTCTGGGAAGATCCCTACATACCGCGGAGCGGCTGGGCCCGTGAGCCATGGCCGCTGTGCCTGCACGTCTGGAGCCTGTGCTCCGCAACGGGAGAGGCCACAACAGTGAGAGGCCCGCGTACCGCAAAAAAAAAAAGTCCCAGGCTATTTACCCAGCTTAGTCTTCTACATAAATTTTTTTGGAAGATATTTTTTCATGCTCTGAGCTATCCACTGGAATTTTATTACATTCATAAATTATTTGGGAATGATTTGTGATCTTTACAATATTAATCTCTCAGTATGTGAACATGACATAATATTTTATAGTTTTATTCATATGATTTCCACACATTTCCTATAAGGATTATTCTCACTTTATTTTATATTTATGGTCTCAATTGGGTGCAATCTTTTTGGAGGGGAGGGCTCTTTTTCTGTTCTTATTCTATTTCCATACTAGATATATTTCTTACACAGGAAATTACTGGTATTTTATATATAGTTTTTAATCAACAAGTGTATTTAAATCAATTGTTTTAATGACTTCAGTAGATCTTACTGAATTTTTTACTTAGGCAATCATATGATCTACAAGTTTTTCATTATCGCTTTCATTATTAGAGCTATTATTCCATATTTGTATTAATTTATCAGTTATTATTTACACAATAATTCTAAATAACAATAGTTAAATGAGGGTAGGTAACTTTGTCATGTTTCTAAACCCAAAGAGAATTAATTCGTTCACCATTAAGCCTGATGCAGTTACTACTCTGGCATAGATTTTTTTTCCATTAAAATTTTTTTTATGCTTTTTTATGAACAGTTTTTGTATAAAAAATAATGTTCAGTTTGATCAAATGTATTTGAATTCATAATTTGGTGAACATTAAGAACATGATTTGGGAAACACAGCTGTGAACTTTCAGATTTGAGTCCGCTTATGGGTAGTTTTTCCACCTTTGATGAGCTGTGGTCTGTGGGCCGCATAAAACACCATTAAATATTGGCTTCTTTGGTTTTTCATGGCCTCTAATGCAAGTGTATTGAATGCTTTGCCACACACTGATCTTTTCATTATAAGTTTTCTCTGATTCTGCTACGATTAAGGAAGGGGCTATTCCTTAGATGCTCATTTTACAAATAAGATGGTTGAAGAAAAACTAGTGAGATAAGTCCCACATAGAGGGATACCTGAGCTCATTATTATTAACTCTGAGATACAAATGTATCTTCCCATTTGCTTACTCTTCTAAGCCATTACAAAATTAAATATGAATGTTTTATTGAAAAGTGATTTTACTGTCTTTATGTTCCTCTTTGTTAATCTGCTCTCATGTAGGTCAAAAACCTATTCAGAAAATTATTTAGAGAGTTACAGCTCCTTGTTCATTTTTGTTACAAGGAACTGAATCTCTTTTCTCCCTTATTTTTTTTTTTTTTTTTTTGCAGTACGCGGGACTCTCACTGTTGTGGCCTCTCCCGTTGTGGAGCACAGGCTCCGGACATGCAGCCTCAGCGGCCATGGCTCACAGGCCCAGCCGCTCCGCGGCATGTGGGATCTTCCCGGACCGGGGCATGAACCCGTGTCCCCTGCATCGGCAGGTGGACTCTCAACCACTGCGCCACCAGGGAAGCCCCTCTCCCGTATTTTGAAAAGAGTTTTCTGTGTGTGTGTGTGTGTGTGTGTGTGTACACATTTTGAAGAAAAAAATAAAACGTAAGAGCCATCCTACAAGGCAGCAATAGTCCATCATCCTTGGGTGCCTAAATTAAGTCACAAGAGATGTAGGTACCCAACTCCTGCCATTATTTATAATTATATGGACCTTTCCCCTTCCCTGGGAAGCTGGCAATGTTCTCCTCCTCATCCCTGGGCATCTGTCACCCCAGCAGCCACCATAAAATCATTCCTCACTTTCACAGAACTGATTTCTGTTTATGGAGCAGCTGACAGGAGCATTCCAAGGCCAGGTGCTCCCTGAGAGGCAAGCCTGCTTCTCTCCGCTGTCAGGAGCTTTTAGAAATAACACGCTCTTTATTGGAGTATAATTGTTTTACATTGTTGTGTTAGTTTCTGCTGCATAACAAAGTGAATCAGCTATACATATACACATATCCCAATATCTCCTCCCTCTTGCGTCTCCCTCGCACCCTCCCCATCCCACCCCTCTAGGTGGTCACAAAGCACCGAGCTGATCTCCCTGTGCTATGCGGCTGCTTCCCACTAGCTATCTATTTTACATTTGGTAGTGTATATATGTGCATGCCACTCTCTCACTTCTTCCCAGTTTACCCTTCCCCCTCCCTGTGTCCTCAAGTCCATTCTCTACATCTGTGTCTTTACTCCTGTCCTGAGATAAAATTGACAACCAGTAAAATGTACATGTTTAAAATGTCCAATTTGGTAAGTTTGACATACTTATACTCTTGTGAAGTCATGATCATAATCAAGATAATGAACATAGCCCTCAGCCCCCAAAGTTTCCTAATACCTCTTTACTCTTTCTTTATTCCTGTGCTTCCCCATTCTCCTCTATGCCATGACAAAAAGAATCTGTTTTCTTTCTTATAGACGACTTTGCATTTAAAAAATTTTTATGTGAATGGAATCATATACTATGTACTCTGTTTTGTCTTGTTTCTGTCACTTAGACTGATTATTTTGTAGTTCATCTATATTTTAATCAAAAATTTATTCCTTCGTATTCCGTGCATATCAATATAACACAGTGTGTTTATTGTGTTTATCCATTCACCTATTGATGACAGTTGGGTTGTTCTCAGGTTTTGATTCTTACAAATAAAACTGCTATGAACATGTGTGTAAAAAAAAAAAAGAAAAGAAAAGAAATAACACCCTCCTTGGAGGAAGTCAAAATAGCAACAGGAAAATAAGTAAAACCTATTATAAAACAGTTGTCCAAAGCTTGGCCACAGTGCGAGGTAGTGATCGATATGCTGTGAAGGTTAGATCTATTTTCACACTGTGTTCTATTTCACACTTTAATGGTGTTTTAATGTGTCTGTCACTGAGTCCCTTCATGGGATGCAGGTAGAGCCTTTACAAAGGAGAAGGAACCCAGCTTTTCAAGCTTCACTGTAACATCTTATTTACCAGCTGCGAACTGACACTTTCTTTTCCCTTCCAGAGTGACAGCAGGTCTGGTTCTTCCTCTCAACCCCTCTGGCTCTCCTCTTCCACTCTCTTTCATATTCCTAATTTTGCAGGAGGCAGCGTTGGGCCCCTCTGAGTGACTGCGTGATATCTCCCTGCAAAGCTCTCTGGGATAGATACCTGCATCAAAGAGGAAAATGAGCAAGACGTGTCTGACCCTTCCATCCTGCATCCTCAGTTGGCATCCTTCATTTTGCAGATGACTCCTGTTTCTGGTCCATCTCACTGTCTTCCATCTTTTGTCAGGGCTTTTCTGCTGAATCTCTCTCCACACTACAGGTCACTGTGCATGTCTGAGTCAGGGGTCATGCTCCTGCTTCCCCACCCTTAAGAGAGGAAATCCTGATGATTTATTTATTTTTACCCCCAAAGACATTTTTAGTTTTACACGCTTTAAGCTACATAGTAATATAGCAATTGGATTAGTTTCCCAGGGCTGCCATAATAAAGTACCACAAGTCTGGTGGCCTAACACAACAGAATGTATTCCCTCACAGATCTGGAGGTCAGAAGTCTGAAGTCTAGGGTTGGCAGGGCCATGCTCTCTCTGAAGACTCTAGAGGAGAACCTGTTCCCTGCCTTTCACTTAACTTCTGGTGTGGCCAGAAATCCTTGGTTTTCCTCGGCTTACAGACACCTCACTCCAATCTCTGCCTTTGGCATCCCATAATGTTTTGCCAAAGCATCTCTTGCTCTGTCTTTCCTCTTCTTTTGAAGACACCAGTCATATTGTACCAAGGGCCCACTCTACTCCACTATGACCTCATCTCAACTAATTGCATCTGTAATGGCCCTATTTCCAAACCCTAGTCACATTCTGAGGTTCTGGGAAGGAGGTGAATTTGGGGAACACTATCTATGATGGTTAATTTTGTGTGTCAACTTGATTGGGCCACAGTGTCCACCTATGTGGTCAAATATTTTTCTGGATGCTTCTGTAAGAGTGTTTTTGGATGAGATTAATATTTTCATCAGTGGACTTTGAGTGAAGCAAACTGCCATCCACCATAGAGGTGGGCCTTGTCCAATCAGTTGAAGGTCCCAATAGAACAAAAGACTGACCCTCCCCCAAGCAAGAAGGAATTCTGCCTGCTGACTTCCTTCAGACTTAAACTGTAGCACTGCCTCTTCCTGAGTCTCCAGTCTGCCAGATCTGCATATTTTGGACTTGATAGCCTTCATGCCTTCAGAATTGCATGAGACAAACCCTTAAATCAATCTCCTCCCCCACCCCGCACCCTTTCACTACACACACACACACACACACACACAGACACGCACACACTGGCTCTGTTTCTCTTGAGAACCCTGACTTAAATACTACCTAACCCAGTACAGCTATGTAGATGGAATACATAGAAGGTGTTCCATGGAAGAACACATGTGATTTATTTATGCTCAATAATAAGGAGACAGCATCTCGGCACTCAGATTTCTGTAGATTAGAGTAATGGAGTCAGCATGACATCTTCTTGCTTGTCATGACTTCTGAATGGCTGGGGTTTCAGTGGAATTCAAATTATTGGCAGGCATATGAGGGTGAGGCAAGCAGTAGGACTAGATATAGCTAATAACAGAGATTCTCAGCATATGGTTTTGGAATCTTTGAGGATCTCTGAGACCCTCCTTTCAGAGGACCTACAAAATCAAAATTATTGTCATAATGATACTAAGATGTTCTTTGCCTAATTTGCTGTGTTGACGTTTACACTGATGGAACAAAAGCGATGATGGATAAAACTAATGACCCTTACAGTGAATCATTCCAATGCCATCAAACTCTGTTTCTTTACTACCTTGCAATTTCAGGGAAATAATAGCCAAGTTTCACTTAAGAATGTCATTGAGAGAGATAGCTTCAAGATTGTGGAGGAGTAAGACATGGAGATCACCTTCCTCCCCACAAATACATCAAAAATACATCTACATGTGGAACAACTCCTACAGAACACCTACTGAATGCTGGAAGAAGACCTCAGGCTTCCCAAAAGGCAAGAAACTCCCCACGTACCTGGGTAGGGCAAAAGAAAAAAGAAAAAACAGAGACAAAAGAATAGGAATGGGACCTGCATCTCTGGGAGGGATCTGTGAAGAAGGAAAAGTTTCCACACACTAGGAAGGCCCTTCAATGGTGGAGATGGGGGTGGTGGGGGGCGGGGGGTAAGCTTCGGAGCCACAGAGGAGAGCGCAGCAACAAGGGTGCAGAGAGCAAAGCAGAGAGATTCCCGCACAGAGGAACCCTGACGACCAGCACTCACCAGCCTGAGAGGCTTGTCTGCTCACCGGCAGGGGCAGGTGGGGGCTGGGAGCTGAGGCTCAGGTGTCAGAGGTTAGATCCCAGGAAGAAGACTGGAGTTGGCTGGGTGAAGACAGCGTGAAGGGGGTTAATGCACCACAGCTAGGCGGGCGGGAGTCCGAGAAAAAGTCTGGAACTGCCTAAGAGGTAAGAGACCATTGTTTCGGGGTGCGTGAGGAGAGGGAATTCAGAGCCCAGACTAAACAAGCTTCAGAGATGCGTACGAGCCACAGCTATCAGCGCGGACACCAGAGACGGGCATGAAACGTCTCAGCTGCAGCCACCAAGAAGCCAGAGTGCAAGCACAGGTTACTACCCGCACCTCCCCTCCTGGGAGCCTGTGCAGCCCGCTACAGCCAGGGTCCCGTAATCCAGGGACAACTTCCCCGGGAGAACACACATAGTGCCTCAAGCTGTTGCAATGTCATGTCTGTCTCTGCTGCTGCAGGCTCGCCCCGCACTCCGTACCCCTCCCTCCCCCTGGCCTGAGTGAGCCAGAGCCCCCTAATCAGCTGCTCCTTTAACCCCGTCCTGTCTGGACAGGAACAGATGCCCTCAGGCGACCTACACTCAGAGGTGGGACTAAACCTGAAGCTGAACCCCAGGAGCTCTGTGAACATAGAAGAGAAAGGGAAATCTCTCCCAGAAGCCTCAGGAGCAGTGGATTAAATCTCCACAATCAATTTGATGTACCCTGCATCTGTGGAATACCTGAATAGACACGAATCAAAACAAAATTGAGGCAGTGGACTTTGGGAGCAACTGTAGACTTGGGCCGTGTGGTTGACAGGGTCTTGGTGTTCCAGCCTGGTGTCAGGCCTGAGCTTCTGAGGTGGGAGAGCCGAGTTCAGGACATTGGTTCACCAGCGACCTCCCGGCTCCACATAATATCAAATGGTGAAAGCTCTCCCAGAGATCTCGGTCTCAACACGAACACCCAGTTCCACTCAACGACCAGCAAGCTACAGTGCTGGACACCCTATGCCAAACAACTAGCAAGACAGGAACACAACCCCAGCCATTAGCAGAGAGGCTGCCTAAAATCAAAATAAGTTCACAGACACCCCAAAACACACAACCGGACTCTGTCCTGCCCACCAGAAAGACAAGATCCAGCCTCATCCACCAGAACACATGCACCAGTCCCCTCCACCAGGAAGCCTACACAACCCACTAAACCAAACTTAGCTTCTGGAGGCAGACACCAAAAACAACAGGAACTATGAACCTGCAGCCTGTGAAAAGGAGACCCCAAACACAGTAAATTAAGCAAAATGAGAAGGCAGAGAAATACACAACAGATGAAGGAGCAAGGTAAAAACCCACCAGACCAAAAAAATGAAGAGGAAATAGGCAGTCTACCTGAAAAAATAATTCAGAGTAATGATAGTAAAATGATCCAAAAACTCAGAAACAGAATGGAGAAAATACAAGAAAGGTTTAACAAGGACCTAGAAGAACTAAAGGGCAAACAAACAATGATGAACAACATAATAATTGAAATTAAAAATTCTCTACAGGGAATCAATAGCAGAATAACTGAGGCAGAAGAACGAATAAGTGACCTGGAAGATAAAATAGTGGAAATAACTACCACAGAGCAGAGTAAAGAAAAAATAATGCAAACAATTGAGGACTGTCTCAGAGACCTTTGGGACAACATTAAACACACCAACATTCAAATTATAGGGGTCCCAGAAGAAGAAGAGAAAAAAGAGGGACTGAGAAAATATTTGAAGAGATTATAGTTGAAAACTTCCCTAACATGGGAAAGGAAGTGGTCAGTGAAGTCCAGGAAGCACAGAGAGTCCCATACAGGGTAAATCCAAGGAGAAACAAGAAACATATTAATCAAACTATCAAAAATTAAATACAAAGAAAAAATATTAAAAGCAGCAAGGGGAAAACAACAAATAACATACAAGGGAATCCCCATAAGGTTAACAGCTGATATTTCAGCAGAAATTCTGCTAGCCAGAAAGGGAGTGGCAGGACATATTTAAAGTGATGAAAGGGAAGAACCTACATCCAAGATTACTCTATTGAGCAAGGATCTCATACAGATTCGAGGGAGAAATTAAAACCTTTACAGACAAGCAAAAGCTAAGAGAATTCAGCACCACCAAACCAGCTTTACAACAAATTCCAAAGGAACTTCTCTAGGCAGGAAACACAAGAGAGGGAAAAGACCTACAAAACAAACACAAAACAATGAAGAAAATGGTAATAGGAACACACATGTTGATAACTACCTTATATATAAATGGATTAAATGTTCCAACCCAAAGACATAAACTGGCTGAATGGATACAAAAACAAGAACCGTATATATGCTGTCTGCAAGAGAGCCACTTTAGACCTAGGGACACATACAGACTGAAAGTGAGGGGTGGAAAAAGATACTCCATGCAAATGGAAATCAAAAGAACGCTGGAGTAACAATTCTCATATCAGACAAAATAAACTTTAAAGACTATTATGAGACAAAGAAGGACACAACATAATGATCAAGAGATCAATCAAAGAAGATAAAACAATTGTAAATATTTATGCACCCAATATAAGAGCACGTCAATACATAAGGCTAAAGCTAACAGCCATAAAATGGGAAATTGACAGTAATACAATCATAATAGGGGACTTTAACACCCCACTTTCACCAACGGACAGATCATCCAAAATGAAAATAAATAAGGAAACACTGGCTTTAAATGATATATTAAACAAGATAGACTTAATTGATATTTATAGGACATTCCATCCAAAAACAACAGAATAAACTTTATTCTCAAGTGCTCATGGAACATTCTCCAGGATAGATCATATCTTGGGTTACAAATCAAGGTTTGGTAAATTTAAGAAAATTGAAATCGTATCAAGTATCTTTTCGGACTACAACGCTATGAGACTAGAAATCAATTAGAGTAAAAAATTTGTGAAAAATACAAACACATGGAGGCAAAACAATACACTACTAATTAACCAAGATATCACTGAAGAAATCAAAGAGGAATTAAAAAAATACCTAGAAACAAATGACAAAAGCACGACCACCCCAAACCTCAGGGATGCAGCAAAAACAGCTTTAACAGGGAAGTATAGCAATACAATCCTACCTCAAGAAACATCTCAAATAAACAACCTAGCCTTACACCTAAAGCAATTAGAGAAAAAAGAACAAAAAGCCCCAAAGTTAGCAGAAGGAAAGAAACCATAAAGATCAGATCAGAAATAAATGAAAAAGAAATGAAGGAAACAATAGCTAAGATCAATAAAACTAAGAGCTGGTTCTTTGAGAAGATAAACAAAATTGATAAACCACTAGCCAGACTCATCAAGAAAAAAAGGAAGAAGACTCAGCTCAGTAGAGTTAGAAATGAAAAAGAGAATTCACAACTGACACTGCAGAAATACAAAGGACCATGAGAGATTACTCCAAGCAGCTATATGCCGATATAATGGACAACCCGGAAGAAAGGGACAAATTCTTAGAAAAACACCACCTCCTGAGACTGAACCAGGAAGAAATAGAAAATATAGACAGAGCAATCACAAGCACTGAAATTGAAACTGTGATTAAAAATCTTCCAACAAACAAAAGCCCAGGACCAGATGGAGTCACAGGCGAATTCTATCAAACATTTAGAGAAGAGCTAATACCTATCCTTCTCAAACTCTCCCAAAATATAGCAGAGTGAGGAACACTCCCAAACTCATTCTATGAGGCCACCATCACCCTGATACCAAAACCAGACAAAGATGTCACGAAAAAAGAAAACTACAGGCCAATATCACTGATGAACATAGATGCAAAAATCCTCAACAAAATACTAGCAAACAGAATCCAACAGCACATTAAAAGGATCATACACCATGATCAAGTGGGGTTTATTCCAGGAATGCAAGGATTCTTCAATATATGTGAATCAATCAGTGCAATAAACCATATTAACGAACTGAAGGAGAAGAACCATATGATAATCTCAACAGATGCAGAAAAAGATTTTGACAACATTCAACACCCATTTATGATAAAAACTCTCCAGAAAGTAGGCAAAGAGGGATCCTACCTCAATATAATAAAGGCCATATATGAAAAACCCAAAGCCAGCATCGTTCTCAATGGTGAAGAAATGAAACCATTTCCTCTAAGATCGGGAACAGTACAAGGTTGCATACCATCAGCACTATTATTCAACATAATTTTGGAAGTGTTATCCACGGCAATCAGAGAGGAAAAAGAAATAAAAGGAATCCGAATTGGAAAAGGAGAAGTAAAGCTGTCACTGTTTGCAGATGACATGATACTATACATAGAGAATCCTAAAGATGCTACCAGAAAACACATTAGAGCTAATCAATGAATTTGGTAAAGTAGCAGGATACAAAATTAATGCTCTTAAATCTCTTGCATTCCTATGCACTACCAACAAAAAAATCTCAAAGATAAATTAAAAAACACTCCTATTTATTATTGCAACAAAAAGAATAAAATGCCTAGGGATAAACCTGTGTAAGGAGACAAAAGACCTGTATGCAGAAAACTATAAGACACCGATGAAAGAAATTAAAGATGATAAGACAGATGGAGAGTTATACCATGTTCTTGGATTGGAAGAATCAACATTGTGAAAATGACTATACTACCCAAAGCAATCTACAGATTCAATGCAATCCCTATCAAACTACCACTGGCTTTTTTCACAGAACTAGAACAAAAAATTTCACAGTTTGTATGGAAACACAATATACCTCGAATAGCCAAAACAATCTTGACAATGAAAAATGGAGCTGGAGGATTCAGGTTCCCAGACTTCAGACTATACTACAAAGTTACAGTAATCAAGACAGTATGGTACTGGCACAAAAACTGAAATATAGATCAATGGAACAGGATAGAAAGCCCAGAGATAAACCCACGCACATATGGTTACCTTATCTTTGATAAAGGAGGCAAGAATATAGAATAGAGAAAAGAGAGCCTCTTCAATAAGTGGTTTTGGGAAAACTGGACAGCTACATATGAAAGAATGAAACTAGAACACTTCCTAACACCATACACAGAAATAAACTCAATGCATTAAAGACCTAAATGTAAGGCCAGACATTATAAAACTCTTAGAGGAAAACATAGGAAGAACACTCTATGACATAAATGACAGCAAGATCCTTTTTGACCCACCACATAGAGAAATGGAAATAAAAACAAAAATAAACAAATAGGACCTAATGAAACTTCAAACTTTTGCACAGAAAAGGAAACCATGAAAAAGACAAAAAGAGAACCCTCAGAATGGGAGAAAATATTTTCAAACCAAGTAAATGACAAAGGATTAATCTCCGAAACATAGAAGCAGCTCAGGCAGCTCAGTATCAAAAAAACAAACAACCCAATCCAAAAATGGGCAGAAGACCTAAACAGACATTTCTCCAAAGAAGATATACAGATTGCCAACAAACACATGAAAGGATGATCAACATCACTAATCATTAAAGAAATGCAAATCAAAACTACAATGAGGTATCACCTCACAGCAGTCAGAATGGCTGTCATTAAAAAAATCTACAAACAATAAATGCTGGAGAGGGTGTGGAGAAAAGGGAACCCTCTTGCACTGTTGGCGGGAATATAAATTGATACAACCACTATGGAGAATAGTAATGGAGGTTCCTTAAAAAACTAAAAATAGAACTACCATACGACATAGCAATCCCACTGCTGGACATATACCCTTAGAAAACCATAATTCAAAAACAGTCATGTACCACAATATTCATTGCAGCACTATTTACAATAGCCAGGACATGGAAGCAACCTAAATGTCTATCGACAGATGAATGGATAAAGATGTGGCACATATATACAATGGAATATTACTCAGCCATAAAAAGCAACAAAATTGAGTTATTTGTAGTGAGGTGGATGGACCTAGAGTCTGTCATACAGAGTGAAATAAGTTAGAAAGAGGAAAACAAATACCATATGCTAACATATATATATGGAATCTAAAAAAGAAAAAAATGGTTCTGAAGAACCTAGGGGCAGGACAGGAATAAAGATGCAGACATTGAGAATGGACTTGAGGACACGGAAAAGGGGAAGCTTAAGCTGGGGCGAAGTGAGAGAGTGGCATGGACATATATGCACTACCAAATATAAAACAGATATTTAGTGGGAAGCAGCCACATAGCACAGGGAGATCAGCTCGGTGTTTTTTATCCACCTAGAAGGATGGGATAGGGAGTGTGGGAAGGAGACACAAGAGGGAGGAGGTATGGGATATATGTTTATGTATAGCTGGTTCACTTTGTTATACAGCAGAAACTAACACAGCATTGTAAAACAATTATACTCCAATAAAGATGTTTAAAAAACTAGCAAAAAAAAATGTCATTGTGAAAGCAATATAGATTATTTATCTTATTAACTCTGATGTTTTTGTTGAGGCAAAATAGGAAGTTCACATGAAGCACTTCTGTTCCATAGCAAAGTATGATGGTTATCTTCAGAAAAACACTTCTGTGATTATTTGAGTTATTAGCTGAACTAGCCACTTTTTCATGGAACACTGTTTTTACTTGAAAGAACAACTGACAAAGTATAATTATTCAGACTTGGGTATTTGGCAGACATTTTCTTGAAAGTAAACAAAGTGAGCCTGTCACTTAAAGATAAATGACAGTGTTTGTTGCAAATGATAAAATGTAGACTTTCAAGAGAAAATTAGAATTTTTAGAGAACTTGCATCATCCATTGAGTTTAACAGTTCTTTGCTGAGATTTTTGGTGGTATCAATGCATATGAAATGTATCAAGATTTGGAATGTTTGTCTAACTTGGTGAATCATTATTTTCCAAATGATCAAAGCAAGATGTTACAAAATCACACATTGGTAACAGATTCATTCAAACTAAAAGATGAATTAGTGGATTTTAATGTTCATTCACATAGTTTCAGATTCCACATTGCAAATCATCTTTAAAAACTATTACGTGTCAAGTTTTGGTGTAATATGGTAAAAGAATACCTACATTTATCAAGTAGGTTCTTAAATACTCTTCCCTTTTCTAATTATATATCTGTTATGACCAGACATTCTTTATATTCTCGAACCAAAATAATATATTGTAATAGACTGAATAAAGATGCAGGTAACGGACTGAAGCTCTCTTCTAATAAGCCAGATATTGAAGACCTTAGCCAAAAAAAAAAAGTAAAACAATGCTACCTGTCTTACTAATTATTTGAAAATATAGTTATTTTCACCAAATATGTCATTTATTTTAACATAAAGTAAGTTTATTATCAATTTAAATGAATTAGTAACTACTTTTAAAAATTCTGAATTTTAATTTCCAATACTGTAAATATTGATAGATATAACCCAAATAAACAAAAGCTGTTTGGAGTTCTCAATAATTTTTAAGACTGTAAGTTTTGATCCTGAGACTAAAAATTTGGTCTAGAACTACTGTTCTAGACAATGGTAAAGAGTTAAGATTTTACTTCAAGTTCAGTGAGCAGAAATTTAAGAATTTAAAACAGAAGCCTGGCTTGGTTTGGACCAGATTATTATTAGTAGAGATATTGAGAAATAATACAATTCAGTGTATGTTTAGGAGATAGAACCAATGGAACTTCCAGACAGATTGAATGGGGAAGTAAGGCATGGAAAGAGAGGTTTCAAGTTGACCCCAGTGTAAGGTTGCCAGATTTAGTGTATCATTTAGGGTTGAACCAGAGCATCAGAATAAGTAGGAAATTTATATTAGGTAATTTATTGCAGGGAATGGGCTTACATAATTATGGGGGCTGGCTAGGAAAGTTCGAAATCCGTAGGATAGGTCATCAGGCAGGGCAGGCTGGCACTCTTGAGAGCTGAACTCCCAGTTAAATTTTAGATTCTAGAAAAAGAAGCAGAATTTCTTCTTTTCTCAGAGAATCCTCAACTCTGCTTTCTAAGACCTTTCAAATAATTGAAGCTCGCCACCAAGATTATCTGTGACATCTAGAAGATAGATAATATAGGATAATTTCTCTTACTTCAAGTCAACTGATTTTAGTGACTTTAATCACATCTACAAAATACCTTCAAAGCAACGCAAGATTCCTGTTTGATTGAGTAACTGAGGGCTGTTGCCTAGTCAAATGGGCACATTGAAAAGACATCACAGTGCACCCTTGTCAACCTGGCACCCATACACATCTCTTTAAAAGATGTTTAATCTCCAAAAAAGATAACAAAGTTATATTTTCACCTAACATGATATAACTTCCTGCTTTCAAACCAGCAAACAAAAAAGCTAACACTTTCCCCAGAAGTGAATGTAAGTACTTGGGGTATGTTCACTCTTCTCCTCTGATGTCCTGTAACTTAAATATTGTAATATAAAAATGAACAATAATTCATACATGTTATGTTAGATGATAAAGATATAAGAGAGGGGAGAAAGCACAATATATTTAATTAATAAATATGTAAACATATATGCAAACATATTCATAAAAAATAAGGAAAATAATAGCTATTAAGGTCTTCACTTCTACAACTGGTCACATAGTCATAGCTGTATTGATAACTGTCATCCTTCATTGCCCATTCTATATTCCCTTTGCCGTCAGTGAGAGCCTCATCTAGTCATGGTTCTTTGCCTGTTGGGCTAACTTGAACATTCCTTCCTGAAAAGTTCGGGCTACTAGCACTTCTGCTGATTTTGTTGTTGTAGTTTTCCACTGACTTTAATCAGAGAATGTAGCAGTACTAAGAGATAACCCTAAGAGATTGCCTGTATTCCAGGCACACCCTTCTTATATCCATTGCATAGTAGCAGCTCAGTTTACACTTGTTAATCAGGAGCAATCACTCTAGCCAGTATAGCAACCTCCTTACTTACCTGTTGATTCAGATGCATGAATTACCCGAAGTGGTTTGGTGGCAGGTTTGTTATATCAAACTGCTTCCATCGTGAATGGGACACTACTTTTTTCTTACTGGAAATAGATACTGACTCTGGATATGAATTTGCCTTCCTTACAGGCAA
This sequence comes from Monodon monoceros, assembly GCF_005190385.1. Classification (NCBI taxonomy): domain Eukaryota; kingdom Metazoa; phylum Chordata; class Mammalia; order Artiodactyla; family Monodontidae; genus Monodon; species Monodon monoceros. The sequence continues at coordinate 44,961,535 of NW_021703778.1, forward strand.
CACTTCTGCCAAACTACCATCTGTAGGCTTGCAGAACACATGTTGTCCTGTATTTTACTCGACAACCTCCTCCTGTGATTAAGTCACTTATTGAGATGGCAAAGACTAGGAGAGGAATACTTTGCGGTACTGTATACGTATCGGATACTGCTACTATGGTGGATAAATGTTGCATATTTCTTGGATAGATCAGGGCTGAAGATGAAAATTTGAAAATCATTCACATGTAGAGGGTGTTTGAACAACGGAACTGGGCAGGAAAAGAGAAAGAGAAGGTAATAAGGACACATACCACTGGACGGAGATGTAAAGAGAGGAAAGGACCAGACAGAGTAAGGAAGAGGGGTCAATGATGTGGGAGGAAAATACAATGTATATATTTTAAGATCACATGACTTTAAGTATTTTGAATTTCATGGTGTTTCTCAAAGAGAACTATGCCTTCTGTTGGTCTATCATACAAACAAATGTGAACATAATGGTGGAAATTTTGTGCTACAAAACGTATATTTATTGATCTGCTTCAAAGAATGGAGAGAACAATGAGGGCTTAGGATAACTCCTTCCTTCCTTCTTTCCTCCCTCTCTCCCTCCCTGCCTTCCTTCATTTTTTCCTTCCTTTTTCCCCCTTCCCTCCTTCTATCCTTCCAAAGTTTATTCAGGAAAAAAATATGTAAGTGACATTAATTTAGACACTGAGAATATAACTTAATAAGGTTTGCCTCCAAACCACAGATAATTAAGGGAAGCTTGGATAAAAATGTAGGACCTGCACTCCACATTTGATTTTGCTGGGGATACAGGAGAAATCTGAGAAAAGCCTGAGAGTCACAGATTTGGATTCAAACATCTTATCCCAGGGTTGAATGATGTCTGGTGAATGTGCATTTGTGAAAATGAAGGGAAAAAAATCACCAGCTCAGGTAACTTGTGAGATATTCTGAAACATTTTCATTTCTCCTAGAATTGAGCAACTTTTTATCATCATTTTGCACTTTTCCAGTGAGGTTATGAACCAGCTGCCTATTGAGCAAAAATATTACCATCCAATTAATAATTTGGAAGCAATGACAGACTCTTGTAACCCCCTGGCTCAGCAGTCTGTTCAGAGCGTCTGATCAGACAGGAAGTGGGATAAACATGGGGCCAGTCAGTTCATTGGGGTCTGTACCGCAAAGGGCAGAGGCCACTTACTGAAGTCTGTGAGTCAGAGAAGGCTACAGCAGGGGATTCTGCATTTGAATTATGAATACTTAAACAGGCTTATTAAAACTGTGTCCACAGAGAGCAAAAATGCATTTGCTTTTAAAACAATTAAAAATATAAGGAGCAGTGTGGAATAGTCAGTAAAGGCATGAAATTTGGAGTCGTAAGGCTCAGAATGCCTTCCTAGCTCCAGCACGTCCCAGCTGTATGGCATGGGGAAATAAATTTGACCCCTTTAAGTTTAATCCAAACCCCCACCACTTCACTTATCCTCATCTGTTTCATCAAGAATCAATGTTAAGAGCAGGGTCTCTGGAGCCAGACTGTCTACATTTGAATCCTGGGTCTGTCACTTATTAGCTGTTTGTACATGTCACTTAGCCTCCCTGTGCCTCAGTTTACCCTTCCCTAAATGGGGATAATACTGGTGACTCATCAAGGGCTAGTTGTGAAATTAAATGAGTTAATTTACATAATATATTTAGAAGAGTGTCAGCCACATAATAAATACAAAATAAATGTCAACTTTGACATTAAATATTGTCATTAGTGTGTACAAGAAACTGTGCTTGGTGATCAGATGAAATAGTGAGAAAGATGGACACAGTCTTTGCCCACATAGAGACAATGAAACACACAACAAAATAGGTGTTATGAAACTTTACTATGGAAATTGCAATGTTAAAGAAACCCCGAAGTCCGTGTAAAGGGGTCAGGGAAGACTTTCAAAGAGAAATTAAGTTTAAGACACTACAGGAGAATATAAATTAGCCAGAGACAAAAAAGGGAAGAATATTACTGGTAGAGATGAAAAATATATGAACATGGGTGGAAACTGTGGAGGATGAGGAGAAAGAAAGAAAAAGAGAATGAGAGAAAATTCAAAATGTCTCCTGTCACGTTGTAATGGGGGAAGGCTTACGATGAGGCTTGAAAGGTCAGGTCACAACTGAGTGTGGAAATCATATTAAGGAGTCTGGACTCTATCTTCTAGGCGTTGGAGATCCAAGGAGTGGATACTATTTGCATTTCAGAAGCACCACTCTGAACTGATGGGGATTAACCAGAAGCATGATCTGGAGGGAACAAGTAAAGGCAGGGATACCAGTAAGGTGGTTGTTAAAGCAAATCAATCAAGAGATGATAATTTCTGGATGGTGATGAGAGGAAGGTATGTTTGAAACATTTTAAGAAACGGAAGCACAGGATTTGGTGATTGACCGGATATGGAAAATAAGGAAGGGAAGGCTCAAGACTGGCTCCAGTGCAACAGGTGCATAGTGATGACTTTCACTTATACAAGAGACATCAGAGGTGGGCTAGGGTTGGGGTGGTTAGGATGGGAAAAGAAAATGAGTTTCATTTTGTATCCATGGATTGAAGGTTGCCAGGACAACAACCAAATAGAACTCTCTGGTGGGAAAGAGTAAGAGCTGTCCTGGAGCCATAGAAATCCATTCATACAGAGATGAGGTCCCGATGGATAATGCAGACAATGAGATAAGAAGAAGGCCTCCCTGGTGGAGAACCATGGAGAAGACCTTTCTTTCAGGGATGGGCCTAGGAAGAAGATTTTGTGGAGAAAATAAGGTATTAGAGCAGAGAGATAGGAAGAGGTCATCAAAGTCAGAACTTGAAAGTGTTTCTTAAAGGTAGGGTGGGGACGGTTAGTCAAGAATGAAGGAATTCGCAAGAAATCAAGTAGGAGAATGTGTTCTCTAACTAGGAGGCCATCAACAACTATGATGAGAGAAGAAGTTGAGGTGATGAGGGTAGAAGCCAGAGAGTGAGGAGTGGGTAAGATAAGAACATGCCATTAGCAGGTGTGGCCAACTTTTTCCAAGAGCTTTGAGAAAGAGATTTGAGGGATAGAGGGAACCTGCAGGAGGGCTGAGGTCAAAGGTGAATATTTTAAAGATACAGGGTGAGTCTTAAGTTTGTTTAAACATCATGGAAGGGGCCAGAAGAGTGGGCAAAGCTGCAGATTCCCAAGACAAGAGAGGGCGATAGAATCCCAAGGGCAGTAGAGAGACCACTCTTCTTCCTCTGATCATTAAGAAGGGGGAGAGAGTGGGAGGATGCAGGTACTAAGGTGAAAAGAGCAGGCTGTCTCCTTCAGAGACTCTACCTTGATTGGTACATAAGGGTTTGCCTCATAAAATCAGCTCGTTGCTTATAAACCCATTCTTTTCCCACTTCAATATGCATATGAATCACCTCAAAATCTTGTTAAAGTATAGGTTCTGATTTAATGGGTCTGGGGTGGGGTCTGAGATTGTGCATTTCTGATGAGTTCACAGTGGGTGACAAGGCTGCAGCACACAGACACACACATGGAATAGCTCTATAGTAGATTCTAGGGTGTCTCCCTGTGACATGTGGTGGCAGAATTTCCCATCATGGTCCTGCACCCAGGCTCTCACTGCTTGAGTCCCTCATCTGCTACAGAAGCAGATTTCTGTCAGAGCAGGGCTTTTTCTGAGCTGGGATTCCAAAATAGTCTTGGTCTATAGTGTTTCCTGTCTCTAGCCTAGACACACTTTAGGAGTGTTCCTCTTCCCCTGCGCATTGCAGTCACGGAGGAGCTGTGAAAGTCCCGGTGCCCAGGTTGCATTATTGACCAATTAAATCCGAATTTGAATAGATGTCCTGACAACTCAGAAGGAGGTAGTGGTTAGAGTTATTGATAGGTTGGTATAAGATGTGGTGGCAGTCTCGATAATTAGGTCTTTCGAGTAAAATCGGGTGAAAAAAGGTATTCCTGTTAGTGTTAGGCATCCAATGATAAAGGCTGTTGCAGTGAAGGATAAGGTCTTGAATAAGCCTCCTATTTTTCGAATGTCCTGCTCGTTGTTTAGGTTGTGAATAATGGATACAGAGCATATGAATAATATGGCTTTAAAGAAATCGTGTGTGCAAATACGTAAAAATGCTAGATGGGGTTGGTTGACACCGATTGTTACTATCATTAGACGTGATTGGCTTGAGGTAGAGAAGGCGATTATTTTTTTAATGTCACTTTGGGTAAGAGCGCATATGGCTGTGAACAGGGTGGTAAGGGCTCCTAGGCAAAGCATTATTGTTTGAATGAGTTTGTTGTTTTCTGTTAAAGGGTAAAATCGGATAAGTGGGAAAATTCCCACTACAACTATTGTGCTTGAGTGGAGTAGGACCGAGACTGGGGTAGGACCTTCTATCGCTGAGGGGAGCCAGAGGTGAAGTCCAAATTGGGCTGATTTTCCGGCTGTGACAAGTACAAGTCCTGTGAGAGGGATGTTTAAAGGATTTCGGTCGAGTATGAAAATTTGTTGCAGATCTCATGCATTTGTGTTAGATAAGAACCATGCCATTGATATAATGAATCCGACATCTCCGATGCAGTTATATAAGATTGCTTGAAGAGCAGCTGTGTTTGCATCTGCTGGTCCACGTCATCATCCGATGAGCAGCAAAGAGATGATTCCTACCCCTTCTCATCCAATAAGAAGTTGGAAGAGGTTGTTGGCTGTAACAAGGATTAGTATGGTGATGAAGAAGAGGAGTAAATACTTGAAGAATTGGATGATACAAGGATCTGAATGTATGTATCATATTGAGAATTCTATAATGGATCATGTGATGAACAATGTCACCGGTACGAATATAATTGAGAAATAATCTATTTTGAAGCTAAGTGTCAATTTAAGGGTTTGGGCAGTATTTCAGTGTCAGTTTGAAATGAATATTTCTTGGCCTGTGTGAAGGAATATTATTGTTGGATTAGACTGGTAATGAAAGCACAGGAGATGGTATTTTTTACATATGATGTGTATTTATCATTTTTGTAGAAGTTTGTACTAGTTATCATGATTGGGATAATTAGTACTAGTAATGTGATTAGGGCAAAATAAGAGAATAGGTTTATTACTTTTATTTGGAGTTGCACCAATTTTTTGGTTCCTCAGACCAATGGATAACTACCATCCTTTAAATGTTTGAAAAAGCCACACTATTAGGTATGGGGGCATGAATTAGCAGTTCTTGTGATACTTTCTCAGTAAATAAGAAGTCTTTGTCTTCTGTTGCTAGATCCACAATCTAGTGTTTTTTTAAAACTATATTTGCAGTATAGGGGACCCAGGATGACTCTGGGGTTTAGTGACAGGAGTAGAAGTGGAAGGATATGGAGGGCTATAAGGGTGCGTTCTCATGTGAAGGAGGGCATAATGTTATTGATATAGTGTTTATATTTGCTACATTGTGTTGCAATTAGTATATACATGGAGTATAGGGCTGTAATTACAATATTGGTTCCTATTAGGATAATAGTGAGCTTTGACCATGAGAAAGTTGATATAACTATGAACAGTTCTCCAATCAGATTAATGGTAAGGGGTAGGGCCAGGTTGAAAAATAGTAATACACATAATTTTGACAGAAAAAAAGCATATTTGTGTTTGATTCTGAAATAATCCTCATCACTTACCAGTGGGATGTGTGTGCCTGTTGGACACTTGCCCAGCTCCACAAACCTTGAGATCAAGTTGACATCACCATCAGTCTCACTGAGTGTTCCACACTGATTCTGCACAGTGCTTGCTTTATATCACAGCTGTTGAAAACCCAGCTTCACAAAGATATGACACCATCAAAAGAAACATAGCTCCAATTAGTTGGGAACATTGACCCTGACCTTGCACAGTGTCCCACTAGATGTTGAGTATTTCTGTGATTTCCTTGAAATTTTGAAATATCCCATGGTGCCCTGTGGCTGACTCCCTTCCCTGTGCCTCCTTGCCCCCCAGGACATAATTTGGAAACTGTGAATTTAGATTCAGTGAATGTAATATCTTCTGTCAAATGTAAAGTTTCTAAGTGCATACTCATAATTCTGTTTTTTTAAAAATTTATTTATTTGGTTATGCTGGGTCTTAGTTGTGGCAGGCTGGCTCCTTAGTTGCGGCTCACTGGCTCCTTAGTTGTGGCATGTGAACTCTTATTTGTGGCATGCATGTGGGATCTAGTTTCCTGACCAGGAATCAAACCCAGGCCCCCTTCATTGGGAGCACAGTGTCTTAACCACTGCAACACCAGGGAAGTCCCCTTACTCATAATTCCTGCAGTAATGTTTATAATGGACCAGGAACAAACACTGCTTGGATCAGCACCAAGCTGGGGACCACACTTTTGAGGAGCACTGTTTTTCTCCTTGATCTCATTTCTGGATATTCCTCCATTGCTCATCAAGCTTTAGATATGGAGTTCTTCCTCATGGTCATAAAACATCTCAAGCTCAGTGATGCTCTAGTTCTTTTCCACTTGCTCTACCTTCTGCCTTGAAAATGCCTGTCCCCAGAGCTTCACATGGTTGGCTTCTTCTAATCATTCAGTTCTTAGTTCAAACACTGTCACTTCATGTAGGCATTCTCTGATGACTCAATTTAAATGACCAACACCACTAGTCAGTCTATGTAATATTACCCTAATTCATTTTTTCCATAGAAGTGACTATTTAACATCATCTTGCTCATTTACTAGTTTGCATATTTAATGTTTTGCACCACACCAGTAGCATAAATACTTCATAAGAGTAGGGATCTTATTTATTTTCTTCACCTTTACAGCCCAGTGTCTTAAACAGTGCCTCACGTGTAGCAAGCACTGTATTAATAATTGTTGGCTGAAGGAAAAAAATGTTAAGAATCCTTGCTATACTTAAGTCTAGAATGGTCAAGTAGTACTAGGTACCAAATGTACTAGAAAAAAATAAATGAGAACAAAACCTAAAAATAAGAAAATTCTATCCAATAGCATAATACTTTCCATAAATTAGTAAAAATAAGATTATATATGATTTTAACAGTTAGCATCGTTGACTGTCTTGGGGAACAAGAGTGGCCTGTGGGAACATAGCTAAGGGCCAGTGAGACAGTCTGTTCCTCACAGCACACTCCCTGTATGCCGTCCATTTAGTTTTTTTTTCTTTGCCTCAGATTTCTGGCTCACTGAAGACAGAGATCATGCATTATACTTCTAATATATCTCATAAAGTTTGTCATTTGTTTGAGTCCATCGAGCTGCTATAAAAAATATCATAAATTGGATGGTTTAATAACAACAAACATCTATTTTTTTAGAGATCTGGAGGCTAAGAAGAACAAGACACTGGAAGGTTTGGTGTCTGGTGAGAGTCCACTTCCTGGTTCATGGACAGTGTCTTTTACTGTGTCCTCTGATATCAGAAAGGGTTGGGGAATCTCTCTGGGGGCTCCTTTCTAAGGGCAATAATCCTACTCAGGCAGGCTTCACCTTCATGACCTAATCACCTCCCAAAGGCCCCACCTCCTAATACCATCACCTTGGGAGTTAGATTTCAACATATGAATTTGGTGGGGGAGACATAAAATGTTCAGTCTATAGCACCATTTCTATTGACACAAAAGTAATATATTGATTAATCAATGTAGTCAGTTATATATTGAATATATTTTTGTGCTCATGAAGCTTTCTCTATACTTCCTAGCCCCTAATTAACCTCCACTGGAAAGAAAACAAAACAAAATGATACAGGAGGAGGGTAAGAGGAAAAATGTGATTGTATGATTCTGCCATCATCATAGAGCTGTTTGAAGTGTTACATCTATGACATCAAAAGCTGGCTAGGAGAGCTGATGGCAGAAGAAGTCAACTCAGTCTGTTACAATGATCTTGGGGCTGTGTGGGGTCATGTTTATTCAGGCCAAGAGCTCACTAAGTAAGGAATCAGAAGTATTATTATGAAAGTGGAGAGGGCAACTTGGTCATTTTCTTTGACTATCTTCACTGTCTCGGGCTCAGTTCTCTCTGAGACAAGGAGCAAGTGGTTTTCCAAGAAGCACCAGTAGAGTAGAGGGGAAGTGGAGTGGAGAATAAGGAGAAAGAAGCCAATGAGGTGCATTCATGAGTAAGTAACTGCTGCCAACAACTGGAACTCCACCTTGCCAGGGAAATTTGGGAGATGGGTGAGGAAACTGGGGTATTTATACACTAATTTCCATTCCTCATTGACATTAAACTACTTCAATCCCCAGAACTCTTCCTAAGAGAAAGCCCTGGGAAGAATACTGGGTGTAGATGCTTGGGTAGCTGCTTGGGTAGAATTCCATTGGCATATCCCATAATGGAGAGGGCTTAGTGGGCTGGGCGGGGCATAATGGTATCTGCTCTAGCTCTGCTGTCAATAATAGATTCAGACAGAGACCTCCTAAGCAGCATGCACTCAGCTACAGTCAGTCACAGCATCCTTTTCACAACTGGGAAGGAGGACCTGCTTTATGTTGTGTCAGGAATCAACAGTCCTTTTTTGTCAATTTTTTGCTCCCTTGAAACTACAGTCACACATTTATTAGACTTCTTTTTTTCTCAGTCTTTAGATTTTCTTTAAACGTGTTTTTTTTTTTTTTTAACTTTTCTCTTCGAGGCAGAAAAATATATCTAGCTTAAAAGGAGAACATTTTAGTGACAACCAACCAGGTCCTAGCTTACTGGGATATTGAGATGCCTATAAGGCTAGGTGGGATTTGAAATTCATGGAGTTAGAATTATAAAAATGACGTCTCATTGGTTATGGGACAAATTCATTATCTTACCTGAAAAGTCCATAACCAAGTTGATTTTAGTATTGCCTCCCTCTTTTTTATGAATTTTATGAATTTGACCTTGTCTTATACCCTCTGTCCCATTTCTCTTTCAAGACTGGAATGAGCATAAGTAATTGCTGTTTAATAGTAGGTGCTTAAATGGTAAACGGATTCCATTACCTGGTTTCAGGCACAGAACTGAAAGCTTCTTTGTAAGAAATACAGTAGGGACTGAAAATTGAAAATAGTCAAAACTGATAATTATGAATTTTATTTTTAAAACTCTGAGACAACTAGACATAATGAGGTGTGGATGTTCTCTGGTGTGTTATAAGCCTCATGGCATTAGCAAAATATTAGCCTAAGGTTTGAAAATGTTTTTCTAGAAACAATATTTTATCCAGAAATACAAACTACACTGACCAATTATCACTGTCTGGATTCTCTTAGCCCTTCGACCCAAAGGCAGCAAAGGCTGTATTAATATGAGTTAGAGGAAAATTTGAAAAAAGAAAAGGGGGTTTGACATTGACGTTCATGGTGCCCCTTTTGCTAAAAGCCCATCAAGCCAATGTTGATAAAATCAACTGGGGTAGTTATCAGGGACCGTTCAGTTTAGGTCTCGTGTGTATCCTCGGTCAGGAGAGGCATTAGCAACCTGGAGAGGCAGACCCACTTTTGCTTTGTTAAATTACTCTCTTCTTTTGGAAGGAATTGGAAGGTCAGTGGTAAGTAAATAATTATTTTGCTTAAATGCTAAACCTTGGCCAAGGAGTCAACCACTGAAAGCTTGAGGTAGGAAGAGCCTCTTCCCACTCATATTTTAAGAGAAATTGTTTAGCATGTTACTTCCACAGTGTATTTGCATAAAGTAAGTCCCCTACATACGAACGAGTTCCATTCCAAGTGTATGTTCGTAAGTCCAATTTGTTCGTTAAGTCCGACAAAGTTAGCCTAGGTACCCAACTAACACAACCGGCTATATAGTACTTTACTGTAATAGGCTTATAATACTTTTCACACAGATAATACATAAAAAACAAACAAACCCACAAAATAAAGAAAACATTTTTAATGTTACAGCACAGTACCTTGAAAAGTATAGTAGCACGGTACAACCGCTGGTGCCTCTTAGCAGTACCAGCTACATCACTGCTGCTTTTACGCTTGATGCCGACATCCTGGGCCTGAAATAAAGATACTGTACTACTGTATTCTATACAGTACTGTACAGTAAAGTACAGAAAAGCACAACGACTTGTACAAGATGCCCACACGTGACAATGTATGCCAGACACATGAACTAACTTACGTGATTGGATATGCGAATGCACGTTCGCACCTTTGAAAGTTTGCAACTTGGAGATTCGTATGTAGGGGGCTTACTGTAGTGGTCTGAGTAATAACCTGTCTTTTTTGTACCTTTCCATGTAAGGAAGAAGCCATTGGGAACATGGTTCCTCTTCATCCCTAATGTTGGATGCCTCTCCAACCTAAGGAGCAATCATGCCATTAAGACTAGGACTAGAGAAAACAAGACTAACTTGTTCATACTTTGTAGGTTTTAGGAAAGTTTATATACCCGGGGGGGGGGGAGTAGCTATTACTAATGAGCTTCTTTGCTTTTAACATAAGATGGGATGAACTTTGCCCCCGAGATTTAGTTTCTCTATCAAATTGAATAGCCACCTTGCTTTCTGTGGAATTCGCCCACCCACTTAATAGTACTGAGTTATTTTGTATGTCAGGGTCTGGTGTAGGTGCTAGAGCTACATATAGAATGGTTCCTTCCTTCATGGACTTAATGTCCAGCTTTACATGGAAACAAGGAAAAATGTAAATGATATGGGTGTGATGAGGTAGAGGGAGAAGGGAAAAGGGAGGAAGGAAGGAGGGAAACAAGGAAGGAAAGAGGGAAAGAAGGAAGGAAGGAAGGAAAGGTGGAGGAAAGAAGGGAAGGAAGGAAGAAGAGAAAGAATGAAGGAAGGAAGGAAAGAATGGAAAGGAGGAAGGAAGGAAGGGAGGAGGGGAGGGAGGGTGGAAGGAAGGATATGTAAACCCATTAGGGTCAAAATACTCACTGCTGTTTCTCTGATGAATCCCTTCCTTCTCTATTCAGAATCACCTACCGTGGACCAAATCAGATTAAGGACCGGAAGAACTCTCTGACATGCAGTCAGCAGACCCTCATCTACATCTTGGCTCCTTTCTCCCCAAATTGACAGGAAGTCATTCTAAGCCCCCAGTGTTTTGACTCACCTTTCTTTTGTTTCCCCAAGCCATCACTGCCGTTATGAAGCCTAATTCACCTTACTGCTTCCTTTCCAACTCTCACTTCCATCATTAATAATTCTTACCCAGAGCCAACAACTAATAAATATATCGAGACCTTGGAAACTTTTATTGTTCAACGTAAGAGCAAGACAGCCAAAGTACATTGGTAACATGGAAGCAGAACCTAGTGCTTATTTTTCAAAGATAGTTTTCAGAGTAGTCCTAAAAGGTGGTATCAACCACATATTTTGGTTCATCCAAGAAAGTCCCTCAATAGAATATCCTCAGGCATTGTCCCTCTAAAACACGTTTATTCATTCAACCACAAGAGCAAGTTGTTGCTCAGAAAATTATAGTGCATTTTCTTTTATCTCTGTACGATTAGTATCAACAAGTATAAATCATTAGGTAGTAAAGTATGGAGTGCCACCAGGGGGAAGAGAACATGTGTCATCAAAGATGCTGGGAATATAGTAGAGAATAAGAGAGACCTGGTCCTTCTATCATGGAGCATATCTGTTAATAAGGAAGATAGACATGGCAGTTAAACTTTATTAATGACCAGTTATAGTGCTAATGGGAGAAATACCTAGATTTATAGAAAATTCTAAATGACAATCTGAGATACCAACAACTCCAATATTTTGCAACCAGCTGACAAATATTTCCTTCTGTTGCTCTAAATTACTCCCTCTGTAATCATGGGATACTTATGCTGTCTTCTCAGGTATTTGAATTTCTTCTTGGGAAAAAAAAACTAGTTATTATTCTTTTTCCTTGAAATGTTAAAGAAGGGGAAAATTATTAATAGATTTTGGAAGGAGGAGAAAGACACAGGAGAAATTTGTGCTACTTAAAGTCTATTTTCCAGTAAAACCCTCAAGTCTGCCCAGTGTTCTGATGAGTCTGGGCTGTATTTTTGGTTCCCACCAAAAGGCCTGCTGTCCAGTACATTCTGGCCCAGCATAATCCTCAATTCTAATTAAGGTGCTTTCCAAGCCCACTTATCTGATGTGAGAATACAGCAAACAAGAAGCGATGAGGCACCAGCAATTGGAAATGAAATATTTGTTTTAAAATCCAGTCTTTTACCTCCTCTCTGTTTAAATTCCAATTGCCCAGAGCGCAACAGAAGCTGTGACAATCCTATCCTTGCCTCCAGAAGATGCCACAGTGGCAGTGGCTCAAACTGCTTCCTCTCCCCGGTCTATTCTGCTGAACTCAGAAGGGAAACCACTCCAAGGAGGGACATATTCAGTCATTACAATGACACTGCCACATTTGCCCAGATTATTAGCATTTTTATTTTGCTGTCACCCAGCAGCCAATTGACACTTGTTCATTGGACAACAAACAGGCAAACAGTCACATCTTAAACATTGCAGTTTGCAAATATTCTAACGTTACTGCAAGATTTTCTTTTTCTAGAATAGTCATCCCTTTGAGAAGAAAGGACTTACAGAATATTTATTTGGCTTTCTTTTTAAAGAAAGATACAAAAGTATGATGACATGAAATTAGTGTGAATGGCTCAACAGCAGAGGGTTTCAGGATGGAAAGAATCTTGGGGATTATATATTTCTACACTGACTTTTCTGAGGAGACGATCAAGGACGGAAATGGGAAGTAACTTATTCAAGGTCATACAGATGATTAAGGGCTTATTTGAGACAAGAACCTCAGACTTACATTTTATTCTGACAATGCAATACTGTCTGCATAAGTACTGACTTTTAAAAGCAAAACAAATAAACAAGCCAAAACACAGTATTGAATTGTTAAATAATATTGGGCACACATTCAGTTATCACACCATTTTGACAAGTAATGAAATGTAATACACATGAAGCGTAAAGATGTTAAGGAGTTTTAGGGAACAATTAGGAAGTTAGGTGAAGCACAGTGCTTGTAAGCACAGTAAGTTTTATAAAGAATTCAAACCAAAAAGAGCACATGTTGTGTTACCACCTGGGGGAAGGAGCTGGCTGGAAGAGGTTAAGTGTGCTGGTTAAGTTCTGTTAATTTTTTTTTTTTAATTGAAGTATAGCTGGTTTACAATGTTGTGTTAGTTTCTGGTATACAACAGAGTGATTCAGTTGTGCATATACATATATACATGTTCTTTTTCATATTCTTTTCATTATGGTTTATTACAGGATATTGAGTATAGTTCCCTGTGTTATACAGTAGGACCTTGTTGTTCATCTATATTACATATAGCAGTTTGTATCTGCTAATCCCAAACTCCTAATTTATCCCTCCTCCCCGCTTCCCCTTCGGTAACCATAAGTTTGTTCTCTATGCCTGTGAGTCTGTTTCTGTTTTGTAAATAAGTTCACTTGTGTCATACTTTAGATTCCACATGTAAGTGATATATGGTATTTGTCTTTCTCATTCTGGCACCTAGTATGATAATCTCTAGGTCCATCCATGTTGCTGCAAATGGCATTATTTCATTCTTTTTTATGGCTGAGTAGTATTTCAGTGTGTATATATTCTACATCTTCTTTATCCATTCATCTGTCGATGCACATTTAGGTTGCTTCCATGTCTTGGCTATTGTAAGTAGTGCTGCTATGAACACTGGGGTACACATATCTCTTCAAATTATAGTTTTCTCCAGATATAGGCCCAGGAATGGGATTGCTGGATCATGTGGCAACTCAGTTGTTTCTTGATGTGAGTGCTGGTTACACATCTGTGTTCACTATGTGAAAAAGCATCAAACTGTTCACCAATGATTGGGGCCTTTTGCTGTATCTCAATTAAAAGTCTACATAAATATTTTTTACCCTGAGGTCAGTCTTCCCTGAATTTCAAAATTAATGTGGCTGATTTTTTTTTTTTTTTTTTGCGGTACGCGAGCCTCTCTCTGTTGTGGCCTCTCCCGTTGCAGAGCACAGGCTCCGGATGCGCAGGCTCAGCGGCCATGGCTCACGGGCCCAGCCCCTCCGTGGCACGTGGGATCTTCCCAGACTGGGGCACGAACCCATGTCCCTTGCAGCGGCAGGCGGACTCTCAACCACTGCGCCACCAGGGAAGCCCAATGTGGCTGATTTTTAATTTGTATTTTTCAAATGTTACTCTAGGGGAAGACCTTAGAAATCAGATTAATGGCCTGGATTGAAGGGTGTCTCCAGACCGTATCACATGCCACTTGCTTCTCTCACTGGTTTTTATCTGTATAAGGAAGATAATAAGACATTTATGTCCCTGAAGACTAGGGGCTATGTGGGAGGGTTATTGAAGTCCTTTCCATTAAAATGGGTGACAGTGTAGTGGTGAACAAATATGACCAATATGGAGCAAGCAGAACCCCTCACTCACCCTCAGTCCTATGTCTCTCTAGAAGCGTTAATTTATAGTGTTTCTAGAGAGACATAAATTTATGACATTTATAATGCTTCACCTTCTTTATAATTTGCCCAAAGTTCTCTATACTCTTTCAAAAATCACTCTCCTTGTATCAAAAGCAAATGTAAACAACCTTAACCACCATACACCATACTATCTTGGGTTTAATTATTCCAAAGTTAACCATTAGTCTGGATTTCTCTTTAGCGTTTTTGTCAAGGGCATGTATACAAACACGATGAAGTAGATTTTGGTTAGGAGCTGTGGCGGTTTTAAAACATTGCCACAGAATTCCTGGACATTTCCTCTCATTGAGAAGTTCTGTCTTTGTCTCATCCCTTGAACACACCTTAAACCAATAGAATGTAAATATGAGTTCTGAGGCTGAGTCATAAATGGCGAGTCTTTGAGTCATTTCAGCCCAAGCACCAGACAATATAAAGGAAGGAGCCTTCAGATGATTCCAGTCCTTGCCAGTCATCCCAGCCAAAGCCCCAGACAGTGAGGAGCTAGTCATCCCCATGGTCCCCTCACTGAATTCCTGGCTCATAGAACCCATGAGCATAATAAAATCATTATTTTAAGTCAGTTAGTTTTGGGGTAGTTTGTTTGACAGCAATAGTCATAAGAACAGGAACCTAAAAAAATCTAAAATTTAATTATGTTTAACCAATATCATTCTGCTAGAGAGACTGAGCACTCTTTGTGTGTGCAAGGATGAGCCACACTTGAGGTGTGCAGTGGAGAGCTCTTGGGGGATCAGTATCAGAGAGACATGGGTCCCGATGTCACATGTGGCTGCTGACTCAGCTTTGGTTGTGCTATTCCCCAGGAGAGGAATTCCACTGCCTTCCCTAACGTAGTCACAGAGTTATAAGAATCCTGGTTATGACTACTAAAGGGGAAATGTGGGGGGAAGTGATAAATTAGGAGATTGGGATGAACACACACTACAGTATATAAAACAGATAACTAACAAGGACCTACTATATAGCACAGGGGACTCTACTCAATTTTCTATAATAACCTATATGGGAAAAGAATCTGAAAAAGAAAGGTTGACTTTGCAGTACACCTGAAACTAACACAACTTTGTAGATCAACTATACTCCAATAAAAATTAAAAAAAATAGTTTGTTTTGATTATAAGCCACTTGACATTGTTTTTAAAAATCTCATGGGAGAAGATTATATGGGAAAATATATCAATATAAAGATTAATGTATCAAAATTTATTGCACACTTTAAAATATAAAATCATTTAAAAAAACGATGCTACAAATAAAGTTCTATTCTAGTAAAAAAAAAAAGAGAATCCTGGTAATGCGTACAGAAGCATTATCTTTCTAAACTATATATCGTTACAGAAGTAATAGCTATTCTTAAGAGTTATGTGTTCTCTGTGGTGAAGATGATTTCATACTGACCCTATTGACAACTGCTTGTCTTCTAGCCCAGTTAACATTGTAAGAGGCTACAGGAATAACTAGAATGACTAGACCATTTAAAATATCCATAATATCCATCACATTGGTCATTGAAATATAAGGCATGGCTCATGGTCCATTTTGAATCTGGATCTTGTGACAGCATATAAGCCAGGAAGGGAGCACAGGTTCTAACTAGAGGAAATAGCAGGCTGAGTGTCAGAAGAACCGAGCAATCGGTGTATGTGGCCGAGGCACGTCTCATCTATTTAAGTTTTTCACTCTAAGGGGAATGATATTTGAAGAGTACTAAATAGAGACATGATTTTCCATAAAAGTTAGATCCTATATCCTTTGTCACTAACATTTCAAAACCTGGAACTTTGAGCTATTCAAGATGAAAGGGAATTCTCTCTCACTGGAAACTAAAGGAATCCCTAAACTCTGCTGTTTGCAGAAGACTTCATTCTCAAATCCAGCTCCTAAGGATGAAGTATAAACAATAATCTGGGCATTACTGCCTCATTTAGTTCTACTATAAAATGGGTATAACATTCCTCAGCAGGAAAACTTTTAATTAATATAAATATTTGGGGCACACTCTGCAAGGAAAGATTAAGTGATTAACTCTGTAGAGGATTTGGCAGGGGTGAGGGGGCTTACCTCAATAATGAATAAGGGAACTAATTCTGAGTATCAGATTAAATTTGCTCTTTTACATTCCTGCTTTTTTTCTCTCTCTAAACAGTATTGTGTTTCATACATCATGTGGAAGTCTCCTCCCTGTGTAGATGCTGGATTACACGCCCCCACCCCTGTGTCTCTTAACAAGCTCCTTGGTGCAGCTGGAATTAATGCTTCCTGTCGTTTTAAATAATGTGACATTGAAATACAATTTTTTAATGTGCTGGCATTTAACATGCCACAATATTTCAGTTATTTTACATTCATTTGGGTGCTCTAGTGTTATTACAGCTGCTATGAAATTCTGACAAAGAGGTGCATTTCTTTCTTCTGTTCCACCATAATTGCTTTTTGCCGCATCTCTGAACCGTAACCATGGCGATCTGTAACATTCATCAGAGGACCTCTTGTTATTTCCCTTGTGTGAATGAAAAACAAAGTGGTATAAATACTCAGAGAAATTTTACAAAAACAGGCTTTTCCTTCCTTTCTTCTTTCCTTACTTCCTTCCCTCCTTCCTTCCTTCTTCTATCCTTCCTTCCTTTTTTTTTCTTTTCTTCTTTTTTCCTTCTTCCCCCTCCCCCCATTTTCTTTCCTTTATTTTTTTCTTAAATTTTTTTTTTTTTTACTTTCCAAATGTAGAGGGTCTATTGAGGGGAAATTAAGTGGCATGGCTTGAGATTTTTCAGTTTTTTTTTAATGAAAACTTCTTTTGTATAAAGAAACCACAGAGAGAAAATGAGAACTTAAGTCAGTCTTTTCTAAATTTGGTCACAAACAAGTCCTTGTTTCAGCTACTTAATGTGGGATATCATTACCACATTGGAACCATTTTGTTGGTGCTTTGACTTGTTCTTCCCTTTTTGGGGGGTGGTTGAAATTAGCATGTCCTGGCTGCACTTTAAATTGCCATCTTTCTGGCAATTTGGGAGGATGCTGAGAGGTCAACCCTATCTATTTGTACTCTTCTCATTTCTTCTGTTCAGGTGTGACTTGAAGTTTCAGGTAAAGTTGGTACAGAATTTCCATTAGATCTCCTCTGTGAAAAGGCAGTACAGGTAAACTGGATGGGCTCTGCTATATCCAAATGCCAACACCATCAATAAACCTGAGTCAGCTTCACCTGAAGCATCAGTTAATTCCCAATGGTGCTGCTATTTCACTGATTTAAGGTAAGGAGGTGTAGACCCTTCTTAATTTTATTGGAATGGTAAGCATAGATATTCCTAGAACTGACTTCAAAAAATTTACCTCACTTTTTTCCATAATTTTTCCAAAATTTCCTTTTGTATACTTAAAACTGTTAAATACTTGGCATTTTCTATTAAGTAGAATATTTACAAGAAGGTATCTAACTCTTGGCATTACCTAAAGCCAATCGAATTAGTTTGGCCAAGTGTTTTACATCCTACTGTTTTACCATTGTGTCTATTGTGATATATTCTTGGTTTCTTGTGGCAAGATATGTCAATAATAGCACATATTTTTGTGGTACAAACATTGCAAAAACAACTTACTATGAATAAGGAGTATTTGTGGAATGGTTTAGACCAAAACTTCAACCTTTGTGAAAGAAAATTATGTTTATGGAAATTTAGTGTAACTCTGGAATTGCCTGCTAAAAGCATTTTGGGTTTGCATTGTGGTCTCATTATGTTCATCTCTCCCCTGAAACTTTCAGCCATCCCAGCAAACTAATTCTGCTGGTCCATAGTGATAAGTTAAAAGCATCAATAGATACTATCAGTAAATTTGATGGCCGTGAGAGTGTGCCTTCTGATGTTCAGCTTCATGGAGTTTAAGTGACCAAGAGTCCCAGCTGTTGTACTCTGAAAACCATTGTCCTGTTTGCACCCAGACCACACCTCCCATGAGCTATTCCCAGCCAATGAGTAAGCATATATTAAGTTAATATTCTTCAAACAACTCATCGTTATATACCACTAAATAATTTGCAAAGTATCTCATTTTCTCATATCTTCAACAATAATTTAATAAGTTGGTAGGGAAGACATTATTATACTTATTTTACAGATAAGGACTCTGGAGCTCTGAAGTTATCTACTTAGCACTAAAGTAGGTAATTTCCAGTCTTCTAGAACCAACTTCTCTTCTAGATGAGCAAAATTTTAGTTATTAATCCATTTATTTATTCAAGAAATAGTTGGTGAATATCCACTAGGTTTGACACTTTATGAAGCAGTGAGAGTAAATCACCAAAGATCTGTGAGCACAGAAACAGATGCTCAGGTGATTCACTCAACCGAAGAGGGTTGGGCAGTTTGGACTGATTTCATCTGTCCTGTATCTGACAAATCCCCAACCCTAGACGATCCTGTGCATCACCCTCTAGTTAGTTCCATGTGTCTGTGGTAATATGAGCTACCTTGGAGACCAGTCTGTTTTATGATCCCCTGAAATCAGCTGCTAATTGATCCTTCCACCTCACTTATGTTCCTGCCCATCCTCTTCAATGTAGTCAGAATGATCTTTCTGAAACCCAAATCACCTCACCGCCATCTCCACACCTCCTCACATGGCTTCCTTCAGCAGTTTAAAACACATCACAGAACAGAAAGAAACTCTTAGCAGGATCTATAATCCCTAGTTGGTGTGAACCCCACCTACCTCTCCAGCCTTCTCTCTCATCATTTACTCCTAGCCCTTGGGGTTTAGTTATATTGTTCTTTTTACATTTCCTCAGATATACCAAGACCTCTCTTGTCAGTTGGTTTTGCATGAGCTATTCCCTCATTCAGCCTGGAATAGTCTTCCTTCCTTTCTTTCTTTCTTTTTTTCTTTCTTTCTTTCTTTCTCTCTCTTTCTTCCTCTCTCCCTCCCTCCCTATCCCTCCCTTCCTTCCTTCCTTCCTTCCTTCCTTCCTTCCTTCCTTCCTTCCT
>NW_021703778.1:44980987-44988874 GCF_005190385.1 Monodon monoceros
TTCCTTCCTTCCTTCCTTCCTTCCTTCCTTCCTTCCTTCCTTCCTTCTTCCTTGCTTCCTTCCTTCCTTCCTTCCTTCCTTCTTTCCTTTCTCTCTCTCTCTCTCTCTCTTTCTTTCTTTCTTCCCATTTCACTTTGACTGATTCTTCAGATCTCAGTTCAGTAATTTTTTCTCCATTTTCTTACTGCTCTAATCAGGTCAATTCCTCCATCACACACTTTCATATCCCAATGTACATTTACTATATTATATCTCTTAGTTATAAATGTATGTTTATGTGCTGAGTCATTGATTAATGCATACCTCCTTCATGGCTGTTTAGTGAGGATCTTTAGGTATAAGATATATGTATTCAGACAATATGTCTGCTTTGCAAATTGTTGTATTATTAGGGTCTAGCATACATCCTGGTATGTATAATAGTAGTATTCAATAAATATTTGTTGAGAATGAAGGATTGTACTATATCCTTATAAGAAAATATCATGCATCACTAAAATCAAAGAATTTTTGAAAACATAGAAATATTTTAACACAAATACAAAAACATTTTGATACAAAAACATAAAACTGTGTAGAACGTATGATCACATATTCATAATTATATAACTATTATGCAAAAAACTTTGATAAAATTTATTGTTTCAGATATAGCTCTATATTTTCTAGACAGTTAGCTTTATTTACTTGTTTCTCATTATCTTTTACTTTGGAATGTTTCCACAATGAGTGTATAGGACTTTTATTTCCAGGAAAAAAAATCTTTATTTTAGGCCACATGGCTTAGAGCTACCTGAGTTTAGGAGATTTATCATTTTAATAATTGATCACCTCCTCTGTCTTGTATTATGGAGCTTCTGGTAAGTGGACTTCTACTCCTGGGCTACATGAGACCCCCAGAGGGGGACCTGGGGCTAGCCTCCTGATCTGTGGGCTTGGAATTCTGTATGTACCTTCATGTGATGATTAGAGTAACTCAGCATTGAAATAGCCTGATCATTTTCAGTCTCCTGTCCTCATTAGAACTATGAGTTCATGCTGCTCCTTGGAGGGCCTTAGGGTCTTTGGGTTATATAGGTAAGGTAGGTCAACCATTTCTCAAAACCTTGGGTGACCTTTTAGAATGGCTGTTCTTTGAAAACCAAATGACAAACTCTAATCAATAAACTAATATGTATATAATTTTCCTTGTAGTATCTCAGTACAGTTGTTAGATTATTGGAATTCTCAAGGACAGAATGATGAAAAATAAACATTAAAGAGATATCTGAACTTGTGATGGGATAGTTTTGAAACATTTTCTTGTATAGATTTACCTCTAGAAATTCACTTGATTCTTATTTATGATCATTGAGGAAAAATACAAAACTCTTTGCTACAGGATGCATTTAGTCAAAACAAACTAAAATGCACATGTTAACTTGATCAGAAAATCAGTAAAGTTAAAATTAATGAATCTTCTTTCCTTTTGAGGAAGTTTGGCCACTATTTTTAATTGTCATCAAAATAAGTATCACATATGTTATTCCATTCTGAATTTTTAATGAGTAGCTCAGAATCTATCAATCTGGTGGATTTATGTTCTGCTTATCCAGGTAAGAGAGAGAGATAGAGAAAACTAAAGTATTTAATTTTTTGTTATTTTTATACAGCTAAGTAGCATTTGACATTCTGTATTAACTGATTTCTCACTTAAAATTATTTACAGATACATCTTCCCACTAACCTTTATAATGGTAAAATAGAGACCCTGACTACTGACATTTTGTTTTATAAACGAAATGAACAAAGTCAAATTAAAAATTTTTGTGTTCCAATTTTTCCCTTAAGGGTGTCTGAGATATGTAATACATAGAATTTTCTATTAAATAGACAATTTATAGGACATGCTTTAACAAAGTTTCTAAGTTTGAAGACCAAAACAACATTGTCACAATTGGCTCCAGGCTCAGTAAGTACTAACCTGGGTTGAGAGGACCAGCTGACATCACTAGGGTGTGGGGGCCAATTGTTAACATGATGCTCTTATAATAGTCCCTGAGTTGAGGCATCCATTAGCCTTTAGCTCATGATATGGTCCAGTGTTGGAACTTGCCTTCTTTTATCAGCCCTAACTCCCAGTCCTTATGAATCAAGGATGGAAAGTCAGTGGCTTTAGAGTAGGAACCTAATTTCCTTGGACTCAGCCTCTTCACAAATATATACATATAGTTTTTTGTTGGGGCTCTGACACTAGTCAAAAAGCCGGAGTCTAAGGGTCTGAGATCTGCAACCTAAAATGTAATTTGGGTTCCTCCCCTTTTTGTGATGCACCAGATTTAGGAATAACTCCTTTGGGATAGAGACCATTCTCTTCCTCAATGACCATGGTAGACACTGCTAAAAAAAAAATCAAAGTACTTTTTTCATCCAGATAATCTCCAATGCCACTTCTCAAGCTATCTCAAATATGTCTCAAGTAGCAATGGGTTGTATTCAGGACAATTTGGCATTCTCACTTTAGGGAACAGAAGATATCATCTCAAAAGTATTAACTTCCTTTTTATTTCATATCCTAAGGGAAGGTGGTTAGATCTCTTCCTCACATTTTAAAATTCTCAGGGTCTCAATTTTTTTCCTCAGTAAAACGAACTCTCTAGACAAACGGTGACAAATGCATTCAATCTAAGTTGCAAATTCTGAGCAGCTATTAGTGGCTATTGGAGTCTTGAGAGTAATAAGGTCATGTCTGGGTTCAGGGAAAAGAGTTTTCTTGGTCAAGGATGAAAGATGCTATGAATTTCCCACACTTCTTCTTGTTCTTTTCCCAAACAACCTCCCTTTGGATGATGTTGACAACACCATGCTTGTTCCCTGGACTCATGGCTCATTTACTGACTCCTTAATCCTCAGAAACAACAGATGCAGCCTGTGAAACTTCTGCCATCTTAAAGAACACAATCTCACTGGCCCAGGTAACTTTGAAACCCATGCAGGACACCTAGTGTTTCATTTTAATTTAATTTCCCCTTTTGTGGTTTCTGGCAGCACAAAACAGAAGATCAGGGCCATGGAGTGAGGCATAAGCCATTGAAAGCTGCCCTGGCTTTTCCCTTCACAGTACACTGGGAGACACCATGTGGTGTGAGGCATTCATTTGCAGATATAGAGACTGTAAAATTGTATTCTAAAATTAAAAATTTTTAATTAGAAGGCAACATCTGTGAACCTTTTGCTGGAAGCCACTGTTTTTTTTCTGATAAATTATCCCAGCTCCGTGGCCCCTTATCCCCCTCCTACCATGTCAGAGATTAGAAAACCAGCCTTTCCTCCCCTTGTAATACTCCTGTAACAGCCAGATGGAGATTTCTCTGCTTAATATTTAACAAGCAACTGATACTAATTTTAAGAAATTGAAAAATATTTAATTTAGAGCCACTTCTTTCTTTATAGATTCTCTTGGCTTCCCTGTTTTCTATTCAATCCCTTATTTCTGAAAACTGCGTGAATTGAAGCCAGATATGGGCTGCTGAGGAGTGCATCAGCTTCTTAATCTCTACCTGAGACCATCCTCTGGTGTTTGAAACAGTATAATCCACCCCAGCAGCCAATTTGGGAAGCCACGGGTAGAGAATTTTTTATTTCCAGTGGGAGATATTTTATCAGGTGCAAAAAATAATAATCCTGCCTAGCAACGATGGTCTTACATTCTCTTGTTCTGAAGTGAATTGGGCAGGACTTGAACAGGGCAAGCTGTGAGGCAGCACCACAGCCAGTAGTGCCTTAGGGCTAGTAGTATCTATGGATGGTGAGATCCTGTGCAATCAGGGTTCACAGCCAGGAGGTTAGTTGAAGATGGATGACTAATAAATGCAGGTGGGATATTAGGGTCTATGACACAGTGGTGTGTTGAAGAAGAAAGAAGCAGATGAGGCGCTGGATATGAAGACCAGCTCAGTCTGAGCCTTTGAAATGAACACAGAGAAATAAAAAGAGGTGGTCAGGCACTGAGCTTCTAGTTTTGAAGGCCAGGAATCAAGGCTGACATACATATAGAGGTGGATGTCCCAGGACCAGAAAAGAAGAAATATATGGAGCAAGGAGTAGAGAGGATAGGTTAGACAGGCTGGACCACAGGATTTCAGCCATTAAGTAGATATTATGGGTTGAATTGTGTCTCCCCCAAAGAAATTGAAGTCCTAACACTCAGTACCTGTGGATGTGACCTTATTTGAAAAATAGGGTTTTTGCAGATAATCAAATTAATATGAGGTCATTAGGGTGAGCTGTAATCCAAGATGACTGTGTCCTTATAAAATGGAGAAGTTTGGGCATGTAGATAGACACAGGGAGAATGCCATGTGAAAATAAAGGCCGAGATTGGGGGATGCATCTACAAGCCAAGGTACACCAAAAGTTGCCAGAAAATCCCCAGAAGCAAGGAAAGAAGCATAGAATAAATTCTTTTTTAGAGACCTCAAAAGGAGCCAAGCACGCTGACACCTTGATCTCAGACTTCTAGCCCCAGAATTCTGAGACCATAAATTTTGTTGTTGGAGTCATCCAGTCTGTGGGACTTTGTTATAGCAATCCTATCAAACTAATACAGTGGTATCACACCCACGGGGCAAATATGGCTACTTTCCAAATACCCAGTCTCCATTGTTCCTTAGTGAAACAATCTCAACTTTTAACTGGTTACATTGTTACCTGAAATATTGCCTATAGTTCCCGGCCTTCTTTGCAGTTGGCTGGGCCAGTAAAAGGTACTGTGAAAAGTTGTGGAGAACTTTAAAAGCCTTCTAAAAAAGATGGAACAGTGAGGGCTTTTTTCCCCCTTCCTTTTAAAAAATTTCAGCTTTATTGAGGTATAATTGACAATTTATTTCTTCTTTTTCTCATTTTTAGACTACTCTGCTTCCTAATTCTTCTGGAATTCAATTCACTTATGAGGATTGGAGTTCCAGGAGCCACGGAAGCCAGTGCTATAATAGTAGGACAGAACAGTGGAAGGACCTGGGTTCTCTGCTGCTCATGAAGCTACCGTATCAACACTGACCTGTCTTTCTCCATTCTTCTTTGCTATGAGAGAAGAACAAAGCTCTATCTAATTTAAGATGGTTGATTGAAGCTTATTGTGATAAGCCATGTAATCCATCTCTAACCAACACACAGCATTTGTACATATGAGAAGACTTGGATTCAGGGACGTGATATGACTCATCCATGACCATACAGCCCCAGTGCTTGTGTTGGAGGGTGGATATTTTTAAAATTTTATTTTATTCAAGTATAGTTATTTACAATGTGTTAATTTCTACTATACAGCAAAGTGATTCAGTTATGCATATATATATATGTATATATATATATATATATATACATTCTTTTTCATATTATTTTCCATTATGGTTTATCACAGGATATTGAATATAATTCCCTGTGTTATACATTAGGAGCTTATTGTTTTCCATCCTATATATAATAGTTTGCATCTACTAATCCCAAATTCTCAATCCACCCCTCCCCGACCTCCCTTCCCCCCTGGCAATCACAAGTCTGTCCTCTATGTCTGTGAGTCTGTTTCTGTTTCGTAGACTGAGATGGAACTTTGAGACCAAAAACAAAGCAGGCAGCTCCATGAAATGCCATTATGAAGTTGATTGTGGGTAACTTACGATCAGGCAGACAATGTTTCAGAAGCATTTGCAACAGCACTCTACATACAGTACTGCAAGGGGTACAGGGGGTGTAAAAGGGGTCAAAGCTAAAAATAAAATCTGACTACTAGGGAGAAGCATGTCTGCACCCATGGGAACCAAGGTATTTTCCTACCTCTGGGGTTCCCATGACCATTAATCACCTGCGTCAGCAAAATGCATTCTTCCAGCATTTATTGTTTCTAGATTTTTTGATAATGGCCATTCTGACCAGTGTGATGTGATACCACATTGTAGTTTTGATTTGCATTTCTCTAATAATTAGTGATGTTTTCATGTGCCTCTTGGCCATCTGTATGTCTTCCTTGGTAAAATGACTATTTACGTCTTTGCCCATTTTTTAACTGGATTGTTTTTTGATATTGAGCTCCATGAGCTGTTTGTATATTTTGGAGATGAATCTTTTGTCTGTTGTTTCATTTGCAAATATTTTCTCCCATTCTGAGGGTTGTCTTTTTGTCTTGTTTATGGTTTCCTCTGCTGTGCAAAAGCTTTTAAGTTTAATTAAGTCCCATTTGTTTATTTTTGTTTTCATTTACATTACTCTTGGAGGTGGGTCATAAGAGATCTTGTTGTGGTTTATGTCAAAGAGTGTTTTTCCTGTTTTCCTCTAAGAGTTTTATAGTGTCTGGTCTTACATTTAAGTCTTTAATTCATTTGGAGTTTATTTTTGTGTATGGTGTTAGGTAGTATTCTAATTTCATTCTTTTACATGTAGCTGTCCAGTTTTTCCAGCACCACTTATTGAAGAGGCTGTCTTTTCTCCATTGTATGTTCTTGCCTCTTTTGTTGTAAATTAGTTGTCCATGTGTGCGTGGGTTTATCTCTGGGTATTCTATCCTATATCATTTATCTATATTTCTGTTTTTGTGCCAGCACCATACTGTCTTGATTACTGTAGATTTGTGGTATAGCTTGAAGTCAGGGAGCCTGATTCCTCCAACTCTGTCAGGGCAGGAATAAAGATGTAGACATAGAGAATGGACTTGAGGACACGGGGTGGGAGGGGGAAGCTGGGGCGAGGTGTGAGTAGCATCGACATATATACACTACCGAATGTAAAATAGATAGCTAGTGAGAAGAAGAAGCATAGCACAGGGAGATCAGCTCAGTGCTTTGCGATGACCTAGAGGGGTGGGATAGGGAGGATGGGAGGGAGGCTCAAGAGGGAGGGGATATGGGGACACATGTATGCATATGTCTGATTCACTTTGTTGTACAACAGAAACTAGCACAGTATTGTGAAGCAATTATACTCCAATAAAGATCTATTTTTAAACAAAAGGCATTCTTCCAGTTTTCATATCAGATGAAGGCAAGGGTAAAAGTTGTTAGGGAACCTCTCTGGCTTGGGCATGTTCCTTGTGAGCAGGCTAAAGCTAAGTCATACAGAAAGAGCAGGGGGGTAGGACTGCAGGTCTAGGATCGAGCTCACAAAATGTAGTCAGTGTGATTCAGCCACACAGCTTGGCTGAAACCTGAATTAAAGTTCAGTTTATATGTTTTCTTCCATACTTCAGTTTTTATCAAAGTGAAGTCCTTGTGCTCCTGTTCAGAATTATTGAGAATGCTGGTTAAAAGCACCAATTCACACCTGTGCTCAGCCCTTCTGAATTTCGGTCTCTGGAATTGGACATTGGCAACCTACATTTTAATCAGCAACTAGGTTGATTCCCAAGCAGATGAAAGATTGAGAACCTCCCCCAGGTCAAGCACCTCATACTCAGGTACTGTATCTAGGATGCAGATTCGAGGACCGAGAAACAATGGTAACCTATTCCTCAATCATCCTATAATTCACCATCTAGAGGATGCCATTGAAGTGAGCTCTTCAGTAGTTGATGAACAGGAAGCAGAGCCATCTGGCAAGTTACAGGGCTCCTGCAGTTTTGGGGGAATGCAGGATGGATCAGAGAAAAATAGTGGTTAAAGCAAAATGACTGGGCATTCTTCCTCCCCTCACGGCCATCAGGGTCTGTGGTGGATGTGAATCATCCTTGCTCCCTATTTCTGCTCTTACATGATTGTTCTCCTTACTTTTCCCCTAAATCTCTAATCCTTTGAGGCTCCATCTGCTTGCCTATACATCCCCCTTTCTTTCCCATGTCAAACATTTACTATCCTCCTTGTCACTCCTCCTTAATCACTGAAAACGTGGGCAACTGGTTTACAGTCTCCCTTTCCATCT
>NW_021703778.1:44988884-45031302 GCF_005190385.1 Monodon monoceros
AATCACTGAAAACGTGGGCAACTGGTTTACAGTCTCCCTTTCCATCTCAACTCTTTCCCATTAACCAATGACAGTTTGGCTTCTCACCTTTTCCAATGTTGTTCTCATCTCCCCACCTCGGCCACTCACTTCCATTCTCACACCCTGAGCAGAATTAGCAGAAACTGTACCATTTCTGAAATCACCAATAGAAACAATTAATTTTCCCAAGGTAACCCTGTAACCTCCCAGTGCCCCTGCTCAAGGACCTCTGCCACAATACTTTATCACACCTGGAGTTCCAATCTTGACCCCTCCCCATTCTCTCTATCAATCAGCTTCTCTTTTATCCAATTTGTGTTCATCAGCTTAGAGCATCTGCTCCATTGAGGCAGACATTCTTTTGCAATTATGCTTATCTCCCTTGCCTCTCTGTCCATTCAGCAAGAGCAAAATCCCAACCCGGGCAAACCCAATAATTTGCATTCTCCATCTCATATCCATCCTAAAAATTAAGCTCAACTAGGGAAAAAAAATCACACAATTAGGCAGATTATTATCATTATGAATTCATAATCTCTGAATCACCGGCCTCAGCTGGGCTCGCATCAATGTCTAGCAAACATTCTATTTCTCTCATCAGCTTGCACTTCACTGTCCTATCAAAGGAAGATTTTTCCAAGTGCTGGCTCCCAGGGATTGCACTACCTTGTTATTGTCTTTCTGCCCAATATCTGAATCATCTTCCCATCATCAGCAGATAAGTTTGCTTGATGCTCTCGCTCCTCAACAGAAAACAGGCATGAAAGCTAGATAGAACCTTTCCTTGAAATTCACATCACTCCAGCTACCACCATTTCACTTTACTCACCTTCATAGCCACATTTCTCAAGAGTTTCGTGGATGCTACCCACACACCAACACCTTCCAATTATTTTGTCATCTGCCGAAGTCCACTTCTACCCCTGCCACTGTGCCAAAACTGCTCTTACTAAAGTCACCGATGCTTTTCCCATTCTTAGATCCCATCATAGGAAAAGATAATGGTCCTTATTTTAAGTTGGCTGTGGGCTGTCATGGCTCTGTTTCATGTCTTATTCCAGGGTGCAGGCTATTGGTGGCCCCTATCTGGATTATACCCTGGGACGTATTACTCGCATGATAGTGGGAAAAGTGCAAGAGCCAAGTGAATAAAGTTTCTTATGTCTTCTACTGGGAGATGGCATAGGATAAGTCTGTTCACTTCCCACTGGCCATGTTAAGTCACATGTATGGCTGGGCCTGACATCAGTGGAGTGGGACTGTACCTGTCTCAAGGTTGGGGGCAGGTAATGAATTGCTAGGCAATAGCAACAGGCAAGAATACATAATTCTCTTACAGGGAATGGGGAGGCAAATATGTGGGTACAGTATTACAATCTGCTACAATGCTTTGAACCCCTTGATTCTTTCTTGTTCTCTTATTCTATCACATATGTTGCTGTCACTCAGCTCTGTATTTTCTTGACCCTCATACCAAGGGAGTAATCTGCTAATTCATACCCACTTGACTGTCTGCCATTTTCATCTTTCAGGTTAACTTCCTCTATGCTTATTTTTCTTTTATTCTAGTTCTATTGTGTGCATGTGTGTGTGTCTCTGTGTGTGTGTGTGTGTGCTTTGATGAGTAAAGGGGAAGAGAAAAAAATTGTGGATTGAGTCCACTACGTGGCTATAACTTTGTGGGGTCCTTACAGCTATAGTCTTCCTTCAGTGTCCTATTGACATCATAGTGCCTATGTTATTTGTGGCTATTAAAGCAACTTCCATGTTTCTTCTTCTCTGTGTCTCTCCCACTGTGAATATCTTCATTTTAGTGGATAAACAGGTCTTTTGTACATGAAGATGTTTCAAGCCATGTGATTTGAGTCCTATCAATTGTTTTCCTTGCTATCTCCAAATATTAATTCCTATCCCCCCTCTTATTCTCCTTCATCCTTCACAGCACAAGAAGAAGTGTCCCTCCCTCTGGAAACATCCAATTCTTCTCCCTTTGTGTTCACTGGTGACAATATTATAATCTTATTGTATTCCATTTAGTGCTATTTACTGAGAATGCATTAATGACTGGTATATGGAAAATATAAATAAATAATGTGGCTTTATTTTCCCAAAGACAACTAGGGTTACATATGTGTCAAATAGACCGTAATAGATAGGGATTTATTCCTCCATTAGCTTTTTAGGTTTGCTTATCGTTCAGAGTAATTTAAACTGAAATGGAAGACAAATCCTTATTTGATTGTTAGGCAATTCGGTGCTATTTATTTTGTGTGAGTTGGTGTGGGATCTAAGTGCACTGTTGTTAAAAGGCTATTTAATGTCACATAGAGGGCCGATTAATTTTTTCAATAAATTGCCAACATGTCCAGTCAATTGAATACATTTAATTGGGAGAGTCCATTCTTCTAAAGTCTGTCTCTATACTTTGTGGTAACGGTGCTATAGTTTACATGCTCTTAGACATACTAAGACAAAGCCTTTTGTTATTAAAGTCTGGAGATAAATCTCAAAGAAAATGTGTGGTTCTGTTCAAAGAGGGTCAAAAGGATGATATGAGTTTTGTAGCACAACTTACAGTCAATAGACAGAGCATGGTGGTGATTGTTTATTAATTTTTCTGGATGATTTGCTTTGCATTGATAATGAAAAGTATGATCATTGATGTTGAATTTTAACATATTGTTGGTGAGGAAGCATATCTATTTAGGCTTAAAATAAGACCTTATCTTGGGTATCATATTCTTACTTGGTCTGAAAGACTAGAACTCACAAATTTGTTCTTGTTTTCTTGCCTACAACTGTCATATAATGGTAACTAATTAATGTTTATTCCTAGGATAGATGAATTGTCTGTTGAGAACAGAGAGGATAGGGAAGAAAGGGACAAGATTACCATGATTTTCAAATAAAATAATAAATTTACAAGTGACTCATTTTCTTTCACATATTAATTGTTGAGAAACAATGTAAGGTAGCATACAAATAAGGTCCATACAATCAAAAGTCTTATATGGGGCTTCCCTGGTGGCACAGTGGTTGAGAGTCTGCCTGCCAATGCAGGGGACACGGGTTCATGCCCCAGTCCGGGAGGATCCCACATGCTGCAGAGCGGCTGGACCCATGGGCCATGGCTGCTGAGCCTGTGTGTCCGGAGCCTGTGCTCCACAGCGGGAGGGACCACAACAGTGAGAGGCCCGCGTACCACAAAAAAAAAAAAAAAAAAAGTACTCAGTGTCTAGGGAATAAAAAATTAACACAGAATAATCCAACAATAAGACATATACTACTAAACTTACTGCATTTAAAGAATAAAGAAATATCCTTTGGTAAAATATCCTTAGGTAAAAATATCTAATCCCTAAAAAGTACAAAAAGTCAGACTGGCCTAAGAGTTCTTATTCTCTTTCCATGCCTGTCTCTCTCCCCACCATCCATCATATAACAATATAATGTATATATAAGAGATTTTATCATGAATATATATACATATAAAACAAGAGATTAGAGTAGTGGTTACAATATCATCAAGGAAAAAGGAGCAGATGACTCCAGAATTTTATATCCAACCAAAGTCCTATTACTGTATAAATGCAACAGAAAAACACTTTCAAACATGCAAGAATTCAAGAAATAGAGTTACCATGAGCCTGTCCTACAAAATAAAAAAAATTCTAGGGTTTCAAGTAGAAAAGATAAACAGAATTTCCAGGAAAAAAATTTCAAAGAAAATAATGGAGGACTAGCTACACTAGACACCACCCTTATTATTTTAAAAAATCGTAATAATTAAGGCATGTGAAGAAGAGAAAGTTTGGTGATAGCTGGAATGCATATAGAAATTTTACATAATGAAGGCTATATTAGTGAACAAAATATGACTGACCTAATAGAGGGTGAATGCTAATCTTGATCAAAAGGAAAAAGTTGGATCCATATCTCACAATTTATACCAAAATAGATTCTAGATACATAAGATTTTTAAAAGTAAATATTGAAACCATAAAATGCTCAAAACAATATGGGAGGGACTTCCCTGGTGGTGCAGTGGCTAAGAATCCACCTGCCAATGCAGGGGACACGGGTTCGATCCCTGGCCCGGGAAGATCCCACATGCCACGGAGCAACTAAGCCCATGAGTCACAACTACTGAGCCCACATGCTGCAACTACTGAAGCCCATGAGCCTAGAGCCCATGCTCCGCAACAAGAGACGCCACCGCAATGAGAAGCCCATGCACTGCAATGAAGAGTAGCCCCAGTCGCCGCAACTAGAGAAAGACCCAGTGCAGCCAAAAATAAATAAATATTAAATAAATAAAATAGGAAAATTTATTTTTATGAAACAGGGAAGGTTTTTCTAAGAATGACAAAATCCCAGATGTCAGAAAAAGTCTAAATACAATTAGATAAAAGTCAAAAATTGCTACAGGACAAAAAACAATAAAAGGCCATCAAATTAAAATACCAACCACAAAATTGGAAAATAAATATTTGCAATTCATGTAACAGACCAAAATCTACTTTCACTAACATATTAAATTCTCTGGGTAATCAACAGTGAAAGACCAAGAACTTAAGGATAAAAGGGCAAGGATTAGACAACTAACAGAAAATGAAGTACCCAAGACTATTAGACCTATGAAGAGTTGCTCAAACAATAACTCTTCCCATAAGAGAAATAAAAATTAAAACTATGGGAAAAATTTTATTATGTATAAGATTGGTAAAGATCAAAAACTTTGAGGTTGAAGAAATTCAAGGAAAATACATACTCTTGTGTTTTGCTAATGGGAATAAAAATTGGCATACCTCTGGTATTTCCCTGGTGGTCCAGTGGCTAAGGCTCCATGCTCCCAATGCAGGGGGCCCAGGTTCGATCCCTGGTCAGAGAACTAGATCTCACATGCTGCAACTAAGAGTTTGCATGCCACAACTAAAATTCCCGTATGCCTCAACTAAAGATCCTGCATGTTGCAACAAAGATCCCGCACATGGCAACGAAGAACCAGTGTACTGCAACTAAGACCCGGTGCAGCCAAATAAAAAAATAAATATTAAAAAGAAAATGGTACACCTCTAAGAGGGAAACTGAGCAAAATCTGTTCAATTTTAAATTTCGGTGTACTCCTTGATCTGGAAATTTGACTTCTAGGAATTTATGCTACTGAGAAAAGCACAAAGGAATTTACATGGGTACAAAGATATTTATGGAAGCACTGGTTTAATAGTACAAGTTTGTAAAAATACAAGAGGGCTATAAATAGAGTACTATAAATAAATTATGGCATATTCATACTAGACAAGAATACTAGACAAGAAAAGAAAAAAAAGAAAAGAATAAGGTAATTCTATATAAAGCTATTTGGAAGGAGCTTCAAGAGATATACTTAAATTAGAGAGATGTTGGAAAATGTGTAAGGTATATTGTCATTTGTTTTTTTGTTTTTGCTTTTGTTTTTCCTTTCAAGGACCATTCATAATGGGTGTATATTCAGAGATATCTGTAAAGTTTAAATAAGAAACCAGTAACAGCCTCTGGTGAGGAGAATGAAGGAACCAAGAAAGGTTATGAGAACAACTTAGGTTTCCTTGATTTGACCTTGTAGTTCTAAAATAATTATTGAGGAAACACACAGAGATGCATTTAGATTCATTTCTAATTCATCTACAAAGATTTTGATAATAATTCTTCCTTTTTATTAATGATTTCAAACAGAAGCTTTTAACTTCTACTCTGGTGTCAAATCACACTGGGTTTGCACATAGGTTTGCCACACTTGGTTAGGCTCCTGCTGCTTCCTTGACACTTGAAGATGTTTATTCCATTGGTGTTTCTCTCTTTTGGGCAAGAAAGAACTGACCTTGGTAGGGGGGCACAAAGGAGTGGGGTTCAGTGTTGCAGGTTTTGCCCCTCTCTCAGAGGCTGCAGCTTTCCTGATTCCCCAGATGGGGCAACAAACTTCTCCTTGGCTGGCTCCACCCCTACCCTTTCCCATTTCCTTTGGAACCTTCTCAACCTCAAGACTGAGAACTTATGAATGTAGTGTTTACATCTGTTGGCTCTGCATCTGTTAGTGTGGAAGTGCCATCATCTTTTCCCTTTTGCAAAATGCATTTCTTAGCTGTCTGATTCATTTCAACCATCCCCACCACCATCATCTCCTAGAAAACAATTTGGCTGTGGGAGTTAAGTGGTCATCACTCAGCTCGGCATTTGCCGTGTTGTGTCTTCCTGATAGTGGAGCCTGATTTCTGGAAGTTGCTGTTGGAATATTTGGAATTCAAAGGGGTGTTCCAGGAAGTCCCCAGTAAATTACTCCTTGATCTGTTGCAGGCCAATCCAGTGTGGCTGATACTTGAGGAGAATACGTATGTCCTAGTTTACCCAGGAAGATCCTGATGTATCCATGTTATCTTGGCATAATTAATAGCTCTCCTTTGCACTCT
The DNA here is from genome assembly GCF_005190385.1 of Monodon monoceros. NCBI lineage: Eukaryota > Metazoa > Chordata > Mammalia > Artiodactyla > Monodontidae > Monodon > Monodon monoceros. Next base: position 44,995,352 of record NW_021703778.1, read on the forward strand.
AAGAGTGTTCCAGTTTGGACAATAAGCTATGTGGTCACTCTATCCCTCCTGATGGGTGACTGTCTAAAGCAGAGACCTTCAAGCAGTTGATACTGGGAGTGGAAGTAAGAGATCCATAGAAATGCCAATAAGCAAAGGCTCTTAGACAGCCTAAGAGTTCACACAGGTGCTATGAGACTCCCTGTGATAGAACATAAGGACAGTTGGTAGAGATTCTGCTGTGATACCTAAATCTAACTTCTGAGATAAGACTTGTGTTACGTGTGTGGCTGTGGTTTGACACAGAGCAACAAAATGAGGCTTGTCAAATCCAAGTAGAGAGACAGGGGAATTGCAAGGCTGTGGGCTGGTCTGAGGTCAAAGTTTCCTGGAGTTAATGAGGACCTGAGGGGACCTTGACGAAGGATGGGCTTATCAAAATAATTCACAAAGCTAGTGGATGTTTCTATCAGGGCTACTGGGACGCTGGGGTGGGGCTCTCCCTCATTACTGAACCCCATATCTTTTGCCAAAGTGTCACTTTGTAGACACCTTTGACTGTAGATGAACCAATTTGATAATAGAGTTTTTTTTTTTTTTTTTTTGGTGGGGTTGGGGAGTTGTGGAAAAACAAATGAATAAAAACAAAATGGAGAAGGAAAAAAACGGCTGGTGTGCTCATCAATGATAAGATGGATTCTGCTTTCAGACATGTATTGTAAAGATATATGTCTCAGGGCTTCCCTGGTGGCGCAGTGGTTGAGAATCTGCCTGCTAATGCAGGGGACACGGTTTCGAGCCCTGGTCTGGGAGGATCCCACATGCCGCGGAGCAACTAGGCCCATGAGTCACAACTACTGAGCCTGCGCGTCTGGATCCTGTGTTCCGCGACAAGAGAGGCCGCGATAGTGAGAGGCCCGCGCATCGCGATGAAGAGTGGCCCCCCGCTTGTGACAACTAGAGAAAGCCCTCGCACAGAAATGAAGACGCAACACAGCAAAAATTAATTAATTAATTAATAAACTCCTACCCCCAACATCCTCTAAAAAAAAATATATATATATATATATATATATATATATGTCTCAGATTTACAGAAGTCTGGTTTAGGACTGAGGAGGTGATATGGCTCCGAAACCTCAGGCAGGCCCTTTGGAGGGGGACTCTGGGATGAGACTCATGGTCTGTGCCCGGGGTGGCGAGATCTGAGGGTTCAGTTACAAGGTCTGGCTCCCAGGACCCAACTGTACCGGCTGGTGTCTATTAATGTACAGTTATTGCAATCATCATGTCAATGAGGCATTAGTGGGTCTGCTGGGGCAGACCCAGCAAAGGTGACCCAGATGGTGCTCACCCAGGACATCTGTCACATTCAGCATGACCCTCATAATCAGGCTGAAGCTCAAGAGGTGGACCCTGTCCTTCAAGGGTAAGGATGATCTTGGAAAAGGTGAGAACCTCCCTGTCCTCTTTTCTTGTGAACTTTGGCAAAGAAGGGGCTGGATTGACATTGATATTTTGGGGTGAATAACAATGTGATATCACATTAAGTTGCAAGAAGTCATGGAAAGACCTGGGATATGCTGGGAATGACCTTTTTAGATTGTTCCATGTAGTTTAATGAAGAGCATACTTTTGGACCAGAACAGAACATGGCCTGCCTCTCAAAAGTTACTTTTCTACAGGGTCAAAAAAAGAAGACAGGGCTTCCCTGGTGGCACAGTGGTAGAGAGTCCGCCTGCCGATGCAGGGGACACGGGTTCGTGCCCCGGTCCGGGAAGATCCCACATGCTGCGGAGCGGCTGGGCCCGTGAGCCATGGCCGCTGAACCTGCGTGTCCGGAGCCTGTGCTCTGCAACAGGAGAGGCCACAACAGTGAGAGGCCCGTGTACTGCAAAAAAAAAAAAAAAAAAAAAAAGACAGAGAGAAAGAAGAAAAGAAGGAGAAGGAGAAAGAAGAGGAGGAGGGAGAGGAAGAATGGAGGGAGGGAGGGAGGAAGAAAGAAAGAAAATGATATTGAATTATATAAAAAATTCAGGATCACAATACGGCTTTACAATAAAGTTAATTCAATGTATATTGTATCAGACATATCTATAAACAGATTTATTGCATGGATTTAGTTTGTGCTATTAATGGAGCTGGCTAGGCTAGTTTGAAATCTGAACGGCAGGCAGTCAGCAAGACCAGGCAGGAAACTCTCCCCCAGAAGCTACCTCCACAGTCCACAGGCTGACTTTCTTCTTCCCCAGGGAGAAAGTTCTGTTCTTAAGGCCTTTTAACTGACAGGATCAGTTCTACCTACATTATCCAGGATTAACGCCTTTATATAAAGTCAATTGATTATAGATACTAATCACGTCTGCGAAATACCTTCACAGCAACATCTAGATAAGAGTTTCATTGCATAACTGGGATTACTGCCTAGTCAGATTGACACATAAAACTATCACATGTATCTAGTGATCTCTAAAATGACATCCATTATATTTAAAAATTAGAAATAAGTGCTTCTCAGGTATGAACTGATCTGTTATTCTTGTGCAGAGTCAAACCAAACTTTTACAATGTTAATACACTGTGTTGAATGCAGAAGAAGAGTGTTGGACATTTTCCTAGGCCAACATAATCCCCAGTGGTTTCCCACTGTCTCCAAAAAAGTCCAACCTGGTCCCAACTTTCCATTCCTAATCCCCCTTTCTTTACTCCATGTCTCCTCATTTCAGCTGCACAGAGCTTTTGGTTTTGAGGGTGCCATGTTCTTCCATGGCATGTCCAGTGCATATTTTTGTACCAGCCTAGAATGGAGGAGAAATACCAAATGAATGAGTGAGAGAGTGAGAGAGCCAGAGTGGATGAACAGAAGCACAGCCATGCAAGGTACTATGGCCAGAGGCTCATATACCACTGCAAAGCACATATGAACCCTGAAGTCCTCGGGTACAATCATGCTGTGTCTCCTAGTCATCTACTCCAAATCAGGACCCCAGATCCTCATGGTCTACGCATGCCCCACACCCTCATAACTCCTGCTTGGGACCCAAATGCTCCATGCAGCCCATGGACAAAGTCAGTGTTAGGGCTCCTGGCTGCAGAAGAGGTTCAGCATCCCAAAATCTGGTTGGTTAAGTAGAGAATGGGAGACAATGACAGCCATTAGAGAAACTCCTCTTCTGGGGAAGGTAGGGGAGAGTTCAGTCAATTTTACCACAAGCTTGTAGCTGAGCCCAGAATGTGCTGGGACATCCTCTATCTGAGCTCTATGCCTTCAAGCTGTAGGGAGACCTGCCCCAAGCTTCCTCTTTGGGGGTCAGAGAGTAATTTATGGCAGGAGAGACAGTGCCTCCTCTCTTCTGTAAGACGCCAAGTAGGGCTGAATATTTTTACTCTTGGGGCTAGAGTTTGGACACCATGAGTTAATATGTTTGAAACTGCATTAACTAGGATTCAGAATTAAGCAATCTTAATTAGAGGCTAATTATTCAAGTGATTATTTGGCATTAAATATCAGTTTTATTGGATGTCTGATACAAGGGGAGGGTCTTGAGTGGGGACAAATCTTTTGGCCTTGGCCAAAGATAAAATATTTCCAACTGAACTCAGGTTGAGACCCACCTAACTGACTCTTACGCTGGTGGTTATTAGAAATTCTCCCAGGGCAGCATTTCTGATAGATCGAGGCCGTCCTCAGCTTAGATAATATCGTCACAGACAATGAAATGAGAACACCTTACAATCCTGGTTACTGGGCAGATTTTTGGCAGGAACCCAATGTGACCTAAAGTGGACAAGGTCAAACGTTTGTTTCTTATGCATTAAGATTAGCGTGTGGCTCCAATAAATCACCCTCCAGTGGTAGAAAAATATGACTATGCTAGACACTGAATTCAAAGGTAAGAATCTTCTAGTATCTTTTCATCCCTGGTGAACAGCACAGTAACTGACTGTTTTACTGAAGAGTGCATTGAGTCAAGTTTCAAGAGTTCAAAGCCCAAGTCAGCCATGTGCTGTCTGCATAACTAACTCTCCATGCTTTAGCTTCTTTATCCAAAAAAAAAGGGTCTGATAATGGTAGCTCCCTTCTGGGATGTTGTAAAGAATATGTGAGTAAGAATTGCCACATTTTATGTTTGTAAAATGAACTCAATCTAAATGCCCCCACACCTAGATGTGAGATATCTGAATGTATACCAGTTTTGGGGTGTCTCCTTTTTCTAGGATGGCACAAAAAATGCAAGGGTGGGGGACTGGTTAAGCCATGCCTACTAACAGGGAAAGGACCTCTTGATTAGTGGCTGATATGATAACAACTGAGATGCGTCTGGTCCTATAGTCCATTTTCAGGTCTGGTGCTCCATCCTCCAAAGCCAATTTAGAGTTTATTCCCCAGCCCTAACATTTCAGGTCACCCCACCTGAAATCCTTACACTGGGCCAGCCTCCAGAGTTAGATTTGAGCCCTCTCAGTCAGAAGACAGCGAGGGGAGTAACTGAAGGAACTGTTTTTGATGAAATTTTTCAGAAGATTTCAGATAAGAACCATTGCTTGAAGCTGGTAGAATTGTTTAAGGGAGATTTTGGGGGCAGAAGCTGGGCTACTCTGAGTCAAAATAGTTGGTGGACAGTCAGAGAGAAGTTGTTCTCCCACCTCTGCTCAGAATGTTACCAACCAGGATTCTTGGCCTCCTCAATCAATAGAAATTGATAAGGGGCCAAACAAGAAATTCAGGCAAGGCTTTCTTGGGGTCCCTGCTGTAGCAGGCGGGAGTGACAACAAGTAACAAGTTCCCTTGCTCACTCACTCTCCAAGGGGGAGCGAGCTGGTTCCTTATATGGGGTGAGGGTAGGGGTGTGTCCAGGGGTTGGGCCGGAGGTGTGGCTTAAAAGGTTTGCCCATCCTTTGGTGGTGTTGTGTGTAGGGGGCATGCTCAGTAACCTGCTTTTGCTCCTGACACCCTGTTTTTGTTCCCGGCTCTTCAGAAGTGGCAGTTGGTCTTCTTGGGCTCTTTGTATCTTGCTGTCCATAATTTGTCCCAACTGTGCATGCATGCAGTTATTTTTAGTCCCTTATAGTTTCTTTGTATCTTGTTGCTTGAGGAGACTTTTGTCCAGGTGCAAGCACTGCAGCAAAGTGTCCCAGGTCCCAGGTCACAGCTTGTCTCAAGAACACAGTGATGTTTGGCAACCAAGGCCTAGAAGCTTCCAGAGCATCTGGCATCCTGCTTCTAGGTCCCAAGATGAGTAGTAATAATCAGACCGAGGCCTCGTGGACAGCTGGGAGAGGAACGGGGAACAGGCCCACTGTGGTATGGAGACTGCCGAACACAGAGTGGTTTGAATCAGAAATAACTGGAGGACACTTGGAGGGATATTAATTTTCAACAGTCAGGACTACAGGGTCTCAAATGCCATAATTAGGTCATTAAAAGTAAATGCAATAGAATTTTATATTGAACCAAATGCTTCCTCAAAAGGGACCATGGAATAAGAATATTTTCAGATATTAAGAGGAGGATATAAAACTTCATTTTATGCACAGACAGGTATGGGCTGGGTATTAGATCCACCTTCACATTTACAAATGAGTCCGGATTTCAGGCTGATAAAATGGTACAGTCTCAATCCTGGGTGCCAGTTACTCCTTATTCTAAAGCTTGGTTCTGAGACAGGCTGGGACCTGGGACCTGGAACCCTTTGCTGCAGTGCTTGCACCTGGACAAACGTCTTGCCTGAATTTCTTGTCTGGCCTCTCATCAATTTCTATTGATTAAGGAGGCCAAGAACCCTGTTTGGTAACAGTTCCAGAGCTCCTCAGACAGATTTCTAAAGGAGGAAGCTGAGTACTGGTTTGGGGACTATAAGTGTCTACCTACCCCTGTTTATAAAAGAGGTTGGAGAGACCCGGACAGGAGAAGTTTGAGATTGGAGAGCATGGTCTGGCTGTCCCAAGAGGCTCGAACTGGGTGAATGAGTAAAGATCTCTTGGCAAATTTGCCATGCATGCCTGAAGCCTATGTTGCTTGATTCAAGTGCAAAAAATGTCTTGAGGGTGTGAGTCTGGCCTTAGCAGCTAGGACAGCAAAGTGGAGAGCTATAGGAGGTGCCCCTTCTCCAACAGACAGTAGGCACTCTGGGCCAGGTGAAAGCCAGTCAGTGAGGAGTTACCTGCAGGTGGCTGGGGGGACTGGAATCTTATCCGAAGGTGGAGAAAGGAGGAGCGGGCAGAGGGAAGAATCTGATCACACACCACCTTATTAACGTCAAGCTGCAGCCCAGGGGAGTGGAGAAGCTTTAGTTTTTTTCTTTTAATGCTTTTTTTTTTTTTTATTTATTTTTGGCTGTGTTGGGTCTTCATTTCTGTGCGAGGGCTTTCTCTAGTTGTGGCAAGCGGGGGCCACTCTTCATCGTGGTGTGCGGGCCTCTCACTATTGCGGCCTCTCTTGTTGCGGAGCACAGGCTCCAGACGCGCAGGCTCAGTAGTTGTGGCTCACAGGCTTAGTTGCTCCGCGGCATGTGGGATCTTCCCAGACCAGGGCTCGAACCCGTGTCCCCTGCATTAGCAAGCAGACTCTCAACCACTGCACCACCAGGGAAGTCCCGAGAAGCTTTAGTTTTGATGAAGTTCTAATATTGATTATCATATTGGACTGGCTAATTACTAACTGACTGTTTTAGCGAGTAATGTGGCAGAAGAATGCTTTTGAGTGGCTAGAAAAATCATGAGCCCTGCCCTGGATTTCATTTAAGGGATGGGGAGAGCCTGGGACCACAGAGTATTTTTTTTTTTTTTTTTTTAGAAATGTGAACTTTCTTTTAAAAAAAAAATTATTTATTTTTGGCTGCGTTGGGTCTTTGCTGCTGCACGCAGGCTTTCTCTAGTTGCGGCGAGCGGGGGCCACTCTTCCCTGCAGTGCACGGGCTTCTCATTTCAGTGGCCTCTCCTGTTGCGGAGCACTGGCTCCAGGCGCGCAGGCTCTGCGTCGTCGCAGCACGCAGGCTCTTTAGTTGTGGCTCGCGGGGTCCAGAGTGCAGGCTCAGCAGCTGTGGTGCACGGGCCTCGTTGCTCCGCAGCATGTGGGATCCTCCCGGACCAGGGCACAAACCTGTGTCCCCTGCACTGGCAGGTGGGTTCCCAACCACTGCGCCATGAGGGAAGCCCCCACGGAGTATATTTGAAGGTGATGGTTGGTGGAATGTCGAGAGAAAATAACCTTTTTTATTACATCATCCAAGTCCTTCACATAGTGACAACTGATTAGTCCCAGAAACTCACAGACATGTCCCTTGTGCCCCTGCCTCAGTTTCCTTGTCTCTATCTTGCCCGATTTCCCAAAACTACAGTGACACTCTCCTTGGTTACTCTGTCTAACTCTCTGCCACACATACATGCACTCCCATAGCCCTCCTGGCCCAGGGGCACTACCCTAAACCCAAGCTCTCTTGACTGGAGCCCTGAGATGCCACCTGGCAATCAGTAGCCCCCTCCCTAGGAAATGAGATCATGTCCTAACATACCCTCACTCCCGGCTGAGGTCCCGCTAAGCTGAGGCTTCCCCTCCTCCTTACCTTCCTTCTCCTCCTTTCCTCCTCTTCTTCTTTCGCCTCCTCCCTAGTCCTGTATCACCGCCAGACTTCTCTATGCCTTGTCTGAGCCTCTCCATCATGACAGCTGGAGATACAAATGGCTTTTGGCTATTCTGGTTCAGGAATTTCTCTTAGAGCCCATGGCTATGGAATCATTTTCTTCTTTTTCCTTTCTCTCTCTTTCTTTTGAAAAAAAATCTTGCCCATTACATATACAGCACCTGTTTAGAATGCATCATGTCATTCTGGCATCATAACTAAAGTCTCTTTGCTAGTTCCATCTATTCCATTTCACTTAGAAGGATGAACTTAGTGTGAAGCAATAGTTAGTTGACAATATATGCTGCACTGAGTTGGTTACGAAGTTAAGATGGGAGAGAAACAGACAACAAACCTTACACTCTAAATTCAGATTTAAAAATACATATATAAAATAATATAAAGGGGGGAACTGTAATTATCGTGAGTTCCAGTTGAGTTTCAATGGTATGGGTAGTCAGAATTTTTTCATATAATTGTCTCTTTGGTCAACCTGACAGCTAAATTATTAGGAAGTATGATGAGAACATGCTTTACAGTTAAGCAGGTGAATTTCTTAAGAAATAGACTAATGTTGAGGTTAAATTAATTTACTGAAAATCTGGAATAAACTCTTTCTTAATTTCCTCACAATTAGCCCTGGCCTCTGGGAATAAAAATGGTTGTGTGTGTGTGTGTGTGTGTGTGTGTGTGTGTGTGTTTATATTGTTATTTTTATTCTCCCTAAATTATCTGTTTGGTAGTGGAGATGCTTTTGTTCTTCATAATTATTTCCTTCACTTAACTAAATTTTGATCTTGGTTTTTGGTTGTTTTCTTGTTTTATCTTCTTGCAAATATTCAAATTATAGACACTGTGTTAAAGGGCTTTCTATTAGGGTAACAAACGCGAATGCCAATATATGATTCTTTGCTTACAAGAAAAAGAAATTTCATGTGGTTCAACTTAATGTATGGGTCTTGAGGTCAGTTGCTGACCCAAAGGTGAGATTAAACCATCTCCACTTATAGACAACAACTGTATATTCCTTGATTCCTCCAGATTCCCCCTATGGCTGGCTGCTTTAGTAACAATTTGAACTCAGTGTCATTAATAAAGTGTAAACACTTCCAGCTGTGGTCATAATGGGGAATTGAGAACATGACTGGTGTGGTGGAAAGCATTCAAAACAGCCATCTGAGTATCTTCTCTTAAGACAGAATTGGGCTGACTACATATCTGATAAGACCATTCGTGTTGAAACTGTTTATCCAGAAGATGAAAACCCAACTCATTCAACAGCGATCGGTTGAGTGGTTAACAATAAATCTACTCAATACGGCTATGAAATTAGTTAGGGTAAGCCTTGAAGCTCCTCATTGTGGGAACCCTGACAGAAAAAAGGACAAATTTCCTGGAATAGGTAGAGATTCTCATTACTCCCCTCTTATCACCAGGGGAAATTAAAAAAAAAAAACAAAACACTAACTGGGAGTTTCCCATTATCCTACTTGACGGGAACAACAACTTGTACTTTAGTACAAGTACCTAGACATTGTTGCCATTGATATGAACACACAGACTTATGGCTGGGAATAATGGAATTCAAAGAACCAGGCAATCTGGAAGGATGTAGAACTCTGGTTAACAATGGCCACCTTCTCCAGGTGTATGGAAGAATCCCATTGGTCTGTGCTCTGGGAGCAGACGGCAAGTGGATCCAGAGTTAGAACTGAAGCTCACTGTGCTGTGAATAGCAAACGGGATGAATGGGGCTTAGATAATCAGGTACCTTTGGAACTGTAGAAGCCAACATTTCAACCCAGGGTTAAAGGTTATCAAAGAGAAGGAATGAGGAAAGTGTTAGAATGGAAAGGTGAGTCTGTCAGGGTTCAATCAGAGAAGTAGAACCACTAAGATAGATAGATATAGATGTGTAACTGCAGATAATCCTACAGTGATTTGACCATCCACAGTTGTGATCTCTGTAAAGGCTACAGTCTTCTTGTCTACTGCTGGAACTTGAAGACCATGGGACAGGGAGGGAGAGAAGATGGACAGGTGGATGCAAGGTGAGGGGGAGCCAGACCGAACAGGAACCCACAAATATGAGCCAAAGCCCACGAGGATGGACTCTCACTTGTGTTAGTCCCGGTTGCTTCTGCCCTTGCTGTGGGTGTGGATGCCGTGTCCTGCGGAAGCTGGGTCTTACATCATGGAGCTAAACATGACACAGCCCAGGAATCAGAGAAGCTCCTGGAGGATCCATGAGGAAGCTGAACTTGTTGCAGGACAGGCTACTGCCTCATGCCAAATGGGGAGGGTCAGTCTCTCAGCAACTACGTGTGTGAGCTACAAAATGGCCCCTGCTTCACATCTAATCTCACACCAGAAACTCTCTTGTGGCCGTCCGCAAAAGGAAACATATAGGTAATGGAATTCTGCGAAATATGGTTCAGCCTAGGTGGATTGACAGGACACAGAAAGAATTTTGGGAAGCCTGATCTCCATGTATTTCCCTAAATTTATCTGTCGGTATGCACTCCCTGCCTATAGAATGCTGGCCACCAGATCCAGCCAGGAGGAAGAAAGAGAACAAAGGATAGTGCGCTAGCCCTGACTCGTCCCTCTAAAGGTGATGTTTTATATTACCCTGAAACCCAAGCCACAGAGGGAGTCAGTGAAGGCTAGAGGAATGGCCAGAGCATCAGCTATGTCGCTAGGAGACACACATGCAAAAGTGGGCTCGTTATTCAAGAAACACGATTCAGCAAGATGTTTGATGTTACTTATTAGAAGAGGAAGACTCGAGAAATCAAGCTAAGGCAGTGTGTTGCCAGAAAAAGTCCAAGCTCAGCAACTGGGGACTTGCGATTGCTCCATTTCTAAAGTAATCTCCCAGTCCTGGTAGCTTAACTAAATGAAAGTGGCTGCTGCTAAAGTGATTCAGCCCCCAAAGGGGACTGACCCCTCTTATCCTTCTCAAGTGCAGTCATAGAGGGCGATGGATAACTGCGATCCTCCCCATGATCTAGGTGGAACTGACTGCGTGGCTAACACCTCATCTGCAGGTTCTGGGAATAAGCCTTTGGAGCGGTAGTGTCCTAATGCAACGATGATTACAGGATGCTGTTTCCCTTCTCCAAACAGGGATTTTATTTGTAGTTATCCCAAATTAACAGACTGGAGGCCTCCACATTTGGACCCAACTAAAAAGAATGCATATCACCCAGAGAGTCTATAGTTTGAGCAAGATGAAGCACGTGGACGTGCCTTTGTGCAGACTCCTTTTGGAAAGGAGGTGAGTGGGTTGCAGTTGTTCATGTCATCAAGAAAATGATTTTAAATAAATATACAGTAAAATGGCAGGTGCATGGATGCTGCATGGCCATGGGTGAGTTGTAGGGGATGTGTATGGATTTTGTCTGTTCGATATCCCTTCCTCTTGGGGACAACTGACTCTTCTCTCAATTTATATGACTCAGTGGGACCTTCCAACACAGCACTCTGCCCAGTTCCAGGTCAAAGCAACGGGCATAGGATTCAAGATATTCCCTTTCTCTCTCTTTCTTTGTTTATCTACCTATCCATTATCTCTCTATTTATCTGTCTATAGGTATATATCTGTAGATGGATGGCCATAGATGAAAGTGCATGTGTGTGTGTACTTTTTATGTATGTGTGAAAAACAATGCTCTCTTTCTGCTAAGTGATATATACATACAAGACTCTTCCCTTTGCAATCTGCCTCTGGCCATAAGAAAGAAAACATCTGGAGCCCAAAAGAATGAGACCAAGGCACTATGAGGGTCGAAGCTGAGAGATGAAGACTCGATGATAGAGCTTGAGACTAGGGGTGGAGCTGTGCCCAAACTTGGACTTCCAAGTGACTTGAGGCAACAAATTCCCATGGACCAAATTGAATTTGGTTTCTGATACTAATATCTGTATGGTTCTTGACCAATATAAAATGTCTCTATGTCTCAGCTTTCTTTTACATCATCTATAATCTCCCCAATCAAGCAGTGAGTATCATCTCTTCCTTTCCTTTTGAGATAACAGACACATGGAGAGTTTAGATGGAATAGTCAAGGTCACACAGCTTGTTGGTGATTGGACTGGGACTGGAACTGAGGCCTGAATGACTCTGAAGCACAAGCACATTCCCAAATTCCAATAATTTTTTGTGTTCCAATAAATAAGACATTGCCTAAAGTCTCAGGCCAAAACAGACGGTTGCACAAATAAAAAGGTGTAGGCATTATACAGAAAAGAAGAGCATTTAGACATGCTATTTTGAAAATAAATTTATTTATTTATTTTTTATTTATTTATTTTTGGCTGTGTTGGGTTTTCGTTGCTGCTCACAGGCTTTCTGTAGTTGCTGAGAGGGGGGCTACTCTTTCCTGCAGTGCACGGACTTCTCATTGCTGTGGCTTCTCTTGTTGTGGAGCATGGGCTCTAGGCACACAGGCTTCAGTAGTTGTGGCACTTGGGCTCAGAAGTTGTGGCACATGGGCTTAGTTGCTCTGCGGCATGTGGGATCTTCTCAGACCAGGGCTTGAACCCGTGTCCCCTGCATTGGCAGGTGGATTCTTAACCACTGCACCACCAGGGAAGTCCCCAAGACATGCTATTTTTTTTATATGTGAAAGAAGTAAATTTATCCAGAATTATGTTAATAAATAACATTATATATAAATAGCACCTTATATGTATGGCTTTTTATTTTGCAGAGTACTAAGATATATACCGTCCTTCTCAATAAATCATTGAAGTAATTCTGGTGAATTGTCATTATAAGCATTACGATTTTCAAGGCCATTTTCAAGGCTCAGAGAGACTTGGTTCCTTGACTAATGTTTCACAGCTATAAAGTGATAAAACAGATTTGAACCCAAACCTTCTAACTCCAAGCCACAGTTCTCCAATGAACAGGAAAAATGGCATTTCTAAAGATGTGACCATTTTGAGGTTATTTTATATGTGATGTTTCAAACTCTGCTAGGTAATCCAAGTAAGACTAGTCTTTTTCTCCTTTCATGTTTCTATCTTCTACCTCCTTTCTCTGAACCCCTCACATAACCAGTAACCTGAATGTTAAGCCCAAATACAATAAATGGTTTAATATGTTGATTTCTATGTGCCTGACTGCAGTGTGCATTAAATAAAACCACTGCCATGCCGTTGAACTATTTGTTACTCAAATTCCTATCCCTTCTTTCTACTTTTTAAAATAAAATCCTGATGCCATTTTTATCATGTGAGTCTCTGTTTTAAAATTCACGCTCTGCTCTGTGCCATATCTCACCCCCTAATCAGGGTGAATCTGATGCACAGAGGGTATGGGATTCTGGCCCAGGGAGGGCTCAGGTGAGTGACAGGAGTATTCTGGGATTTGTGCTCCTGAGATGCAAGGCCAGGCCAGTTGCAGAGCAAGAGGGAAACAGCACGGGCCACTGCCAGCAGGCGAAGGACAATGGGTTGAATGTGTAAACATTACTGACAGACTGGGAGTGGTGGGCAGATAAAGGAAAAGGAAAGAAAAACAGCCAAAAGAATGCATGCCACAAGTTCCTGGACCAGGAGGCTGAGGATTTTGTAGCTTTCCAACTTGGTTTCCACAGACCTGAGTTGGTTTGTGAGATCAAGGTTAAAAAACAGAGGGGAAATGCTCTCATTCAAGTGAATCATATGCCATGAAAGCATGTGATTCTGCTTTAAAAATAGCGAGGAGAAAGAAAACACTTCAAAATGTGCTTTTTCAAGAACCTCCAAATTAAAATGAGAAAAAAAAGGGTCATGTGCAAATAGTCTGAATTTTAACATTAATACAATTAAATGGAAATTTGATTATGCTGTGTTACAGCTACACATAATGTTCTCAAGCATAACTTTGGCAAATCTGTTAATTCCACTAGTGATTAGATATGTGCATTTCAACACATCTTGCTGCCCTTTGAAATCTAGTACAATCAAGATGTTAGATTGTAAGTTATTTTCTGGTTATTAAGATGTGTTTCAACCCTCATCTTTAATCAGCTGAAGATTTGCAAGATGGCTTTGATACGCACACGTGTGTGTGTGTGTGTGTGTGTGTGCGTGTGCGTGTGTGGTGCACACCCCAAATTGATGAGCTGTCACTCTCATCTCCTGGGTCTCAGGATGTACCCTCCGGTATATGTTGTTAATAAGGAATCTGCGTTGAGTTTCATTCATTTAAAACAGGGGATGGGGGTTGGAAAGGCTCTTCGGACCTCTAAATCCTGGCGGGGAGCCCCGAGGCTGGGCCCTTCCTGTCAGTGTCTATACAGGAAGGCGGAACTCAGTGAGGCGGAGGAAGGCAGCCAGTTGGTAGACAACGCCTGGATGCCCTCTGACCCTCGGGTTAAACTGCTGTCTGGGCGGCTCAGTCTGGTAAGTCAAGTTCCAGGGAGTGAGAGCTGCCAGTTATCTGTCAGCGCGCCGAGACGTGGACTGCATCACAGGGAGGCACCAAGACGAAATCTTCCTAATGGCCTTCTCTCTCAGGCCCCCTGCTCGCCCCCCGTTGCAGAGCCCAGGCCACCCCAGTGGACACAGTTTAGGGAGTTTCCAAATGACCCAGGAACCGATGACTTCTCTGGACATTCCAGGGAGAGTCAAGGAGGTAATGTGTTTACAGAACATTGTATTTCAGGCCTTCGTGTGGTTATCGAAGCTGAGAGGATGGTGATGCATATTCCCCCAAAGTGCGGCCGTCACCATAAAGAACTCTGCAATCCCGTGATTTAAATAAGTGGTGTCGAGAGCCTTGACCGGGGATCTTAGTCTGGGATGAAGGGAGGAATGGGAGACATAGTTGTCTTCCCAGACCGGGACACGAACCCGCGTCCCCTGCATCGGCAGGCGGACTCTCAACCACTGCGCCACCAGGGAAGCCCTGACATAGTTGTTTTATATTTAAGATGCCACAAGGACATACATAAAGAAAAAAACAATTTGGTAGAGAGTAGCAGAGACAATGAGACAGAGAGAGACAAAGGGAGAGAGATATATACAAAAAGAAGAGAGAGAGAGAGAGACAGAGAAACAGAGAGATTGACCCAGAGACAGAGAGAGACAGAGACGTACACACTCAGAGGGAAAGAGAAACAGAGTGAGGCAAAGAAAGAGAGACAAAAAGAGGACCGCAGTAAAAGAGCACGAGACAGACAGGCCTCCAGACAGAACAGAAGACACGGAAAGACACAGACAAAGCTGCAGAGTTTGTTATGGGAGAGACCTTTTGGGCTCTGGAGTGGAGAAAGAGCGTGGCCATCTGGAAAGCAGGGCTTTAGCCGCAGGGTTGTTGGTCCGGAGGGAATGGTTGGTCACCAGCCCTTGGCTTGGGACTCCCCTAAGAATGGAGATCCAGGGCAGGCTTGGGAAAGGAGTTAAGGGGTGGCCTGGACAGGTAGAGGAACAGAGGTGGAAGGAATGAGAATTCCTTCTGGCCGAGCTGGAGACATATGTACTGGCTTTTTCTCTCCCATCAGCCCTGCCTCTCTTCTCCCCAGAGGCCCACCCTTCTCTTTCCTCTCCGTCCCTCCTCACCTCCATCGGTCTGTTCCCCTCTTCCTCATCCTTTCTTCTGTGAAGGCTCTCCCTGCTAGTATTTTTTTTTTTTTTTTTTTTGCGGTACGCGGGCCTCTCACTGTTGTGGCCTCTCCTGTCGCGGAGCACAGGCTCTGGACGCGCAGGCTCAGCGGCCATGGCTCACGGGCCCAGCCGCTCCGCGGCATGTGGGATCTTCCCAGACCGGGGCACGAACCTGTGTCCCCTGCATCGGCAGGCGGACTCTCAACCACTGCGCCACCAGGGAAGCCCCTTGCTAGTATTTTTATTCATTCTCCATTCACTCACTCATTCTACACATATTCACTGAGGACCTACTATGTTCTACAATATTTTTGCAACACTGGGAATAAATCAGTGAAATGAACCTAGTGGGGGATCTCCTTAATTAAGGGCTTTACTATCTGGATCCCCAAGCATCCCACGTGATGGTCACCAGGATCACGATGGATAAAATGTAGGGACAGAAAAGTGGAGCCAGAAACTGAGGTGTTGAAAGAAGGAGGCAAGGTGGTGCTCCCAGTGGATTTGCCAATGTGGTACCTGCAGTGCTTGCCATTAAGGGAGTGATGCCTCTTCCCACTTCCAGACCGGATGGCTGGTGAGTTTCATTCATCCATGTACCAGGCACTTATTAAGCATCTACTATACACCAGGACCTGGGTCAGATGCTTCATGGGGTTTGGGGTTAGCAAGTCCAACATAACGGGATCTTAAAGTCTGGGTTCTTCCACTCTTCCCCTTAATTAATGATGTGCAGGAAAGTGGGCAGATGCTGAAGAGATGAGCAGGTAACTAAGTCAAAATCAAATGTTGTTTGTTTGTCACTCATCAAGGACAGACTTCCAGGCAGTGCTGACCTTGTCCCTTTATCCAAGGCCATCGTGCTACGGAATGTTTTGGTTAAATGCCCACTGTCCTCAGAAGAGACTCAGTGACCTCAGTCAGTGTTTGTACAAAGTCACACTTCTTAGTAAAGTGCAGCCAAATTATGCAGAAGACGAGTGTTGAAAAACTCTGGTGTGGTCCCTCACTGATGGCTAAGATCAGAGCCACTGGCTGCCTGCCTTCCAGAGTCACTGAAACTCTTTGACAAGAGCCCATCAGAGCATAGAAATCAGAGCAGGCAAGATAACCCTTTGCTTCCTGGACACGTTGTCCTTTTCACAATCATGTAGCTTTCACTTAAGCTCTGTTTAGACTTGGAGTTAAGGGCTGTGGTGTGGCCTTGACGTAGCTCCCGTTGTGGTCTTCTGGAATATGGAAAAAATCACAGTTCAGTAGGTGGTGCTGTTTCCCTTTGCCTGAACCTCAGATTGGACCCTGGCCTTGAATGAGGGCAGCCTCAGGGTTGGAGAGATCACTCGTTATGTTACAGGAAACTCTAAATGTCACTGCAACATAAAAGAATGTGTGCTGTTTTATTAATAAGGATTTTAGGTACAAATTCAGCCAAATTCACCATTTTCCATGTTCTTCTAGAACTATTTACTTATGTCACACCGTTATTTATTTACACATTGACTTATTCAGGCCATAAATATATGCTGAGCGGTTCTTCTGTGCAAGGGAATATGTGGGATTCTTTCTGAGATTCAGAAGAACAAAGAAAATATATAAAATGTGATTTTTCTGCTACCTACAGTATTCAAACATATTAACAAAATATATTAGTTGAGTACCTACCATATGGTGGATACCAAGTGTTTGATATATATTATTCCTAATCTTTTAAGAATTTTCACTTTCCAGATTTGCAAATGAAATTTAAATTAGAAAAAAAATTTGGAATATTAAATGATTTGCCCAAGATCGCACAGTTATCGAGTGGCTAAAATGGAGTTTGAGGCCAAGTCTATGACCTTAAATTTCATTTCGTTTCCATTGCAAGAAGATTATAGGGCCAGGACTGCAGTGAGGCAAGTGAGGTGGCTGCTGCAGTCACTCACACCCTGATAAGATGTAAGCAAAGATGAAGTACACATACCAGTTCAGAGCAGAGCCCCTGGAGCCTACCTGGCTGGCTTCCCATCCCAGTGTCACCTTTAAATACCTGTGTAAGCTTGAGACAGATGACTTGATCTCACTGTATCACATCTGTAAAATGGGGATAATAATAGTACACGGCTCCCAGAGTTCTGGTGGGGAGTGAATGCAAACAAATGTATATAAAGTGCTTAGAGTCGTGATTAACACATATATAAGCACTAGATGTTTCTATTATTGTACTGCAATAATGACATTAAAAAACTCTATGTGAGATGCCATTTAGGAGTTCAGAGGGGAAAGAGGGTGCTTCTAACTGGAGTAATTTTGGAGGTTGCATTTGGGTCTTGATTGGATTGAAGAATTTTGACAACTGCAGGTAATAATATTTGTAGCAACAATAACCTTGCTTTAGTCACTCCTTACTTTATGCCAAGTGCTCTGCTAACTTCTTTGTATTTATTTTCTCATTGAATCCTTGCAAGAACTCTATGATGTAAATACTCTTATTAACATTTTGAACTGAGTCAGTGCTTTCTCTGCCCAAGATCACCTCGCTGATAAGTAGTGGGACAGAAATTCAATTCCAGGTCTGCCTGATGCCCAAATTCATGCTCTTAACCCTTGGGGCAGCACCATGGGGTAGAGTGATTTAGACAGGGCATGAGGTGAAGGTAGCTCCACCAAGGGCAGACACGCTTGGCCTATTTGGAGACAATGAGGAACCCACATTAGCTTCTGTGACTGCCTTGGGGAAAAGATTTGAGAGCTAGGACAAGCTAGAACTTGAACCTGAAAGTTCTTCAAGGACAGGCTGAAAAGTTTGGATATCACTTGGTGCTGACTGGGGAAAAATATTGATTTGAAGGTTTGGAATAACAAATGTGTTTGTCACATACATTTATATAATAATTGAGAAAGAGCTTGGATGACCTATAGTTTGTTCAGATTTACATTTTAGAAATGGACAATTGAGAATTAAATCCTCCTACAATCTTGTATTGTTGAAATTATAGGGCTATTTGTATCTATCCTAGAAGAGGCTGTTTGTCATTTTAGATGAGTTAAGGAAAAGGTCCTAAAGAAGTAAGGAATTTTTAAAGTGCCAACCGGTTATATTGAATTACCTGCTTTCAGCTCTTCATTTCCACCTCTTTCATTAATTCAAATGCATGGAACCACCTAGGGAAGCATTTTGAAAATGCAGCCAGGTATTCTTGAGTGAGAGTATGCAATGGGACTTTTCTATAGATCCCAAAGAAAACTGTGCTCTGAACGTGGAATTTCACTCTAAATTGAGACCTCATTATTATCCAGAAAGATCCAACAGCCATGCTTTTTCTTGAATACTTAAATACCTGCACCTCTCTCCACCCTCATCCCATACTATATAACAGAGTGCAAGGGATTTCTGCTTTTCTTGGCTGTTCTAAATTCATCTCGCCTTATACCCGGAGCACTGCTAGTCAATGGCAGCAGACAGGCACCCAGCCTCTTTCAGCTAACAATGTTGGAAAAGAGAACTCCTAGCTATAGTGATTGTGGTTTATTTATTGTTTTAATGAGTCTTTGCTGTGTAACCACAACACCATAATGACCCCGGCCACACCTCAAGAAAAGGAAGTTCCCGTAATCCTCTCCTCACTCATCTTTTCATGTTGCTGGAAGTCAGCTCCTCTTGGCTGCCTGCTGCATGGGCTTCCGGAGTTTGCTGGGCCTTTGTTCTTATCAGTGATGCCCTCCTGTCTCCCATCCCTCCCTCTCCCCGCTTCCTTCTTCCTCCAGACTGTGAGGCCTCAAGTATCAAGCCCAGAAAGCCAAGGGGAGCGAAATGAATACCGTTTCTCGGACCTGAACCATTGTGTCCAGCAATGCTGGTCAGGAAAAGGCGGCAGGCAGGCTACTGGAATGCCAGGGTCCCCCTTTCTCCTCCTGCCTTTGTCAGACTTAAATAGAAACGGATACATTTCACATGATTTCCCCAGGAGACCACAGTTATTAAGAAAGTGCCGATGGTATATTTAAGAGGAATAGCACTGAGTGAGGAAGTGTGCGTGTGAATTGACATGAAATTGTACAGTGGGATTTCATGCACTTAGGGGAAAATTTGTTCTTTGATTTCAGAGAATAAGGTAGAGTGTCTGCCAATAAAGAACACGGACTCGTGTCCCAGGTTTTCCATCTCTTTTGCGACACCACCAGGTAACTTTTGATAACTCCTTCTGTGTTGCTTTCTTTGGGGCATCCCATCTTGCACAGCGCCCTGTGGCGTTCAGTTTAGTTCATCCACTTTGCCTGGGCGGCTCAGGGTAGTGGTGAGAAACAAGATTCAGAGTTGTTTGAACTTGAATCTCAATCTCACCATTCTCTAGTGTGTGCTCTGGGTGCAAGCCTTGTAACTCTTCTCAGCGTCAGTTTCCTCCGCTGTGCAACAGGTAGAAGTATGCCTATGACATAGACATTTCATGGTAATTAAATAACGCAACATATATAAAATATCAGGTAGGTGATAGTGTTGTAATGATAACTGTTCTCCTTCTGTCCCTTTTCCTCCTCCTCTTCTCCTCCTTCTTCTCCTTTTTCTTCTATTTCTTCTTTTTTTTTTTTTTTTGTAATTCGGGGAACTGTAGAGCATAAGGGTTAGTTCTGAGTCCCGTTATGAGGAGGTTTCAGCTGACTGTGACCTTGTTTGGCATGGTCATATGCACAGAGGCTTGGCTTTCCAATTAGACCTTCTCAAATGGATACAGAGGTTCGTTGGTGTCATGAATGCAAAAGGAACTATAAATATAGTGCAAGTCTGATTATTTGACAGTTTTTCAATCTTTAGAGCTTCAACCAGGCTCTGAGTCCCCTTTCCTATACACATACAGTGGCTAAGGGCTCAGAGGATGGAAGGTCAGACATTTCTTTGAAACACTGTGATTTGGAATGCAGAAGTGAAGCAGCTACCACTGATCACAATGGTGCCATTCTGTCTGTTTACTGAAAGCTAGGCTTTTCCAGAAAGAAATGTTATGCTAAGAAGGGTAACATTCTACCAATTTGAGTCAGAAAAACAAAACATTGAATTTTCTTCATTTTCTTTCTCTCAATATGTATTTATTGTACATCACTTACATGTTAGACACTGGTAAAAGAGCAGAAAGCAAGATAGCCACAACCTTTGATTCAGTATCTGTGGTGGCTTCATGACGGCCAAGGATTTTTTGACACTGAGATTGTATTTGAATCTAGGCTGGCTCTGTGACTATCTTGGCCAATAGTAATGCTCTGTCAGTGTATAGGTTCCTGGGGCTGCTGTAATAAAATATCACAAGCTGTTATCTTAAATAATAGGCATGTACTCCCTGGAGATTAGAAGTCCAAGATAAAGTGCTGGCTTGGATTGGTTCCTTCTGAAAACTTTGGGAGAGATCTACTCCTCCATCCTAGTGTCTGCTGGTTTGCTGCCAACCTTTGGCTTGTACCTGCATCCCTCCAATCTCAGCCTTTATCTTCACAAGACATTTTCCCTGTGTGTCTTCATATTGTCTTCTCTTTGTGCATGTCTGAGTCCCTGTCCAATGTCCCCTTTTTATGAGGATGCCAGTCATGTTGGAAGCAAATCCGCCTGAATAACCTCATCTTAACTTGACTATATTTGCCAAAAGCCTAAATAAGGTCACATTCTGAGGAACTGGTGGTTAAGACTCCAATACATCTTTTGCTATGGAACACAATTCACCCCATAACAGTCAGTATTTGAGCCCAGGTCATAAAAGACTGACCACTTCTACCTCCTATCTCTTGGAAACCAGCTACCATATTGTGAGGAAACCCAATGGCCTCATGGAGAGGCCCATCTGGAGAGGAACTGGGCACTCCTAGCCAGCAGGCTTGACTTGGTTCCCCAGCATCAACTTGCCAGTTGTGAGTGAGCCATCTTGGAAGCTGGCTCTCCAGTGGAGCTAACACAATGGACCCTGTGGAGAGCTGATATGTGCTGTTGCTGGTGAGCCTGCCCCAAATTGCATATTTGTGAGCCAAATAAATGCCTGTTTTTTTTTAAGCTACAAGTTACATAAGCATAGCTAACCATAACAATATCTTTGAAAGGAGACATTAAACAAGTAGTTATTTGTGGTAAGTGTTAGAAAGGAGACATACAAGACCCCAGGGGAGAGTAAATAAGAAAGCTAACCTGGTCTTGTCCTGGTCTGTCCTGTTGCTAAGTAAATACTCTTGTCTGTGTGGGTCAATTGGAGGTGCTTTCCTTGTATGAAATTCCCCAAAAAAGGCATTTGTTCCGGCCACCTGACTTTCTGAAATGCATTTAATTTGAAAACACCTTTGCTCTCTTTGCATCTGTGTTTCCCTTTTGGGAAGTAGGGAGGGTGGGAGAGCATGTCCATGGATGATGGTAGCACCCATCCAAAGTGAAGTCCATTTACTTTCATCTCCTTTCATAATGGCACAGAAAATGGAGCATAAAAATATCCTGTGGAAGGTTAAGTGCTCTATACTAAATGTGGAGTATCTGGAAGAGGTAATGAAGCGAGGGTCAGAGTGAACAGGGAGGGGTGAATTTTTTTCCTCTATTATTGTTCAAACAAAGCTATGTAATACAACATTTAATATTAAAGGGAGACTGAACAGCAGGTAGGCATGGATGACCTCTTTTGACAGGACTCCCTATAAAATTAGATAATCCTGAGAGGTAGCCTGCAATCAGTGGACCAGAACAAGGTTATCTTGCCTACAGAGAAAACCTGAGGCCAGGCTATTTGTAGTCCAAGTCTGGGGTGAGGGATGAGTGGAGTTGGATGGAGCCAGGTCCAGGAGCCATTCTGATCAGTTTTATGGTGGGAAAGCTGCTTAAGGAGCCTGGGGTATGTTTAAGAACCCAGATGATCCAGGCTTGGAGTAGCATTAGAACTCTAAACCTGGGGTCCTTGACTCATTCACTTATTAAATGCCTTAGATGTGCCAGGCATTGTTAAGGCATTGAGGGTGCATCAGAAAACTAAAACCTATTCATGGGACAAAGGAAGAGACACAATGTGCACATAACAAATAAACATGTATGTGTATAATTTTTGATGGTGATAAACTAGAGGATTGAAGTTGATTGTCAGTTCCTTTATTCAAAGATCTCACATTCAAACCCTGATATTTCTTCGAGACATGAAGAATAAAGGCCAAATGACTTCTGGTGGCATTTAAGATCCTGCACAATCTAGCTCTTGCTACTTTTCCCAAATTATTTTTCTTTCTCCTTCCCTTTTCCCCAGGACACATCTACATGCTTCTAACTTGTGAGGGGGTTCAGAGTACAGTCTCTGGAGTCAGACTGCCTGGGTTCAAATCCCAGCCCTGGCAGTCACTAGTTGTGTGACCTTAGGCAAGTTACCCAACCTCTCTGAGCCTTAGCCTTGACTTCTATAAAATGACTAAGGCGTGACTGCTATCTCCCAGGGTGATTGTGAGAATCAGATGAGATCATGGTCTTGAGAGAACAGTGGCCTTGAGATAAGACTTGCTTCCTGCTGTTAATGACTGTATTATATACGTGTCTGTGTGTATACATGTGTGCATATACATACATAATCCAATCATGACCCTATTCTAAGTCAGGATATATTCATCTTAATGCCACATCATCAGACTTGGACTGTGCCTGTTTTACTCTTCATGCACCCTCGATAGATGCTGAATAAAATATACTCGGCTCACTGGTGTGTTTTGCATCAGATGGTAGCAGTCCTTAACTAGGAGGATGCTGCTCCCCAGGGCTCGGAATGGGTAATTAGGAGCCTGTCAGTGCGAGGCCGTGAAGTACTGCACTCTTTAGCTTTCAGAACTGCAGTTGAGGGCCGTGTTATGAGATCTGTGTGCGCCACTTGGCCATATTAGAATTCCGAGACAGGGTGATCTTTAAAGATTTCCTCTGCTTGCAGCTGGGTGGAGAGGTGGCCTGGACTGCTCCAGAAACAGTGCTGGGCCTTTTATCATTTATATATCATTCCAGCAGGAGCAGAAAAAAGGGACAAAATACTGAAAATAAAAGTTAATTAAAAAGTAAAATCAAGAGAAATGTCTCTCAGAGGCCACCTCTGTTACAGAGACCACCTGTCATTAAGCATTTTCCTGTCTATAAACTCGAGATTGGAAGCCAATCGACTCTTGTGGTGTTTAATTTTTAATGCCTCCTGTCTGGTCTCTGAGGTAGTTGTTATAGTCAGAGGCTGTCGTGCAGATATGTGCCTGGCCTGGAGAAAAAGTGAGCAATTCCTCTGCTGGAAGTGACATCCACTGGGGGAAACCTGCTGTGGGTTATTCTCCTCTCACATACCCCCTCCCTGGGAATTTGCTTTTCCAATGATGCTAGTCTGTCCCTTCATTGTGGGTGAATTAGTATGATCAGAGAGCAAGGGAATGTCCTTGGGAAAAGGGAAGTCAAGTGTAGCTCTCCAGCAACACAGCATCTTGTAATTCAATTCTCTCCATCTTTCCAGTTCCTCAGGTCCCTCATTCAATTTATTGAGCATCTACTATGTGTCATGCCTTGTGGTAGGGATGGAGATGGGGGCAATGAAGACGTCTGGTCAGAGAAAAATCTCTATTCTGTTGACCCAGACATTCTACTGAGAGAAAGGTGAGAATAAACACTTTAACAAATGAGGATGCTGGGTCATTTTATATGGTGATAGTGCAGGGAAAAGAAAAGTTGGTGATGTGGTGCCCTGGGATACAGGCTCCCTGACAAGGTCATGGTCAAGCAGTAAGTTGAATGGAGAAAGAGTCAGTGATGTCAGAACTACAGGGAACGGTGTTCCAAGCAGAGGGAACAGCAAAGGCAAAAGCCCCGAGTTGGAGATGAGCTTAGCTTCTTTGAGAAATAGATGGTCACTGTCCTGAGAGAAGGGAAAGCAGGAAATGATGAAAGATCAGGCAATTGAAGCAACCTGGGAACTTTAGGGAACCTGTGAAAAGAGGGAGGATTTGGCCTATGGATTAGGTTTCAAACCTGCGATCAAAACATCCAGGTAGTCTCATTCTGGAAAAAGTGAAACGAATGTGAGTGAGGTGGATTTGCTTAGCCAGGCTTCCTAAAAATGAGAAATGACTGCCCTGTGGCCCTGCTGCCTGAGTCTCTGCACAGGACCCATCCCTTCTGCCTGTAGGAACACACTGGTCTCCCAGCCAGGAGCTCTTCTTTCACTCGGGGCCCCAGTATTCCATTCTTTGACTGCTTCACTGTCAGCTTCCTAAAATGCGCCCCAGGATGCCTGTCTCCTGCTCAACAGTGCCCTTCAGATTTCATCATGAAGTTCCAGTGCTTGAAATCCTGCCCAACAGGACACTACGGTCTGTTTCTTGCCCATCCCAGATTCCACAGGGCTGTGCATCACTTCCCCTCAAGCACGGGTGCTGGTGGGGCACCTAAATGCCTCATGGGCTTCCAGCGCCTGCACCTGGACTCTCCTTTCTGCCTGGACCGCTCACCCTCTCCCTCAACATCTGAGAGATGCTTTCTTTTCCCTCGCGGGTCAATCCAAGCTGCCATCAACTCCTCTTGGGAAACCGTCCCCATCTTCCAGTCTGATATAAAGATCTTTCCTCTTCTGGAAGGAAAACCAGGTTAGGTGAAATGTTGGACTGGAGAAAAGGTAGAGGTCCAGCAAACTTCGGAAGGCAGCATATTTCAGCAGAGAAAATCGCAATGCAAAGGCCGGAGTTGGAAGTGAACTTGCTCAGGTGATTTCCAGTTTGCCTCCTACGATCTAAGCGTGCTGGGCTCCTGGGGGCGGGGTGAGCCTATAGCTCATTGAATTTTGTGCCTCCCCCAGTCCTTGCCATTCATGATCAGAGTTTACCTTATTTCTGAGCTAGGATTTTGAATATCTTTGAAATAATTTACAGGGGAAAAGAAAAACCTGCAGTACATTTATTAAGTGACAATATTAAAATGAGTTCGACTGTAGTTTCTATCATGAGAGTCATAAATAGCATTTAATGTTTATAATCTCTTTTTTAGAGGGCTTTAATGTTGTTGTTCAGGAATGTTTATAAAGTGAAAAAGAACTCCTGGTTGTATGAGTGTGGGAAGCTATTTCAGAGGGACCCGGAGAGATTTACAACACTCCCTGTTCCTGCCCTAATTAAGGCATTCGTTACTGTGTTTTAATAGCTCTGAGGTGTCTTATACTCCAGGTAGCTGGGTTTATAAACAGCTTTTCCTCAAGAGGAGAAGGGAAGCCTTCCAAATTATAAATTGTAACTTCTCCAGGGCAGGATGATGACATAACTTCCTCATTTACTATCCTTAGCGGCTGGGGCCCTGCCCCAGATCTGCTGAACCCAAACTTGGCTGAGGGGACCAGCAAGGTGAGTGGTGACACAGCCTGCAGGCCACTGTGATGCCCACTCAAGTGTGAGGACCGCTGAGATAAGGTTTTCAAAGACCAGAAGCATGCAGGTCATTGGAGAAGCTTGTTAAAGGACTTTCAGCTGTCACTGAGCCCTGCTGAAACAGGGTATCTCAGACTCATCATCTCACTGAATTCTCAGCACTAACCTTTGTGAGAGGTATGATTCTCACCGTGGAAATCTTTGCAATATGTTTTATTCTTAAATCACTCTTTGGCTTTTAGCTACATTTTCTTCTTCAGTGTGCTATTTCCAGCGTCTCAGCAGCAATTCCCCTTTTCACAGTAAAGCTTCACTTTAACCTCATGCCCTCCATATGCTGAACAAACTTTCATTGACTTGACTTCTTTTTCCCCCCAAATCTCCTCTGTCATTCTCCCTTCCATCACCAAAGGGCTGTGTACCAAATCTCCTGATGGCACCATTTAAGTGCACCATCCAATTACTCAACTCCCATAGTTTGGGCATTTAGAGTTGTCTTTTCCATGATCTCTGTGGTAGGAGGCTTCCAAAATAGTTCTCAGTGATCCCCATCTGCTGATACATCTGCCCTTGTGGAGTCCTCTCCCTTGAGTCTGGCTGGACTTTGTGCCTTGCTTTCCATGAACAGATGATGGCAAATGTGATGGGATGTCC
Source organism: Monodon monoceros (assembly GCF_005190385.1). Lineage (NCBI taxonomy): Eukaryota > Metazoa > Chordata > Mammalia > Artiodactyla > Monodontidae > Monodon > Monodon monoceros. The sequence continues at coordinate 45,021,562 of NW_021703778.1, forward strand.
TTGTGAGGCTAGGTTATAAATGACTGACTTCTGGCTTGCTCACCTTCTCTCCCAGGCTTTTCTTGGGTGGCTCATGCTGACGAGCTGAGCTGCCACGTTATGAGCTACTCTATGGAGGGTCAGAAGGCTGCCTCCGGCCAACAGCCAGTAAGGAGCTGAGGCTTCAGTGTAAGATCTCACAGGGAACTGCATCCCACCAACAGCCACTGAATCGGCTTGGAAGCGGATGGACTCTGTTGAGCCCAGAGATGACTTCAGCCCTGGCTGACACCTTGGCTGCAGCCTCGGAGAGACCAGAGCCAGGTGACCCAGTTAAGTCACATTCGGTTGCCTGACCCACAGACGCTGTGCAATAATAAATGTCCTTGTATAAGGCCACTACATTTGGGGGTGATTTGTTATGCAGTCATTGATAACTAATATAATCTCCCTCAGTTGGGGTTGTCTAGGTCTAGCTTGTAGGACTCATGGAAGTTGCTCTGAAACTACACAGAAAAATCTAGTGCAGGAAAGACTGTAAATATTCACCGAATCTGGTTTTCCTCCCCTTCCTATGTACAATGTAAACCACATTTCCCAGTTCACTTTGAATCCAGATGGAGGAGGACCCTGATAAAAAAGTGGCAGATGCACACAGCCTGGTTTTGGAAACACGACATTTTAGGAGATCCCTTCAGGCTTTTATTCTTGGCTTGTCGGCTGGTTGGATGCAGAAGACCCAGGACAGGACTTTAAGGAAGACTCAAAGGATATTGAGCTGATGAAAGGAATGTGGTCCTAAGTGACCACTTTGATGAGAGTCTCCTAGGAGGAAATTGCCAACCAGGAGCATTCATAGTGGACATTGTGGGAGCAAGAATCAACCTTTGTTGCATTAAGCCCTAGAGATGCAGGGCTTTTTAGTTACACAGCTCACCTAGCCTACCCTGACCAAAACTTACCTATCTTATATTTTTGGTCTATTTCATTTGCTTTGTACTTCTTATATTTTAATGTCAGTTTATTGTGTTTCAGTCTCTTAAACACAATTGACCTCTGGTATACTTTAGGAAACATTCATTTATTTTCCTTGCAAACATTTATTGGTTGCCAGGCAGCAGGCTTATATTGATAAAAGGACACAGATTTTGCCCTTAAAAAATTCGTAATGAATTAGGAAAATATACACAAAACAATTGAGGCAATTGAATTGAAATATGATAGGTATATACTCATGGACATTGTTCAAATACCCTTTACACATTAAGCACAGCCTCCTCACTAATTTTTCAATAGCATGAGCACTTAAGACCTTCTTCAACACATTTATTAACTATCTATTGTGTGTGGAGGTAGGAAATTGTGGCTGTTTTGGATCACAATAAATTTGGATCAAATAGAAGTATTTGTATGAAGGAGACAAGAAGTGAAGTCACAGAAGGAAACCATGCCTAGACATTTGAAATTTATTCAGTAGGTGCTAGGGAGCCATTGATGGCTCTAGAGGGAAAACACAGGATCAACTTTTATTTTCGGAAGATTTAGTAGGCAGAGGTATGCAGTGTGTCCTAGAAGAGGGGACGCAACATGCTTTCAGGAAGACTAGGTTGGAGGCTCAGTGCATGGGAGATCAGGCATGAATCAACAGAGTCCTGCCTGAGGGCAGTAGGAGAGGAAATTAATGGATAGAAGTTAGGTTTGAAGGAAAAATCCATAAATCTGGCTGAGAGAAATTACCCCCACATTATCTGAGAACATGGCTTGATATTTAACTTTATTTCTTCCATTTGTATTTAGGCTGCTGTGTGTGTGTGTATGTGTGTGTGTTATCATTTTCACTATATAAAATTGCACTGTATCTAGGAAAGACACTATTTCTAATAATGCCACATTGAACTGTGTTTTGCTTTTATCCTATATTTTATATTTAAAATAAACAATTCGGACTTCCCTGGTGACACAGTGGTTAAGAATCTGCTTGCCAATGCAGGGGACATGGGTTCGATCCCTGGTCCAGGAGTAGCCCACATACTGCAGAGCAACTAAGCCCATGTGCCACAACTACTGAGCCTGTGCTCTAGAGCCCGTGAGCCACAACTACTGAGCCCACGTGCCACAACTACTGAAGCCCGTGTGCCTAGAGTCCATGCTTCACAACAAGAGAAGCCTGTGCACCTCAATGAAGAGTAGTCCCTGCTTGCTGCAACTAGAGAAAGCCCGCACACAGCAACAAAGACTCAACACAACCAAAAATAAATTAATTAATTAATAATAAATAAATTTATTAAAAAAAAATAAAATGAAATAAACAATTCGACCATATATGAATTCTCCCGTATTGCTTAGGGAGAATTAAAAACATAAGCTTTATATAACTTTTTGGTGTGACATTATGGGAACAACTCTAGACTATGTAAGAAAAGGCTAAGAGTCAGTTTAGAAGTTGAAGGATTTCTCTAGAGAGAGAGTGGTGTCTATTCCCTGTGATTCCCAACCTCACCATTTTAGAGGAGGGTGTGTCTTTCCATTTTTCTTGGGCTAATTGGTAGGTACCTTAGGAGAACCACTTGGAAAGTCTGACCTGTGCCCACTGATGAGTAGGTGTGGGTATTGGATGTGGGGACAGATATTTGATTCTCAGATGGATGCCAGAGACAGTGATGCCCTTACAGGGCATTAGAGCTAAGAGACCAGGCTGTATTGGGAGGTGTCTATGCTCTGAGATTGGCTGGGCCCATGAACTTGAAATCCTCAGAGGGTGGCAAAGGCCTCTTGGAAAGAAGCAGGACTGAGTCCAGCTGAGAGAGCTCCAACCAAGAAGACTATGGAAGGGGACTTAGGAGTGGAACCATGGAAAGAGGACTACTGTTGACTTTAAGTGTCCATCTGAAGGAGGCTTTGTCCATATCAAGGGAACTGGGGACTAAAGACCATGAACAATAAGGAGGTGTCTAAAGATCCCCCGCCCCAAGTGGTCCTATGAGAAAAAGATTCAGCATCTGGTTTCTGCCACACCCAGAAGCCATCAAAGTCAGCTTTCAACAGTGCCCAAGATAGAAGCCTTTTCCTGCACCTCACCTCTCCTCCTTACTGGAGGGTCCTAACAAGGAAGAACAAGTGATAGAGAAAGTGGCTCAAGGAAGAGGAAAATCTGACCCTGACTTCTTTTCCTCTGCAAGTTCCTTTGCCCAGGGATTGAATTCTGAGCCAGACGAAGAGAGAGTTTTTCAATGCATTGGGCATGGAAGTTTGAAGTGGTCCTGGGCTTGATATTCTATTACTCAAAAGTGACCAGATGATTTATTCACTGAGGAGTGATGACTAGAAAAGCTTTGGGTCCTGCTCAAGTTTACAAGCAGTTAGGGAGGTTTGGGATCCCAGAATGGCTGTGCCAGAGCTCTGGGGAGAAAAGATCAATTAATTCCTGCTTATAACCACTGAGTCCTCAAAAAAAAGGCCTGGATAACTGTGTTTTCTGCCTTCTCTGGTTGGGTCTGACTCAGGAAGTGACTAGTTAGTCGAGATTTTATAAGCTCTTCAAATTCAAATTTCCTCCCCCAATTTCATCCCTAGCCAGTGCCACAGTGAGCCATTTTGGAGCCCAAGATAAAAGGGAAAATTAGTCGTACTGATCCTGTGTTTAGTTAAAATTTTGATTGTTGGTCATGGATTTTTGCATTAATTCTGACTTTTTAAAATATTGCATTAAAATATTACTTATCTTGATTACCTAGTTTTGGGGCATCTCTTGAATTGTATGCCCAAGGCCAGTGCCTCCCTCACCTCACCCTAATCCCAGTCCTGTCTCTGCCCCTCCTTCCCCAGTTCAACCCCATTATCACAGGCTTCCATCCTGTAGGGAAGGAGGAAATAGGGAAAACCCTTAGGATGAGGAATAGTTTCCTGCAAAAACTTTCCGTTCTGTAGTCAGAGGTCTCAAACCCCAAAGAGGCAACTTCTGGACTCTTGGTGCCCCAGACCAAACTGCTAAAATCTGAAGGTTATGTGTCCGCTAATGGGGAATATACATTGTTCCCATTTCCTGTCTAGACCACTGTTTACAGAGAACTGCAGCTGCCTCCAGGGTCTCCAATGTACTTGTTTAATGGAAGTATTTATAGACAACCAGGATGCACAAATCCAGTCCTGCAAAGCCATTACATCTTGAATGTGCTCTCTCCTGGTGTTTGGAAGAGGGAGAAACTTGAAAAGTTTTTATTTATTTATTTTTTTGGGGTCCTCTCCTGGTATAATTGAGTAGTTAAGAGTTTAGTTAGAAACGAGGCTTTGATCTCCATTTCTGTCACATTCCCATTGTGCAACCTTACTTCCCACTCCAAACCTCAGTTTACTCCTCTGTAACATAGCACCTCATAGGATACATGTAAGCATGCGAGAGTCTACTGAGCTCAGTGTGGCTGGAGAATATAGTTCAAGGGGGACAAGGTGAGAGATGAATCCATAGAAGTAGGTGAGGCCAGATCATAAAGTGTCTTTAATTTCATTGAGATCCAATAGGATAATTCATGACCAGCATTCAGCTGAACACAAAGGATACACGCACTAACTGACAGCTATTTCATGGTTAGACTTTCACATGACCAACAATCTTGCTAACATTGAATACGACTGAAATTTATGTATGGCAGAGGCATCTCTTCCTTGGGCTTGTCATTCTTCATTTAGTTATTTTAGCTACTTAGCTTCAATTGGGAAGGTTGACCTGAAAACCATGGTGGATCATCACCAATGTGGAAGGAGGGTAAAAAGGAAGACTTCAGAGTTGGGTGGGCAAGGAGAACCCAGTCTGGCTTGAGAAGACCAGTGGAGGGGGGTGTCGATGGAGTGAGACAAAGCATCTGTGGTTCAAGTAGGCACCAGGGTTAAAGTCAGACACAGTCAGGTATCTAGGCAACGGAGGATGCTTAGGCTCGGGTGGGCAGGCTGTGAGAGCAAGGCTGGGATCTAGGGGTGAAAGATGGGCTTTGTCAGGCATTGCCTTTTGAGGAAAGTCCTGAGGCTGTGTCCAGCTCAGTGCTGACTGATTAGCGATGCCATCCCATGGCTCTGCCAGTTCCACAAAGTTGAGAATTTCGAATGTAATATTCCAGGCTTTCTTAGCAAGACCCCAGACAGTGACCAGGAATAAACAGAGAAGGATCCAACGTCCCTGGAGAAGGTGCCACACAGATTTTCAGAACATTAGAAGGAGTAGAAAGCAGTCTCTGTCCTCTGTATCCCTCCTGCCCCCCACTGAGGGAATGGAATTCACAAGACCTAAATATACTAAGCCACGCAGATGAGGCTTTAGCTCCAGTGGGCACACAGGTGACAGGGAAACGGGGAGGGATCTTGAAACCATGTTGGCTTACACATGACAAGCAGTGGGGTAGGCTGTGACTCATGGGGCTCCACCCATGCAGAGGGACCCCTAGGTCTGTGCTCACAAACCAGCCCCCAGCTGCATCCATTGGAGTGAGGGAGGCTGCCATAGGCTAGAGCCTTGATGGAGGAAGGCCAGGATGGCCCGAGCAGGGCAAGCCTAGGACACCAAAGTCAAAACCAATTGGCAGTGAAACAAGGACACTTTTCAGTCACAAACTGGGATGAGATGCAGCTTTTCAGTCACAAATTGGGACGAGATGCAGTTTTCCATATCTCCTGACCAGGCTGGCAAATGCTTAAAATCTATGTTATTTTATGTTAAACTGTTTCAAGTCAAGGCTATTCTATCTGGGCAACCTGCTTCAACATGTCAGGACACGGGAACTTCTCCCTATGTCGATTCAATCTCTTGTTGTGCAACGTTATCATTCATATTCTTGCTTTGTTTGTTGCAGAGATAAAGACTAGGCATTAGCTATGTACAGTGATTGGTGGACTTTGGGTAAGAACACTAACCTCTCAGTTCTTTTGTTCCTTTGTCTGTTCACGAGGGTATGGAAATTGGATAGGATGACTTGAGTTAACATATGTGAAACACTCCTGCAGCACTCAGTAAAAGTTAGCTAGGACCGTCATTGCTATTATTGATCCATCCCTGAACAAAAAGACAATTATAGAACAGGCTTAAAAACGAAAGGACAGGCCTTCCCTGGTGGTGCAGTGGTTGAGAGTCTGCCTGCCGGTGTAGGGGACACGGGTTCGTGCCCCGGTCCGGGAGGATACCACATGCCGCGGAGCGGCTAGGCCTGTGAGCCATGGCCGCTGAGCCTGCGCGTCCGGAGCCTGTGCTCCGCAACGGGAGAACCCACAGCAGTGAGAGGCCCGTGTACCGCAAAAAACAAACAAACAAACAAACCTGAAAGGACAAGATCAAAACAAATGGTTTATTTAATCAATTTTTGAAAAATAAGTCATTAGTGAAAAGTAAAAGCATGTTAGCCAAATTGTTATTTGGCCTCATGGAAGGAAAAAACAAAATTTAATGTGATTTTCCTGCTTATCCAGATTTCTTCACTTCATACAAGCATGGACAAAGCAGATCTTTGGATTTATTTTACACAGCAAGGTATAAACCTAGAAAAGCTCAACAGGTTATATTATCTATTTCCGTCATTTATTTATTTACCCATTTAGTCAACAGATGTTTATTTGAACACTTATTTATTGAGCTATAATTGATATATATTATATTAGTTTCAGATGTACAACATAAGACTGAATATCTGTATCAATATATATTACAAAATGATCACAAGTCTAGTTAACATCCGTCACCATACACAGTTACAGATTTTTTTTCTCGTAATGAGAACTTTTAAGATCTATTCTCTTAGAAATTTCAAATATGCAGTACAGTATTATTATTACAGTTGCCATGCTGCACATTATATCCCCATGACTTATTTATTCTGTAACTGGAACTTTGTACTTTTTGATCCCATTTACCCATTTTACCCTACTTCCGATTCCTTCCCTCTGGCAACTACACCTCTATTCTCTGTATCTATGAGTTTGGTTTTTTGTTTGAACTCTTATTATGTGTCAGGCACTGGCCTAGACACAGAAAATGTATGGTTTCTTTCAACAGTAGTCTTCAGCCTAGCAGATGAGGCAGCAAGGGTCAAATCAATAAGTTCAAAAAAAGGTTATACATACTTGATACAAAAGATGCCCTTAGGACTCTTGGGGGCCCCAGAAGTGAGGACTGCAGGGAACACAGCAACGTCCTGAGAGACAGACAGGGGAAGAGGTGAGTCCTGGTAGAGAGAGTGATGCAAGTGAAGACCTGGGGGCATGGAAGAGTCATAAAACTCAGCCAGCTGCATCCTTCCTACTCAAAGTCTCATTTGGGACAAGCAACGCCAGCATCACCCGGGAGCTTGGTTAGAAGCACAGCGTCGCAGCCTCCACTCTCACAGGGTGAGAGATGGACTGCAGAGCTGGCAGGGAGCAGATCTTGGAGAGACTTCACATGCAACAGCAATTTGGAAATTGCTGCCATTAGCCCTGCAAAGGCAGCGACCCAGCGCAATTCATCTCAGTACCTTCCTGGGACAGTTGTACACGGATACCCACCTGCTTGTCCAAAGGATGCTGTGCAAAGTAACAGGAAGCCGAGATCTTTATCAACTGACCATCCCAGTCGCTTCACCTGGCCTCTCAATCTACTTTCTAAAGGCAGAGCTGTATCGTGTCTCTTAGAAAAAGAGAAGGAGGTGGCATTCTATCTTTTAAAATAGCTCAGCACTGTGATGGGCGACATAGGTGTGGGGTGTGGGGTGGGACACGGTGACGGGTGATACAGGGGAAAAATAGACCCTCCTCTTCCTCTGTTGCTCCAGACCAATTGCTGGCCAGTTCTGTCTCTCCCACCTCCCAGTCTCCCAGGCTGAAGACTGGCCCTCCCATTTCAATGGCAGGCAGACCAAGCACAGATTACTGTTGGTCATATTTCTAAAGCGCCTGAAGGTCACCTGGGATTAAGACAGGTGCAGCCTGAATGGAAGGTAGCCTGCTGCTATTTGAATTATCAAAGACAAGATGAATAAAGGGAAGCCCCTGGAAAGAAGAAAAGAAAATACCAGCCACAGCCCAACAGGTGAATAGGCTTTCTCCGGAGCCTGGGGCTCAGGCTCGGGCTGCCCAGGGCCTGTGATCAAAGAGGCCTGGCCTCTTGAGGGACAAGCCGTGAGGAGCTCATCTCTTTGACAGTGTGATTTTACTAACCCACTTCCCCCTGTTCGGAGCAGTGGCTGTTTTGGAGAACAGCAATCGGAGATAAGTGCGCATGAGCATGGATCTCTTTTACTCTCAACAAAATGTTTATGGCTGTGAAATTGTATCCAACTCTTGCTTGGAAGGAAGAAGTGACTTGCTCTATGGAGCCACACGTGTTTGCTCTCACCGATTCCATTGGTGGTGATCCGTTTTCCTGGTGACAGAGAGGGTTTGTGCCAGCGAATTCACGGAAGCTCCAATGCTGCAGTTCCTCGGGAGGAGATTGTGCTGTTAGGCTCTGTAATTTTTTGATTTTGCTGCACACGTGATGTCTCCAAAGAGGGATCTGTCTTTTCTAACAACCATCATTTTTATATAAAATGGGAGGTATTCACACTATATCTTCATCTTCTACATCTCAACCAGTAACAATATCAGAACTACTCCCTCCTGACAACTATATTCATTTCTCATTAAAGATATTTCATGTTTTATTCAGGAATTTAAATGAAGCAATCAGAGCCCGGAATGGCATCCTTTTGGTATAATTGTATCTCACTGATGCCAGCCCCAAGAGTTCTAATTAATATATATTTAGTTCCCTGACTGTCTTTAGACCAAACGGTTGAGCAGAGAAGACATGAAGAAAAAACACATTGAGATTTGAACAGGAAAGTCTTTTGTAAAAGAGAAAATTTGGGGTAATTGTGCATTTCAAGTGCTTTGCTCTGTATCGATGTCAGAAATTACTTTCAGGCCACTGAGTGCTTTATGAAAAATGGACTGTGTGATGATAATTATTTTTATTGATCACACATTCAAGTTATTAATTTTTTAATCTCCTTTCTTTCTTTCTTTTGGTTGCAAGGATGTTCATACTCAGGGAATTATGAGCATTCAGTCCTCCTCAGGATAACTCTCCCCTTTCCTCCCTCTGCCCTTTTGTCCTCCGACCTCACACTATTAAAAAGAGATATTGTTCCTCTTTGCCAACGTGAAAATGTCTGGAGCCATCTTGGGATTACTTGGCCTCCCTAAACCCATAATATGAAAAGAAGCTAATTGGGTACCAGACTCATTCCTTATGGGGTTTGCCGCTCCCCCTAATTCCCTCCAACCACATCCCCATTCTCACTTGCAGGAAATGAGTTTAGGGACATTTCTTGTGCTGGTCTAACATTGGGATTCATAGCACTTGTGTTCACTTAGAAGCCTCAATTCATTCCCGGTCCTGGGATGCTCTGGGATTGTGGTTTATAAATCACTCCTGTGGTGCACTATATGTGGAGATCAAGACCCCTGAGATCTCCAGTCATATTGAATTGCACTGGGCAATGGAGTGTCCTTAAGAGTTTACAGTAAGGAAAAACAAAGGCCTTATAAATAGGACAATTCAACTGACACTTACAACATTCACAAGACACTATTGAAAAGAGAGAGGATGCTATTTTCCTTTGTTCCCAATCTTGCTCTCATTCACAGAGGAGGATAGCTCTTCAATAGGATATAAATTGGGGTTTAGAAATAGCCTGTACCCAAACTTGAGTTGTTATTTAAAGAACTTTACTTTTTTTTTTTTTTTTTTTTTTTTTTTTTTTT